>NC_063340.1:88697406-88717424 GCF_021869965.1 Rhincodon typus
AGGCCCGAAACGTCAGCCTTTCTGCTCCTATGATGCTGCTTGGCCTGCTGTGTTCATCCAGCTCTGCACCTTGTTGTCTCGGATTCTCCAGCATCTGCAGTTCCTACTATCTATGATTTAATTGAATGTTGGTGAAACAAGCTGGAGGGGCTAAATGTACATCATCCTATTCCTATGTCACAATACTCCCAGTGCAAACATCTCATCGCAAGCACTCAATAGGCATTAGAACCTTGCCCCAGTGATGAATACAGGTAGGGGAGAAGGCTGTTCATCCCCTTAAACCTATGCTGCCATTCAATCAGATCATGGTGGAGTTTCACTTTACTCACATCCCTTGATACTTCAAACTAATCAATATCCTCTTAACATTTTCTGCTCAACTGGAAAAAGTCCTGGTATCTCAGAGCTCCAGACAGGACTGTAATCTCACATCCCTGATAATTCCTGGGAGTGCATGATTGCATTAATACTATTTGTACAATAGAGTATGCAAATTCTCTGTTAGGTTTTACTTGGAAATCTTATTTAAATTCTGCAGAATCACTATTAAAGGCTCTTTGATAAGGGAACTAAAGATATTTATACTTTAACAAGGTTATCAACTGTGGTTTGTCTACAAGTCACAAGGTTAGGAATTTCCACTCAAGGACTTGAGCACAGACATCCACACTGGAACACTGAGTGAGGACTGCACTTGTCAAGATGCATCATCTCTTATAAGACCATAAAATACAGGAGCAGAAGTAGGCCATTCAGCCCATCGAGTCTTGTTCTGCCATTCAATGAGACCATGACTAATCTGTTAACCCTTAACTCCATTTTTCTGCTTTATCCCAATAACCCTCAATTCCTGATTAAAAATCTGTCTATCTCAGCCTTGAAAAAAAAACTTAACGACACAGCCTCAATAGCCCTCTGCAGTAAAGAATTCCACCGATTCACTATCCTATTACAGAAGAAATTTATCTTCATCTCAGTCTTAAATCTCATCGTCACAGAGGCCTATTGCACAGAAAATGGCCCAGGACTGCCTCCAATGCCAGTATATCTCTCCTTAGATAAGGCACCCAAAACTGTTCCTTGTATTTCTGCCATGGTCTGGCTAGAGCTTTGTATAATTTTTGCAAACCTCCCTACTTTTATAATCCATTTCCTTTGAAATAAAGTTCAACATTCCACTGGTTGTTATTAATGGTTCACTGAATATGAACACAAATTTTTCATGATTCATAGATGAGGACTCGCAAATCCCTCTGTTCCGCAGCTTCCTGCGGTCCTTTTTTTCATTTAAATAACATGTTACAAGGAGAATCATAGAACACTTAAAGGGAGGAAGGAGACCATTTAGCTCATCAATGTCACACTAACCCTCTGAAGAGCATCCCACCCCGATTTACCCCCCTTCCCTACTCCTGTAACCCCACATTTCCCGTGGCTAATCTGCCTCACCTGCACATCCCTGGACACAGTGGGCAACTTAGCATGGCCAATCCACCCAACCTGCACATCTTCGGATGGTGGGAGGGAACCACAGCACCCAGAGAAAACCCACGCAGACACAGGGAGAATGTCAAACTCCACACAGATAACGCTGAGGCTGGAATCAAACCTGGTTCCCTGGCACTGTGAGGCAGCAGTGCTAACCACTGAGCCAACATGCTCAATCTGCCCCTCCCCCAACCAGTGGTTGGGAGTGATCCTAGTTTTAGTTTGAAGGGAAGTAATCTCAGTGCTTTGCCAATAGTTATCCCTCAGTCAACATCTCTAATTCAGCAGGACTGACAGCAAACTCAGTGTTAATGTTTCAAGTCAATAACCTTTCAATAGAATTGGATGACTTCAGGGATAAGTAGTCTTTAAGGAAATTCAGAGCCAGGGGAACAAACACAATGGAATGTTTGTCATAATACTGGTTAAATGACAAGAGGAGGTGATAATGAGAAAGTCATTAATGCCACAAAACAAGGGAAGAAATTGCTGAAGAAACTCAGCAGGTCTGGCAGCATCAATGGAGACAGAAACGGACTTAGAACTGTGGATGCTTTAAATCAGAAACAAAAACAAAGTTGTTGGAAAAGCTCAGCAGGTCTGGCAGCGTCCGTAAAGGAAAAATCAGAGTTAACGTTTCGGGTCCGGTGACCCTTCCTCAGAACTGATGGTGGCTGGGAAAACGTCAGTTTATATGCAGAGAAAAGGGAGGGGGATGGGGTAGGGAGTAAACGATAGGATAGAGCCTAAAGAGAGAGAAGAGCAAAAGCAAAGTTGTTGGAAAAGCTCAGGTCTGAGAACTCAGAACTGAGGAAGGGTCACCGGACCCGAAACGTTAACTCTGTTATTTACTTCACAGATGCTGCCAGACCTGCTGAGTTTTTCCAGCAACTGTTTTTGTTCTTGACTTACAGCTTCTGCAGTTCTTTTGGTTTTTATGAGAGAGAAGAGCAGTTGGATAGACAAAGCAGTTGATACGATCTGCCTGGGAGGGTGAATAGTTTTAAGGGGACTATTAGTGACTAACAACAAGTGATGTGTAATGGCAGGCTATGTGATAACAAGGCCTGGTGTGTGGGGTAGGGGGCTGGGACATGTGAGAGTTCAGGCCCTAAAATTATTGAACTCGATATGGAGTTGGGAGGGCTGCAGGGTCCCCAAGCGGAAAATGAGGTGTTGTTCCTCCAGCTTGCGTTGAACTTCGCTGGAACACTGCAGCAAGCCAGAGACAGAGATGTTGGCCAAGGAACAGGGTGGTGTGTTAAAGTGGCAGGCAACAGGTTGTTCAGGGTCTTTTTTGTGAGCAGAACATAGATATTCTGCAAAGAGGTCACCCAGTCTACACTTCGTTTCCCAACGTATAGGAGACCACATTGTGAACAGCAAATGCAGTAGACTAGATTCTGGGAAGTGCAGGTGAAGTGTTGCTTCACCTGGAAGGTATGTTTGGGCCCTTGGAAACTGGGGAGGAAGGAAGTAAATGGGCAGGTGTTATACCTTCGCCGGTTACAGGGGAAGGTGCCATAGGGCTGTGGGGTGGTGTTGGGGAATAAGTAGCCGATCTTGGTGGGCCTAAAGACCTGTTCCTGTGCTGTATTGAATTTTATTGTATACTTAATCTAGAATTAAGAGTTCTAATGATGACCATGAAATCATTGTTGTTTAAAATCGGGAAAATCCACCCGGTTCATTAATGTCCTTTAAGGAAGGAAACTGCCATCCTTACCAGGTATGGCCTGCAACTGTCTCCAGACTCTCAGAAATGTGGTTGACTTTTAACTGCCCTCTGGGATGGGCACTAAATGCTGGCCTCGCCAGCAATGCCCTCATCCCAAGAAAGAATTTTTAAGAAGTCCAGAAAAGGTTCACTCAGCCGATACCAGGTATGAAGAGACTGCCTTACAAGGAGAGGTTGAGTAGATTGGACCTGCACTTACGACAGGGTAGATGTGGAAAGGTTATTTCCCTTTGTGCACGTGGCATAAACACCGAATGAGGGAGCCAAAAGAACAGAGAAATATTCCAGTGGAGTGACTCCTGCATGACCACATAAAGCCAAGACTGGACTTGCCTGTGATTCCTCCCAAGGTTAAACAGCCCAACAATCACCTGTCCAGACAGTCACCCACGCAGACTGGCATTCTTGGCTGAGGGAGTGGGCTGCTGTGAAAATGGAACTCGCTGTATGAGTCAGGAGACATAGCAGGAGCATGGGGAGAACCCGGAAGGAGTTGAAAACAAGGCCAGAGGTACCTGAATCTTTCGAGCATATTGTCTCTTGTTAGTCTGCTCCTCCAGCTTCATGCTGTATAATTTAGCTCGCAACATCTGCATTGCTTTTTCTCGATTTTTCAGCTGGGACCTTTCCTGCTGGCATTCTGCTGCTACACCTGCCAAGCAATAGAATGAAACAGAATTAGAATGAATGCATTCACATTTCACGATCCCAAAGTAGCCAATTAAATACATTTAGTTAATATAATTATCATCATAATGTAGGAAGCTTGACAGACAATTCTTATTAGAAATTGATCCAATGAATATCAATTAATATTCCCAACTCAGTGACCATACCCATTGAGGACTTTTAAGGCTCCTCCTTCACCTCGCAACCTGAGCAAAGGATGCAATGATTACTTTGACACAGTCAGGATCCTCCAGTAACTGCAAATTAAAGTGGACCCACCGTACTACAGGTGTAAACTTGGGCGAGAACAAGGGACTGCCGTTACCTGTTGGGATGTGCAGAATGCGAACCGCACTGTCCGTTGTGTTCACATGCTGACCGCCGGCACCACTTGCACGTTTTGTTTCTATCCGCAGATCCTTGGAGTTGATGGTCATATCAATCTGATAGCAAAAGTACTGATTTATCAGACAAGCAAAGGCATGTATTATATCCATTAGTCTATCCAATTACTAATAAAGTCATACAGTCATACAGCACACAAACAGACCCTTCAGTCCAACCAGTCCATGACGATCATAATCCCAAACTAAACTAGTCCCACCTGTCTGCGCTTGGCCCATATCCCTCCAAACATTTTCAATTCATGTACTTATTTAAATATCTGCTAAATGTTACAACTGTACCTGCATCCACCACTTACTCTGGAAGCTCATTCCACCATGAGAAGCTCTGTAAAAATGAACTCTATCCAGCAAATATCCACAGTTTATCCAATTCCAGCCTCCTGCACATCTCCAATGTCCTCAGTCTCTCTACTGGAGGCTGTGCCCTCAGATGTCCAGGCTCCAATATATTCACCACACCACTCTGCCTCTCTCTCCCCTCCTTTTTGACTCAGATTAAAATCTCTCTAGATAAGGTGATACATCCTGTGGCCAAATCCACATCTGAGGATATCAAGAATCAGACACTTGTGTGAGGATGAAGTCACATATGGGAAACAAAGGATAAGTACTATCACTTCATGTTTTGCAAGACGATTTCTGATACATCCAGACTTTTAATAAACTGAATTTAAATTCTCAAGCAGGTTAGATTTGAACTAGGTCAGTAAAAGAACCATTACACAACTGGAAAACATATTCCAGATTTACACTGTTCGATAGGACAGTATGGAGGGAGCTTCAATCTGTCTCTGCCCTGGGAGTGTTTGATGGGGACAGTGTCAAATGATTAGGATGGTGTCAAAGGACCTCCATTCTGAATCTAACCACATGCTGTATCTGTCCTGGGAACGATTGAGGGGAAAGTGTAGGAGGAGCTTTACTCTGTATCTAACCCCATATTATAACTGTCCTACAGGGGTTTAGCAGCAGCAATGTCAAGCGAGCTTTAGTCTGTATCTAATCTGTGTTATAGCTGCCTTGGGAGTGTTTGACAGGGAGTGTAACTTTCTCAATATCTAATCCCATATTGTACCAGTCTGAGAGTGTTTGATGGGGACTGTATAGAACAGCCGGTGCTGTTCTTGTCTATGCAGTGACTGAGGGGACAATGTAGAGGTAGCTTTAATCTGTATATAATCCTGTGTTATACCTGCATTGGGACAGTTTGATGGAGACAATATAGAGAGAGCTTTACACTGTATCTAACCATGAGCTGTACCTGCCTTGGAGTGTTTGATAAGGAATGTAAAGGGAATTTTACTTGTAGCTAACCCTGTGCTATACTTGTCCTGCAAATGACTGAGGGGACAGTGCAGATAGAGCTTTACTCTGTATATAACCCTGTGCTGTACTTTCCTTGAAAGTGATTGCTGAGGACAGTGTCAAGGGAGCTTTCCTCTGTATCTCACCTGTGCTGTACCTGTCCTGGGTGTGTTTAATGGGAGCAATGTCAAGGGAGCTTTTCTCTGGATCTAACCCTCCGAGGCCTTAGTGCAGCATTAAGTCAGGCATTAAAGCAGAAAATGTTGGAAATACTCAGCAGATGTGTCAGCATTTGTGCAGAGACAGACAGACAGACAGACAGAGACAGACAGAGGCAGAGACAGAGACAGTTAACATTTCAGGAAGTGACCTTCCATCAGAACTAGCCTTCTGTACTCTCCCAACCTCAACTATGTCACAAATGGTGGCGTGCCTTCAGTTCCCTAGGTTTTACAACTCCTTCCCTAAAGCTGCCCACCTCTAAGACAATCAAACCTTTGGTCAGTCCTTTGGGTGGCTGTCAGTTTGGTCATCATTTGGTTCCAGAAGATCATTTGCTCAGAAGATTGCGGGTACCTCAGTGGGCTGCGGTAGGATGGCCACGGTCATCGTGCTGGTGTGAGTCCTGCCTTGTTTTTCAGTTTTGGGAATCCGCTGAACTCTGTGCACTCCCCCCTCATACTTCATGTGCTTGTAGGTCTCCGGGCCACTCACACTAGCTACAGCGTGACGTAAACCCCCTGTGAAGTGAAAAAACAACTTCTAATACAAGCTTACAGGAACTGTAAAACAATAACACCACAACTGCAGACATAGGCCATTCAGCCCATCAAGTCATCTCTGAAATTCGGCCCATCAAGTCCCTCTGCCCTTCATTGAGATCATGGCTGACCTGATAATTCCCAATTCTACTTTCCTATCTTATCCCCATAACCCTTGATTCCTTTACTGATTAAAAATCTATTTCAACTTTGAATATATTTAATGACCCAGCCTCCTGCAGCCCTTTGCAGTAAAGAAGTCCACAGATTCACCACCCTTTGAGAGAAGAAATTCTTCTTCCTCTCTGTCTAAATTAGCCACGATGTGGAGGCGCTGGTGTTGGACTGGGATGGACAAAGTCAGAAGCCACACGACACCAGGTTATAGTCCAACAGGTTTATCTGATATCACAAACTTTCAGAGCACTACTTCTTCATCAGGTGAAATTCACTGACGATGGAGCAGCACTCCGAAAGCTTGAGATACCAGATAAACCTGTTGAGCTATAACCTGGTGTTGTGTGACTTCTGACTCTAATGTCTTAAAGATTACCTTTAACACTAGCTTACGGAAACAGTAAAACATACTAAATTTTTATTTTCTTTATTCATTCACAGGATGAGGGCATCACTGGCCAAGCAGCATTTATTGCCTACAGGGCAGTTAAGAGTCAACCACATTGCTGTGGGTCTGGAGTCACATGTAGGCCATACCAGGTAAGGATGGCAGTTTCCTTCCCTAAAGGACATTAGTGAACCAAATGGGTTTTTCCCAACAATCAGATTTATGGTCATTATTAGACTCAATTCCAGATATTTTATTGAATTCAAATTCTACCATCTGTCATGGTGGGATTTGAAACCGGGTCCCCAGAATATTATCTGGATCTCTGGATCAATAGTTCAATGATAATACCACTAGGCCATCGCCTCTCTGATTCGCCATGGCCTGTCCCTTCCCATTTTGTAACTTCCACCAGCCCTCAATCCTGCAGGATCACTGTACTCTTCCAATTCTGGACTCTTGAGCATCTCTCCAACCCCCAAACCCGATTTTCATCACTTCACCATTGCTCTGGAGCTCACTCCCTAAATCTCTACATTTCTCTGTTTGCTTCCAAATCCACCTCTGAGCTCAAACTTCTAGTCACTTCATCTGATGGATTATTATGGAACTCAGTGACAAATCCACTCCTGTATGATGCCTTTAGATCTTATACTACATTAAGGGTGCTACATATATGCAAGTATTAAAGCAAAAATCTTGAAAATGCAGGAAATCTGTAATAAAAACAAAGTACTGGGAATACTCAGCAGGTCTTGCAGTATCTGTGGAGAGAGAAATAGGGGTAATGTTTCAGGACTGTGTGCTTAGTGACTTGACTCAAAAGGTTCACTCCATTTCTCTCTACAAATACTGCCAGACCTACTGACTTCCTCAGCACTTATTACTTAAATACAAATTCTTGTTCTTGTACCATATTCTTTAGCCAACAAGCAGATTGATTAAAATGGGGTATTTGCAGTAAACCACAATGAAGGAGCATAGAGATCTCAGAAAGCTGTATGGCTGGAAGAGATCACAGAGTCAGGGAGATAGGAGACTCCTTATCTCTGTAATGTTTTTCAGTTCTAAAAGCTTCTGAGGTCTCAGTGCTCCGTCAACAAGGCCATGCAGAGAATGTAAGGTTCTGTTGTCGTTTAATACTTCCACAGTTGTGAGCAGTGTTGGTGTAACCAGCACTTGTTACCCTTGGGAAGGTGGTGGTGAGCTTCCTTCTTGAACTGCATGCATACCGAGATCACTGTGGCAGTACTCCAGAACTTCAAACTGCCAGTGTTTGTAGGATGCGTAGTTCTGGTACATTTCGAACATTTCAGCGGTAAACAACATGGCTTCCTGTCCCCCGACTCCTGCAGTCACCTCCAGAATCAGATCATTATTGTCTGCTTCTTCAGGGGGGATCAGGAGTGAAATTATCTGAAATGAAGAGGGTTGGGGTTTGGGGGGGGTGTGGGGGGTTGGTTGGAGGACAGAAGTGAAAGAAAAGCAAAGTTTCAACAAAATTTGAAAACTAACTTCACTGGCTATAGATGGCGAGGCCTGGACATCTAAACACTTTCCCCGTTGTAACCTTTGGAGGCAAATGCAGAATCCTTCTCCATCATCGTGACTCTTTCCAATATTGCCTCCAGCCACGAAGGACCCCAAGCACGGTACCAACCCTATTCCTCTCTTCCTCAGTATATTAGCTTGGCCATGCTGGCAGCATTCCTGGCACTGGGTCAGAAAGCACAAGTCGGACGCCAATGGAGGTTGAGCTCTCACTGTAGCTTTAAAGAACCTGACAGCCATGCTCAGTTGAGCTATTAAATCAAAGGCACAATGGGGGAGACAGTCCTACAGCCTTAATATAAATTGGACTAATAACCGAGGTTAATGGTCTGGCAGCATAGGTTCAAATTCCATCTCAGCAGCTATTTGATTAAAATCTGAAATATAAAACATGTTTGAGTAACAGTGACGAGGAGCAGAAAAAAGAAGTCTCATTTCCTTTAGAGAAGGGAACTTGCTGTCCTTACCCAGTTTGGATTACATGAGAGTTCTGACACACAGCAATGTACTTCATTCGCAACTTCCCTCTGAAATGGCTTAGCAAGCCACTCAGCTCACAGGCAAAAGAACATCCCATATTACTCTAAGGTGAGAATGGAGCACTATCTGGCATTCTCTCTCAAACAGCCGAATTATACTATTTGATTCTACTGGATCTTGCCATATGCAACATTGGTGTGAATGATCAATGATATTGGACTGAGGGAGAAGCTGGAATTATTCTTCTTAAAACAGGGGAGATTAAAGTGAGTGTGTAAAATGTAAAGGTGTTTTGTTAGAATACAGAGGGACGAACTGTTCCCAATGGCAGGAGGGTCAGTAACCTGAGGACACATATTTAAGGTAATTGGTGAAAAAACCAGAGGAGATGACATTATTTTACTCAGCGAGATGTTGTGATCTGGAATGTTCTCCCTGAAAGGGCAGTGGGAGCAGATTCAATCAAAACATTCGAACGGGAACTTAAAATACTTAAAATAATGCTTGCCAGATTTTAGAGAAAGGGGAGTTCAACTCTTTGGGTAATTCTTTCAAAAAACTAACAAAGGCATAATTGGGCAAACGGCCTTCTGCAACTGAGTTCTGAGGAAGGGTCACTGGACCCGAAACGTTAACTCTGTTTTTCCCTTCACAGATGCTGCCAGACCTGCTGAGCTTTTCCAGCAATTTCTGTTTTGTTTCCTGATTTACTGCATCCACAGTTCTTTCATTTTTTATTTTGATCTGTGATATGGTCCTGATTTCTGACACCAACTCCTTCAACCTGGGCTGAGTTTGTGAATTTCTTCCTACTCGATCGCCAACATTATCTACTTCCGACTGTATTACATAGCTCATTTCCAACCCCTCCCCCAGCTCAGCTACAGTTGAAACCCTTATCCAAGTCTTCAGATAAGGTGTCTTCCTTTTTGAGTCCCTTGTTGCCTTTCCTGTCTTATCCCGAGAATCTGAGATGAAGAAGTGTTGGAAGTGGCAGTTTTGACAAACCAACATTTCTCTCTTATTTCCTGATTCTCACTTTTCCAGTAATCTAACACATTCCTGTTTGGTTATTACCTTGGACTTTAGAGTGTGGATGGTTTCCAGACATGAACTCTCTTCGCTTTCAGCAAGTCTCTTCAAATCAATATCCTCATCTGTAATAAAGATTCTGCACATTATTTTCCTGTCTCAGACATCACTGAGAGTTAAAGACATAGTGATAGTTCAACAGAAGCTCACTGTACTTCAACCATGTGGACAGGGGCAGTAATGGCCTAGCAAGTCACTCAGTTCAAAGGAAACAAGGGACTGACAATAAAAGCTGGCCAACCAGCGACACCCAAGTTCCACATGTGACTAAACAAAAAAACACATTGCTGCGTGTGGGAACTTGCTGTGCGCAAATTGGCTCTGGTTCTCCAACCTTACAACACTTTAAAAGTGCTTTTTTGGTTACAAAATGTTTTGGAAACACAAAAGTAGTTATATAAATACAAGCCAATCTTTCACAAACTGTGATCACAGGTAGAATTGTAGGTGGTTGTATGATCAGAACATCAGGATTAGACATGATCTCTCCCTGGTGTCATTTGCAGTCAGCTGGAAGACTTTGCTGGGGAAGTGGGGCAAGGGCAGAAATTGTTCAGGACGCATTATAAACGGCTTTACGTGTAATACAAGCCTGGAAGCACGGTGAATAAAGTGTCTCCCTCACCTTTTAGCAGTGTCTCAATGTCCTGCAACTCCTGCATTTTCAGCCTCAGCTGCTGAAGTTCCATTACCACCGGATCCAGCTCAGTCACTCTCCTCCTCAGCAGCCTTGTCCTTTCCCCCTCCACTTCTCCTGGGGAAGGCTCAGTGGAATTAAGCCTCTGCACAGACTCCTCATACTCCTGTTCCAGCTTCCTCAGGTAGTCCTGCAGCGAGCTCTGCGCAAACAGTCTTTCCACCACTTCTGTGCTGGCCACGTAGGCACGCACGTGCTTTGGTGTGCCAGCAAGGAGGATGGCAGAGGGAGGCCAGCGAAATCCAGGTTGGGCAATCTGGCAGAAACATCTCCTGGGGCATGGGAATGCAGGCTTCACAAGGCAGCTCAGTCTGAGTGTTTGCCTGACAGTGGCATTCAGAGTGATGAGGAGAGTCCGACACACAAAGAGCATGTTCCGTACACAGGGCTGCCCGTCTCTGCAATGGCACGGTTGACAAATAATGGTCTTGTTCTACAATCTACCAAGAAGATTCCAATCAAGAATAATTCTTTGAGATTTAAAAGCTACAAGACCAAAAATACACACAAACATGGTTAACCCACAAAAATAAGTCTAATTCCTCTCACTAGCCTCTGCGCTCCTGATATGTTGCAAGAGACCTGTTCAAAGGAAACACACTTGAATGCCATTGAACAAAATGAACCAAAGAATGAGGCATTAAAATGAGGCTGTATCTGCTTTCTCAAATCGAAGGAAAAGAATCATAGCTCGATGAAGAGGAGCAAGGAAGTTTTCCCTGGTGGCCTCAATGAACTAACTTCAGTAAAACAGATGATCTCGTCGTTTATCTAATTACTGTTTGCAGGAACTTACAGTGCACATTAAACAATAACTTACAGCAGTAATTATTCTTCAAAACTTTCCACTGTTTGCAAAGTGTTTGCGATTTTCTGAGGATACAATTATTACAGAAATGCAAGCTGTTATTTTTAAAGCAAGAGTCCACAAACAGCAATGAAGCAAATCACCATAATAAATCACTTGATAGTAAAACCAATAATAATTGATAATTGGGGGCTTAGGCCTGAATGGAAAAACATCTGACTCATTAAAAATTATAAGGCTGGAAATACTCAGCAGATGAAGACAGTTTAGACAAAACAAACTTGCATTGATGGCTCAATAGTAGAATTTGTACCTAGGCTCTTATGACATAGTGATATTGTCATTAGTTCTAGTTCAAGTCTCATCTAGACCTTCCATGACTACTAACATCCTGAAATGTTTTACAGCCAATGAGGTGTCACTGAATTGAGATCTTGGGTTAGATGGTGACTTTGTGGTAACGTTACTAGGCTAGTTATCAGGACGCCCAGCCTAATGGCTCAAAAATTATAACAGTATTTGGTCAAATCCAAATTTCATTAATAAATCTGGATGGATGACCATGATGACTACAACAGATCATCAATGTCTTTTACAGAAAGAAATTTGCCATCCTTGCTTAGTTTGGCCTATATGCAAATCCCGATGCACAGTGTAGTAGTTGACTCTTAACTGCCTCTGAAATAGCTGAGTAAACCACTCTGTTCGAGGGGTCTGACAGAATAGATAGGGGGTAACTGTTGCTGAATTGATCAAGGACCAGAGAGTACAGATTTAAGATAATCAGCAAAAGATGCAGTCACAACATGAGCTGAAGTTTTTTTTTAAACACAGCATGGGTTTAGTATCCTGGAATGTACCAACTAAAAGTATGGTGGAGGCAGGTTGAATGGATGGATTCAAGAGGGAACTGGACCATTTCAAGAAAGGGAAAATGTGCAGGTCTATGGGGAAACAGCACTGACTGAGTTGCTCTCAGTGGCACAATGGTCTCTTTCTGTGCTGTTGGACAGTAGTCTTGTGCACAGAGTAAGCATCTGTCTTTGTGATGTAGGCTGAGGGATAAATATTGCCCAGCACACCGAGGAGATCTGATTGGCTCTTCTTTAAAATTCACCAACAATCCTTAGACAGTACTTCCCAAAATCCAGCAAAAATTTCCATCTGGAAGGTCAAGGGCAGCAGATACATAGGAATACCACCATCAGCAAGTTGCCCTCCAAGCCACTCAACATCCTGATTTTATTTGATTTCTTTCTTTATTGTTATGTGTGTTTTGTTATAAAATACAGTGAAAAGTGTTCTATAGTGTCACCACTCTCCAGCACCATCTTAAAACACAGAAAAATAAACCAAAACGATACAAAGGCAGGAAAGTAAAGAAATAAAGTTCAACTTTACAGTCCTTCTTGTTAAGTGCTCAGCCATGGGCCTGGAGAGGCCAGACTGTTGCTGGGTCAAAATCCTGGAATTCCCTCCCTAAGAGACACTGCGGGTGGAACTACAGGACATGGACTGGAGCTGTTCAAGAAGGCAGCTCAAGGGCAACTAGGCACAGGAAATAAATGTTGGCCCAGCCAGCGATACCCACGTTTCATAACTGAAAATAAAATAGTGCAGTAGAATCCTTCACTTCCACCACCCGAGTGGGTCCTCAGTATAACATTGCATCCAAAAGGCTACACGAACAGCAAAGCCGCACTCCCTCAAAACTGCAGTGGATCCTGGATTGGAATTCAGGGCCCTCTGACTCAGGGTGGCAAACAATGCTTACCCGGTGAGCCGAACTAATGCTGCACTGGAGATATATAAACGCACACGGTCTACCTCCTCCACACAGAGGTAGTGTTCTGCATAAGGGTCACTAGCACCGGTGCTCTGGCCTGGCCTATCCCAGGCAGCACCTACCTCACCGTACACCGCGATCTCTGGAAAGTCTACTGCCTACGCGGGGTATAGACCACTTTCGCAGCCGCGGGGCATTCTGGGTAATACCACCGCCATGCTCGCCACTATTTCCGCTTTCCATCAGGCTTAAGAAAACCGAAATAATTACTCCGACCTAAATTTGATTTCAAATTGGTACGTATTTATATAAGATGACAGGCTTGGAAACCTGCTATTTTATCACTTGTGATGTAATCTAACGAAGCACGTGTGCGGAAGTAATCGAATAATTAAAGATATTAACATTTTCCAAAGCCGGAAGTGCTGGAGGAGTCTGTGGAGAGAGAAACAAAAGTCAGTGTTTCGAGTCCGGTATGACTCTTCTTCGGAAGAAGATGCGGCTCCGAAGAAAATTATATTGGGCAGGAAACATTAATTCTTGTTTCTGTCTGTATTGATGCTGCCAGACCTACTGAGTTTCTCCAGCATTGTCTCTATTTGTATTTCAGATTTCCAGACTCCGCAGAATTTGGCTTTGATTTTATGATTAAGTTCTTATTTCTATTAAGGATTGCTTAAGTAGACTTTTACTGAGTGCTGTGGGAGTTAAAGGTAACAAAGCAGCTCGGGATAAAAGCGGAAATATTTGAAATTCTCAACCAAAGTGGACGGATAACTCCTGCCGCCATTGATTGGTTCATGGACGCATGACGCAGAAATCACGTGTTCTGCGTCATCGCCACGTGATGGGTTTTCTCGCGATATTGCAGATGGGGAAACTCTGGTTTCTTAGTTACCTTGTAAAACATTGATATACTTTAAAACAGTCCATGGATAGGCTTGTTATTAAAATTATGTGTTCAGCGGTGATCACGAGCTGATGCTGGAAAATGCTTTTGACTGGAGGTTGAATGTCCAGAGCTCTGCTCTCTTACCCTTTCAGTGTCTGGGAACAAAACTGATTCTACCAAGTGAGCACCTAGAATGATTGCAATAAACCTGATGGATCTTCTACAGACTCTTCTACTGGACTCGAAACGTTGACTCTGCTTTCTCTCAACAGATACTGTCAGACCTGCCGAGTTTCTCCACTTTCTGCTTTTGATTCTGATTTCAGGCATCCGCAGTTCTGTGTTTTACTTTAGAGTCTATTCACTGATTTGTTCAAAGATGGTAAGCTACAAAGCAAGAATAAAAACATAAGTTGCTGAAAAAGCTCAGCAGGTCTGGCAGCATCTGTGAAGAAAAAAAATCAGGGTTAACGTTTCGCGTCCGGTGACCCTTCCTCAGAACTTTCGGCTTTTAAGCTACTGATCAAAATATATTAAGGGGAAGGGGGAAGATCTGTGAATGGGACATTCTTTAAAAAAAAGACTTCGGCCGGAGACCCCAGTACAAGAGAGACAGAAAAAATGGGGTCTTTCCCAGGGGATGCAGAAATGGTGGTCGTCTTGTTGAGGGACAGAGCAGTTAGTTCTAGTGATCTCGAAGAGTTCCCGTGCGAATGAGCAGTTCAGGTAATCTCGCAGCTCGTTCGCCGGTGCGAGGATGAGACCCGTTGTGGTCATTCGGGAATTTGATTAATGAGTAGTGAGCCTCATCATCCAACTGTTCCGAGATTGAGATCCTGAAGTCATTTTGAAACTACTACACATCAGGTTGGCTTTGAATAATTATGTTTCGATAGATGAGGTAAGGGTTAATAAATTGGTGCAGTTCTACAACTCACCGCTCTGTAGCGCCATGCTTGTGAAGTTGAAGGGGCAATTGAAACGAAACTAGTTGAAACTGTGTGCTCACAACAAAAAGGATATTTGATGAGTGCTTGAGGAAGATTAACTTTAAGGGCGACATGGACTGACAGATAAGGTTAAAGCGAAATGGCTAGATTGATCTACACAGTCGATGGGCTAAATAGCTGAGATAACAAGGTGTCGAGCTGGATGAACACAAGCAGCATCAGAGGAGCAGGAAAGCTGATGTTTCGGGCCTAGACCCTTCTTCAGAAATGGGGGAGGGAAAGGGGGTTCTGAAATAAATAGGGAGAGAGGGGAGGCGGATAGAAGGTGGATAGAGGAGAAGATTGGTGGAGAGGAGACAGACAGGTCAAAGAGGCGGGGATGGAGCCAGTAAAGGTGAGTGTAGGTGGGGAGTTAGGGAGGGGATAGGTCAGTCCAGGGAGGATGGACAGGTCAAGGGGGCGGGATGAGGTTAGTAGGTAGGAGATGGGGGTGCGGCTTGAGGTGGGAGGAGGGGATAGTTGGGAGGAAGAACAGGTTAGGGAGGCAGGGACGAGCTGGACTGGTTTTGGGATGCGGTAGGAGGAGGGGAGATTTTGAAGCTTGTGAAATCCACATTGATACCGTTGGGCTGCAGGGTTCCCAAGCGGAATATGAGTTGCTGTTCCTGCAACCTTCGGGTAGCATCGTTGTAGCACTGCAGGAGGCCCAGGATGGACATGTCGTCTGAGGAATGGGAGGGGGAGTTGAAATGGTTCGCGACTGGGAGGTGCAGTTGTTTAGTGCGAACCGAACGTAGGTGTTCCGCAAAGCGGTAAATAGCTTCCTGCTCTGTAATAAATTCTTTGACAGCGTTTGGAGATTTGTGTCTGTTTTGTTCACCGGTGGGACGTGGGCATCACTGGCGGGGCCAGCATTTGCTGCCTGTCTCTAGTTGCTTTTGAGAAGGTAGTCGTGAGCCACGGCAGTCCATGTGCTATAGGTTGATCCACAATGCGGTGGGGGAGGGGGTTGCAGAATTTCTGGATTTTAACCCAGCAACACTGAAGGAAGGGCGATATATTTCCAAGTCAGCATATTGAGTGGATTGGAAGGGAACTTGCAGATCGTGGTATTCCCAAGAATCTGCTGCCCTGCCCTTCTAGATGAAGTGGTTGTGTATTTGGAAGTTGCTGTCTAAGGATCATTGGACAATTTCTACAGTGCATCTTGCAGAAAGTAAAAACTATTGATGCTGGGCATTGGTGCGTGAAGTGTATTTATTTTAATAAATGTGAACTTCTTATAAATATGATGGCTCAATAACCCAGAGGCAAGTTTGATTTGTTTCAACAAGCAATTTATTTACATGATGCTTAATGATACATCCAAAAATTGGCAAAGGTCAGATATTAAGAGAAAAGCCTTGTTGTGCCTGAAATATCAGCAGGCATAAAGAAAATATCGATCACATTGTTCTCTGTATTGATTATAAATCTGAATATAATTTTGCTAACAGTTAAGTAATTTCAACAAACAGTAAAGAATTTATTCCAATATCTACAAATAGATTTTTAATTGCCTAGGAATGGAAATTCTAGGTAAATTTCCAAGTTGGCAGTAAGAGATATATACTTTTTTTTAAAAAATGTATGAAACTGACTTGAAAAGCTCATTATTTGTTCTCATAGCAAGTATTTGCACCATCAGTTTTCAATGAAATTTGTGTTAGAAATTACATCATTTCTTCAGAGTATATTTCATTTAAAATCAGCTCAAACTTTTCAACATTATCCCACAATCACAGTATGCAGAAGAAGGGTCCATTTGGCTCACTGTGCCTGTGCTGGCCTTTGAAAGAGGTGACATTTTAGTTAGGATCACAAAGGAATTGAGGCAAGGGTGTAATTCCCAACATCTGACTACAGACTCTGTTACACCAAGTTAATCTCACCTTTGATTTCTCTTAAAGGTGCCTGCCATCTTTCAAACAAAGATTGTCTTGCAGGACTTTTCTCCTCCCTTAGTGTGTAGATGTGAAGCAAAGACATTTGGTCAAGTAGAAATCTATTGCCAGGGACCCACTGACAATGAGAATGCCCCTTATCTCTGCTCTTTGGGAATTAATTGAAGTTTTTTTTTTGTCAATCAATTTTCTGCAAATACGGTGGCCTCTTTAGAAAATCAGGTTTCCTTTCTCTCTGCTCCCCCACAACCCCACCCCACCACCACCTAAAGAAGTGCCAATGGAAATGGAGGAAGAAAATTTCATTTATCTCATTGCTACTATGTCCACTGCAGCACAATGGCAAATTATCCAGTTTAAACATAGAGAATAGCTATAAGACAAGGCTATTTGGCCCTTCGAGCCTGCTGTACCATTTAATATAATCATGGCCAAAATTGCAGGACAATTTCATGGCAACATGGGTGCATAGTGCTCACAGATGTACCCAATTTCTCCTGTTCTGGATTGACAGCCTGTCTGCCTTCAAATCTTGTTTTCAGGGTTTCTCTCAGTGTCTTGTTCTTTGTCAAGGAATATCCAAGATGACAGAAGGAAGTAAGGGCAGGTAGATAGGGAGGTAGAATTAATGAGTTGTGTGATTTGTAGGGTTTTTTTTGTGTTCTATCAGTAGATGAATAATTTATATTGAGGTTCCATCCCCAACACTAACTTCATAATCTGCAATCTTCTACAGCAATCCTACATCACAATCTAGGAGGGGTCTCCTAACTTCCTTACATAGGTCTCCAATCTCTTGGAAATCAAATCTGTGGGGCTTCCCACCTTTCTCAGTCACATGCTTCACAACCGTACAACCCTCCAAACTATCCCCAGTCCGTCATCACACCCTATCACCAATGCCAAAACCCTCAAGCCCTCAGCTTGTGTCAACTGCTTCTGCTTGTAAACTGTCCCTCATACTTATGCCATGGGCTGTGACTCTCCTCTGGAGTGTCTCAGTGAAGGAAAATCAACTGAATAGCTGAACCGCTGCTGTGCATGATTAATGATGGGCAATTAGATATGTTCGTATGAAATCACAATGTCACCCATTTTAAGAAAAGGTGATGTATCTGTTAGGCTCTGTAAGATGGACCTAGAGGATACAGTAAGATTACTGCAAGGACACTGTAAGATACAGCATGTGGGAACTATACAATTTACGAAGTAGGTATAGTAAGGTGTACCACGTGAGTAATGTATGTGGACCATTTTGCCTGTAGGGTGTACTTAGTTGACATTAGGGTGTACCATTTTCTTACTGTAATGTGTACTATGTGAATATCAAGATATACCGTGTGAGTAAGGAAAACTGTAGGATGTGGCAGTGCAGGGTGTACCATGTGGGATTCTAAGATATACTATATGAGTATGGTAAAGTGTACCATGTGAGTAAAATATGATGTAACGTCATTACAGTAAGGTATACCCTGTAGGTTAAATATAGTGTTCTAGTGTAATGTAGGCACGATGTATAATGTAACGTGGTTACAGTAAAATGTACCATGTAAAATGTACCATTGGGTAAAGTAATGTGTACCATGAAGGCACAATAAGAAGGACCATATGGGTACAATAAGATATACTGTGTGGGTGTAGTATGGTATACCATGTAGGTATGGTGAGATGTACAATGTGGGCACTGTAAGACGTACCATATGGTTATGGTAATATGTAGGCACAGTACAATGTACCATGTGGTTACAGTAAAATGTACCATCTGGGCACTGTAAGATGTACAGTGTAATTTTGACAAATCAGAGTTTATAGAATCAGAATTTTACAAAAGGGGGCCATTTGACCCATCGTGTCTCTACCAGCTCCCAAAAGAGCTACGCAGCTAATCCCATTCTCCAGCCCTTGCTACTTTACTTACTAACTAAATAGCCGCCTTTCCCTATGCAGCCGAAATTGAGGACCCTTTTGCAATTTGGTATTTTTGTGACATTCCGGATGAGTGCAAGACCAAATGTTTTCACAACCTATCTTTCTCAGCCATATATTCTTATATTAAAGATATTTCTGTGGTCTCACTGTATAGGAGTTTTGATAGCTTTTTCTTTGACCCTATTTAGCCAAGACCTCAGACCTATGGGCACTCGCCTACACATTCACTGCATCCAATAACTCAGGCTTTAAACCCAAACTCTTTGGACTCAGTCGTATTCTTGTGTTACCTCATTCTGCTATTTGATTTGATGGATTGATTGTCATATGTACTGAAGTACAGTGAAAAGCTTTGTTTATGAGCAGTACAGGCAGATCATAGTTAGTAAGGATGTACAAATCAGAAAGATTTCGACAGAGGCATACATTTTATTACATTTATATTCAAATTTAGGCAGCTAGGATTCAAGGATTCCTCCTACATGAAGGGAAAGAGTGGGGATAGATGATCTGCAGGAAAGATGTGGGGGGAAAGGAAAGTCAGACGGAGAAAAGCCCACCCTGTAATCATTTGTAGCCAGCAATCAGCAGACCCGAGAGGAATATGGCAATTGGTGTCTGAACCAGAACGGAGAATGGAAGGGGAAAAATTGAGGGTTCACTTCCTAAATCCATACTTTGAGATAGGAAACCTCTTTTTACAAAGAACAACCAAAGCACCTTAAATATCCCTCATTAGAGACAACCCTGAATTTATGAACTCAACCATTTCTTCCTGCCTCTTCACATGGCCCACATCAATTCCATCCTGTCCACCACCAACTTCAATTATGTTCAATAAAAACCAAAAGAACTGCGGATGCTGTAAATCAGGAACAAAAACAAAGTTGCTGGAAAAGCTCAGCAGGTCTGGCAGCATCTGTGGAGGAGAAAATAGAGTTAACGTTTCGGGTC
>NC_063340.1:88722424-88741950 GCF_021869965.1 Rhincodon typus
GACCCGAAACGTTAACTCTATTTTCTCCTCCACAGATGCTGCCAGACCTGCTGAGCTTTTCCAGCAACTTTGTTTTTGTTCAATTATGTTCAACCTGTCAACCCTTTGAAACATGGTGAGTTATTTAAATAGGAGCAGAGATCTGCATTTAATAAATTGTCAGTCACATTTTCTATAACAGTAGATCAATCATTTTCCCCTTTAAGACACAATAATATTTCAACGAAGGTTTCATTCAAACATATATTTTAATGCTCTCTCCTATATGTGTGTAAATAACATGGTGTATGAAAATCATTACTTCTAAATCTCACAATCACAATAGCAGAAATATAGTATTAACCTTGAGAGATCTGAGTCATCAGCCTCTTTTATTGTAAACTCTAAACATTTCTTTAATAGTGTCTGTACGGCTCCTTAAATTGTACAACATCAGGTATCACCACAGCAACACATCTTTGCATAGGGAAATGAGAAATAGCCCTTTTAACATTGTGTTTCCTGAATTCCTTTGAGGAGTTAGAAAAAATGCTACAAAAAGTGGCATGCTACCTTATTCTCTTAAAGTGAATTCAGTGACACAAACTGTGATTTCATGTTTTTATCCCTATATATAGTTTACATTTACAATTTAAATATATACAAGAGTTGTCATTGCTAATTAAAGTGTATGATTCTGTTCAAAAAAAGCAGATCTAACAGAGAGAGGGCAGAAAAATGGTCAGGTTAAATGTAGGTAAAACAAGGCAGTGGCAAACAATTTTGTGAAGGATCAAAGAAATCTCAGTGAATTCCTATTTATATAAAAATAAGAACAGAATTGTTTCAGCTTGAGATTCCCAGAGTCAACTTTATCCTGTCAAACTATCTATACAATTTTTTTATTTTTCTGTTTTCCTTGTTAGCAGATCGGGAGTTAAGAAGTTGCTTTCAAGAACCTTTTCTGGCTAAGACAACACAGCATGGAGCTGGAGGACACAGCAAGCCAGGCAGCATCAGGGGAGCAGGAAAGTTGACGTTTCGGATCAGGACACTTTTTCAGAAAATTGGCTAACTCCATTTACTGTCACATTTCCATGTTCTCCACATGATCAGGGGAGTTATTAAATGCCCCTCCCCTCCTGCCAGGTAAAAATGTGTGAAGATTTCTCTCGGCCCCTTTCCCCATGGCTGGCAATTTTATTTACTGGGACCAAGCATGTCATGAGCCCCCAGCATTTGAATTGCCAAGGACTTGAACTACTAGCGTTATGGGAGCTCAGTGTGGGATGGGTTCTGCTATTCTCCTCAACTCAGCCACACCTGGATTTTGCACTGGCTTACATCTCATTTCCAGACTCTTTGCTCCTAGATTACTCCTTGTTGCCCAGGCTCTCTGATTTCTTTATGAATTCAATAGTGTCAGTAGTGACAATGAGAGATACTTTCCTCTTTAAGAAACCGTTATTGCCAGTACTAATCCTGCATTCTTACCTTCCTCTTTTCAGAGCCCACTGGTGATAAAGTTGATGCTGAGATCTACATCCCTCTTCAGGAATACCCACAGCAAGCAGAGATGGCACAGTGTTATCTTCCCCTTTTAATGAATCATTGCTAATCTTTCATTCAATGTCAAATTAAACCCAACCAATCCCTTGGAGAAAAACAAAGCATTTTGTATTTTTAAACTGTGCAGATGTTAATGACAGCTCAAATGACTTTGGGGAATTTATCCACCAACAGTCTTGCTTTATTTCCTATTTCCTATTATTTTAAAAGCAATAATTTATTTTAAATTAATGAACATTCTAAGTTACTTATCACCAATATTGCATGTTTTCATAAAGCTTTGGACTGGCATGGACTTTGACTCTTTCAATCTCACTCTCTCAGAAGACGTTGCTGTGTAGGTTTGCACAGTCTCTGTTGTACAAAACTGACAATTTTTTTAGAGGGCATGCAAAATGAGACGGCACTGTCCGTAAACAAAGGAGGGCTTATTGCCAATCCCTTCCCCTCCCCAACTACATTTGCTTTACCCACCTCACTTTCATTAGCAATGTCTACATCAGGAAGTTCAGCAGGAGTAGCCCAATAAACAAGCTTCAGAGGAAACAAATCCAACAAAGCAGTGAGGGGGCCTTAAATTAAAATTTGAGAAGTTGCCTATCAACTATGACCTGGCCCTTCCTCCTACAAACCACCTCTGACCTCGAGGTCACCACAACCTCAGCCCTTGTACCAATTCTTTTGAAGATTCCTGAGGTCTTTCATTACTAAATCAAAAATAAATATCTGTTAAGATCATAATTATATATTTTTATTTTAAATATATTTTTCTTTCTATATATTATTTATTGTAAATACTTGTGGATTAAAAATGTTTGGATTGTCTTTATAAATATTAGTTTATAAGTAACCCAATACTTTATAAGTAAGGGACAATAGGGGAATTGTGTGAGACCAAATGTTCAAGATTCAAATGATCTCAGAAGCTGCTGAAGAGGATTTAAAAATGAGACAAAGCGGAGCTCCTGTGTATGGATATGTTTTGTTTTTAGAAAAAGGAAGAGGTGGAAAATAATTTCGATTCATACAGAATTGTGATGAGTGTTCTACCCAGCATTTCAGTAACAGCTGAAGGAGATGCAGCTTCAAGGAACAATAAGAACAGGTGAATGTTTCAGTGGGAGTGAATTGACTAAAGGTCTTCCATTCCCAAAGGATTATTTGCCCTTTTACTCCAGCTGTCTACTTTCAGCATTTTCCATTGGGTTTCTGGCTGTTTTATTTACTTCTTGTCTTGCAGACATGATTTCCTCTGTTCTATTTGTTTTGCTCTGCTACCATGGAGTCAGTTGGTGGTACAGAACTTGAGCATTACTGAAAAATGGCACTTTCTGTTGAAACATTTTATTTTGAACTTGTAATTTGCAAGAAATTTGTAATTTGTAATTTGTAAGGAGAACCCAACATTTATACTGTGCAAGGAGAGATTTCTGATTTGTTGGCAAATAGATTCTGTTTGGCAGGGGAATTGGCATGAAGAATGAACCACTTAATGATGACTGATAGTTAACTGTCAAAATTTGTTTAAATTTTAAATCAGGTAGGTTGACTCTGATTAGTCAAGGCATTGTGTTGTGAAATGAACGTACAAATGGCCATCACTATTCTATTGAGTTTAAATAGGAGTAATATGTGTGTAATGTGTTATTTATATGTGCAAAAATTAATATATGTCATCTCCAATACACGCAAGTGTGCCATACTGCAAGCCTGTCTTGACACTCGTAAATTGCTTGTCAGGATAATTCTTTGCACACTCAGAATTATCCAGCAGCTGCCATCCAATTTCAGAATCATACCTAATGTGGAACACTGTATCATATGGTTTGCTAGCACAGACTGGTTGGGTACGTTCAGGATACATGTTGATTTCCCCTACATGATATTCTTACAAATTGCCCTGATGCAGGCAACACAAAACATTTTGACAAAATGTGTCTTTTTTCAGCAATACCCTAAAGTGTTCCCATGTCATCCAGCTCTGTTGCAGAATATACATTCTGCTGACTACTCCCACTCACTCTAATATTCTCCTTAGTATTTGATATTTAAAATTCAAAATAAATACAAAATAGTTTAATTTTCCTTTGGTCGTACAGTGTTGTGATCAGTTTAAGTAAAACTCCTTGACAGCTATTTTAATGCAAGTGGGTAACTCTATGCATTTTTAGAGTGGTTAAATATAGTTTAAAAATGATGCACAAAAAGGTATTAATCACTGTCTTTTTTTGACAACGTTAATTTTTGCTGTGCCTGATCTTATTGAAAACAGCAAGTGTTGATTAGGACATTCGATGAATGGTCTTGCAGTAGCAGTCGTGGAGAGTACATAATGATAGTAAATTAATTTGTTGGGGAGGAAGAAAGATTTTTTTTGTCCCTTCCCTGTGATCGGGTTTATTTTAGCGCATTGAACAGAGGGAACCTTCCAACACGTCCTCTAAACATAGTTTCCCATTGTCTAAACTTGCTCATTTCTTCTTGTCTCGTCAAAACGTCCCATGAGTTCACAATATTGATGATAAAAATTAAGTGTTTTTTAAGTGAAGACATCAACAATTGTAATGTTAAACTCTTCATGGAACCCTTTTCGTCAGTGATTGCACAAAGTCGCTTTCTCCAAAATATTCCCTTACTCTCATCTTTTATGCTTTGAAAGGTTTAGGTCTGATGTACATATCAGGTGTTTTCTAGACTTATTTTTAATGTCTGCTTTCTCCTATCACTTTGCTCTCCCACCCTGCTCAATTGGAAGGGGAGTAGGATAGTGGTGGTCTCCCATTGGAGCAGTTTTTCTAACAGCAGAACTGTCTTGGTATCTTGTCTAAGCATCCAATTACACTTTGTGTGTGACCTTTGTCTATGAAGATCAATTGGGCTATTAAATAGGACAGAAGCTGGGCTCAGAATGACCAGGACAGAGTTTGACCACACCCTCTGCTGATAGACACACACACTTCCAAACAGCACCACTGGATACTGATCATAGAGGGTAGTGGAGCAGACCCTAATTGAGTTTGCCCAGCTTGCTGGAGCTCCAAATAGAAGAGTGAATCAACACTGACCACCCAGACTGGAATTTGCTTCTCCTCTGTCAAGAGCTAAAATCTAATCCAGGACAAACTATTTATTTTTAATTGCTAATGTTATGTCATAATTTAAGTTGTTTCAGACATGTCAACCAAAGTCATATCACACGTCGGTTTATGTAGGTATAATGTAGTTCATACACAATAAACTCAAACTGAATCCTTAAACAGATCTCCTTTGTAAAATAAAACAATCATTCTTGGGAACACAGTTGAGTTTGTATTTATACTTCATTCCTTGTTAATACTCAAATATCTAGTGTAGAATTGGAATGACGTAGACTAGTTCAAATGGGGGGCATTTGGTAAATTTCCCCACTCATCAATGATCAGTTGGACTTGTTTTCTCTTACAAAATATATGTCAAACTGATAGCTTTGGGAGATTTGCTGAATTAAATTTCACGAGTTCCAGGTTCAAATTTGCAACCTCCACATAAGGCAAGCCTTCCCAGTCTGTTAACACTGGACCACAGGACAAGACCAAATGAGGAGATTCCTTCTGAGAGAGCATCACGGGTGCTATTTTAACTAGAAAACTCATATCTGCCCTATCTGCCCAAAGACATAAAATATACATTTACGAACTTTTTTTTAATAACAAAGTGTTAAAATTACATACAGATTTTAAGAAATGAACAAGCAAAAAACACAGTTTAACCTAGAAACCTCTGCTGGCAATTTAATACATCACCTTGTGACATCTCTCAGCAACCCATTTTAAATACGGGCAGGATTTTAATGCAGCACATATCCTGAGCAGAATGGTGTAGACTGGGCAAATTTCCACTTCCAATTATGCTACATTGCTCGCTATAAATCACTGAAGTTGCACAGTGTAGCTTATTCCACCTCCTCTGCCCTCACTACATCTTGCTGTGGACATGGCCCCACTTTATCAGGAGAATCTGCTTTGGGTTTGGAGACCCCTGCTGTAGTTTCTGAGGACCTTAAGCCATGAGTTTCACCCTGCCTACACCTGTCAGCTGCCACAAGCAAAGTCACGATTCACACTGAAACAAACCAGATTTCAGGCTGTTTTAAGATGATAGATAAAGTTAAATCAGAGAGATGCAAACATTCACTGACCACAGAAAAAAAGATAACAGAGATCCCCGAGCTTTTATTCACACACGCTCACACACACACATTAAATAATTGCAGTCTCTATCAAGATAAATAAATATGTTCCTGTATCTCTCAAAATGATCAGAATTACTGACACTGGTAACTTGCAACCCCTTCCCCCTAAAAAATTGTGCCTTTTAATTTTTTGTGCTTATTACATTTCATAAAATCCTGCTGCCAGTATCCTGCCATGAAGAAAGAAAGACTAGCATTTCTAAACTTGCTTACAGCTACCTCAGGAGGCCCCAGTGCTCTTTGAAGAACAGTGTCACACTGCTGCATGTTCTGCACTCTGATCAGGCAAATGTTCCTTGGGAGCACTTGAAGCCCCTGTCCCTCCAAACCTCTCCAAGGTAGTGTTTGCTCTCTCTGATCAATGTTTGGGGATGCTGCAGGCAGCTGGTTACCTACTCTACTAGTGACCAACTTGGTATGTTGCTGCTACAGGGAACAAAAATCAAACCTTGGCAAATAACAAAACATCTTTTCTTAAAAAAAAAACAAACATTCTTGGCTTTTGTCTTTGTGTTTGTAACTGAGGCAGTGAGCAAAACCTTTATTCCGATGATTTTATATGTATATACTTTCTTTAAAGGTGAACTTGATATTCAGTTAGTCACCACAGCCTGAGTAAAGCTAAACAGGGATCTCCAGCAAGCAAGCTATAGAGCTTTACACTGCTTTAATCATTATTATTTCCACACATGTGTGTGTGTGTGTGTGTGTGTGTGTGTGTGAGTGTGTGTGTGTGAGAGTGTTGGAGTGTGTACACAAGTGGATAGTGTCTTAATACAAGGTGTCAGCACCTGTAGGTGCAAATGTTTGAGAATGTATACATGTATGCAGGAATGAATGTGCTTTCATGAATGCACAAAGGTATGTTTGTGAATGTATGCATAGGTCCATGTGTGTATAACTGTGTATACTTGCTCTCATGTTAATGTGACTATGTAGATGTACACATGTAATGATTGTATCTGTATGTTCCAAATAGCATCTTGTTAGCATGTATGTGATAGAAGTTGTGCAAATATAGGAGTGTGCTATACAAATGTAAGTGTGCAACTGTTTCCAAATTCCACTGTTCCATTTCCTTGTGCTTTCAGGAGGTCCGAGCTTTGCTTTCAGCACTGGGGCTGGTGTCAGGGGATGTCTTAGGCCTTTCAATGAGTGACTTGTATATCTCAGAGTTCAAGAACCTGGGGAAGGAGTCCCTGTGCATTAGGCTGTATATCTGTAGCTGGGCATCCTCAAACATAAGAGGGCATGGATTCAGCAAGTTCCTGTTGACTATTTCTCGCACACGAGAGTCAAGACTCACCTGCAAACAGCACAAAGAAAGAATAACTGTAGTGCATTATCAATTGTTACACACTCTCACTCGAGGCTATTCAGCAAATACCTAACACGAGCTTGATTTAGATCCATTCAAGGCCATACTCATTACTGTGCCTCCCTTAATGACCACAGATGGATGATATGTAAGTTCAAAGTAGACACCGACTTTGCCATCACTACACTCTCTCGTCCTGAAACAGGCCTGGTTCAATGGTTAACCTCATAAGTGGTCATCAAAGGACACTGTTGCAAATGGTCAATGCTGTTTACTGTTAGTGATATTAATGGGCATTGATGTAAATTGTCAATGACGTTGTTATTCAATATTATCAAACTGTCACCACAGGCAATAGTGCAAGGTACATGGTGCCATTGGTCACTACTGTCAGTGGTCAGTACTATACAAGGTTCAATGATCATCATATAGGTAACGATTAGGAGCAGCTCATGGTGTGAATGGCTTGTACCATGAATACCCACGAATAAGCTTTATGAAAGTCCTTTGCAATGAAAATTAGTGGTAAGTTTAATAGTCCATTCCATTAGTGGTCAGTATTATAAATAGTCTTGATCAGAATGAACGGCAATTGCTGAAAACGGTCAGTTTAATAAATGACCAGTCATCAACATAATGGTCAATGCTGAGATAGTAGATGGTAAATCTTATGAATGGCCAATGCTAATGGTTAGTATTAGGAATGGCTGGTGGAATCATTAATGAACATATTAATGATAAATTCTGCCAATGCTCAAAACTGTCATCTACCAACTTAGAATGCATCCTCACAGCAGTTCTATCGCTTGACCACAACAACTGCTGCTACTGAAGGGAACAAGTTTCATTGGCCTCAATGTGTTTAATCTCTGGTTTGCTAAAATATCAAAGTTCATGAATGTACTTAAGAAGTAAAAGTTAAAGTAAAATACTGTATAACAAATAGGCCATTGTTAGGATTGATAGGAACAATTCCTGAGTGAGTGGTTCTTGGCCATTGACAGTCACAAGCGCAACTGCAAAGTGAGTAATTATTGGTCACAATTATTATTGTTAAATTATTCACATTTGTACAGCTGACAATATTCCTTATTAACAAAAAAAAGCACAAGGAACTGTGGATGCTGGAGATCTGAAACAAAATGAGAAATTGCTGGAGAAACTAAGCAGAACTGGCAGCGTCTGTAGGGAGGAAGCAGTGTTAATGTTTTGGGTCCAGTGACCCTTCTTCACAATTGTGAATGTTTTGAAGAAGGGTCACTGGACTCCAAACATTAACTCTGCTCTCTTCCCACAGAAGAGGCCAGACCTGATGAGTTTTTCAGCATAATTTTTGTTTTTGTTACTTTGTACCAGTGCTGGCAGAAAATAGCCATTCTCATCAATGACAGTAGTATTAATCAAGAATACTAAACATTAGCAGCACTAATTATTACTGTATAATCATTGGCAACACAACTACAATTTAATTCTTTGCAATACTCATTTTTAATTGTAATCACATGGTACAAATAGATCAAAATCAAATGATCAATAATCAGTTCTGGGTAATTATAGTACTCACCAATAATCAACTATTACTCATATTTCTTATTGACATAACTAATTATAGAAAATATTAATTCATAAACACTGTATAACTCAATAACAGTATGAATTAGCATGAGTAATTATTAATAGTATTAATCTTTGATGGTAATTATCATTGACAACACTTACCTGTACTCACCTTCTCCTTTTAAAATATAACCTGTACCAAAAGGAAAAGAAAAAGCACAACCACTAATGTTATCTAGGTGCATTAGTCTTGTGTTTGCCTGTCAGAAATTTTCTCACCTCTCTTGGAGACAGAATTGAAATGTAGTCTTCATATATTGTCCTTGCTCTTTCTGCAACTACCTTTGAATTCTTTTCCTTTTTGAAGTCTTCACATGCCAGCCAAAAGAGCATGTTCTCCTCGCTGTACTCTGTCCTCAGGAACTCACGGAAAATGTTCCTGCCCGCTTCAGTCCTCATCACCTTGTCAAAACCCTGTGTCCAGGATGTGATCTCCTCCAGTGATGGCAGAGGATTGCTAGTTAATGAAAGGAAACAAATGGTTTGGTAAAGCAATCAACTCACACTAAAATTTCCCAGTTTCAGCGGAGAACTTAAAACATTAACTTCTTTAAACTGTTCAATTTTACAGCACATAAAGGGGCCATTTGGTCCAGCATGTCTGTTCTGGCTCTTTGATAGAACAATCCAACACTCTCCACACATCCCTGTATCTTCCTGTAGAAAATAGTACCCCAGTTGGCCCTTAAGAGAGCAATGATCTCTACCTTGAACACAGTTGAAACAAAATGTATTGTACTCCCTCTACACAACAATCTGGTAAAAAGTCACATTTTATTAAAGTTGATCCCTCATCACTGGGGTTGGAGATGTCTTTCACCTTCATTGCCAAGACCATTTCTTATTTTTCAAATCTCAGTTAAATCATTTCTTAACATTGTATGTCTGAATGGGACAGTCCCAAGCTCCGAAGTCTCTCCTGCAAACTATTGCTTCCTATCATTAACATCATACCAATGAATCTTTGCCGTTTTTTCTCTATGGTTTTCTACACTGGGTCCTTAAAACAGTACACAGTGCCCTACTTGTTTCATAACTAATAAGTATTTCTTTGCTATCATGTGTTTTGTCTCTGTTTATGACACCAAATGTTCTGTTGACTCTTAAAAATAATTTCTCCGCTTGCACTAGAAACCATAGGGAGTTTTGCATCTGCACCCTTAGGCCTCTCTGTTCAGCTCCCCTTGTGGTGACTTCCCATTGAGTACACACACACACATTTCTTGTTTTTCTTCCCAAAGTGCATTACCTCACACATGCATTTTCCATCTTCCTTCCAATCCTGCTAACCTGTTTAGATCTCCCAAAGGTCTTTCACAAACCTCGTGGCTGTTTGTCCAACCTGTTAGCTTACTGTTGTCAACAAATTGAGATTGCGCTCCCTCAGCTCAAGTCCTGATCTTCTAAGATACAGAGAACAAATGTATGGGCCTCTAGGGTCTAAGCGACACTTATTTACTTTAATTCTTTATCTCTGGTCCACTGGCTAATTTTCAACCAAAGCTGTCACCATCTTATGCTCGCTCAGAACCTTTAGGTGAGACACCTTATTGAATGCATTAGAAAAATCCATATTCACAACACCTAATGTACCCCTTTATCTCTTCAGTTCTGCGACAGCTTTTGAAAGTATGTATCAAACACTGACAAAAGCAAAATACTGCAGATGCTGGAACTCTGCATAAAAATCAAGAAAATGCTAGTAAATCTGGCAGAATCTATGGAGACAGGAACAGGACTAATATTTTAGGTTTGTAACCAACTGATAAAAGGTGCAATGAAAGGATATAGACTTGAAACATTAACTCTGTTTCTCTCTTAGGCCTGCTGAGTGTTTCCAGACTTTCTGTTTTATTTGTCAAACACAGTTTGCATTTCACAAGTCCGTGTTGACTGTCCTTAATTAACCCTTACCTCATGTACCTGATTTCGCATTACAGATTCCAAGGTTTTGTTCACAATTTGACATCAGGTTAATTGGTGTATTGTTACTGCTTTATCCAGCACTCCCTACTTGAACACTATTATTTCAATTTGTGAGAAGAGAGCTTGTTCTGACGCACATCATCATGATCAAAGATTTCTGTATTCAGCACAAAATCAGACATAAGCTTTTCATAAGCCGTTTATAATTTCACTACAAATACAAAATAGAACATGTCTCTCTCTGATATTTATATACAACATAAGCACTCATTTTGTCACCCATGGTTGAGATTTAGAAGGCAGAAAATCTAGTAAGTGACACTACCAGGTCACACATCCTGGGTGGGCTTGCCATTGACTAGGTACTTCACTTGAATCTGCCTCAACATCACCTCGATAACAACAGCAGGTGGAGGATGAGTACTCAAGCAGATCCCCTTCTGACCATTCAAAGCCATGTACAAAATGTCAAACTTAAAATTAAAAATAAATGCCCTCCACTTGCCTGGACAGATACTGCCACAGAAACACTTGAGAAGCTCAATACTATCCAAGACACATCAGATCTTTTGGTCAGTGCCTCTGGACACTGTATGCACTCTTTTCACTGAAGGCTGCAGTATACATCATAAGAATTACACATCATTCTGAATTCAGCATACATGGTCATTCCCTTATCATCATTGGGTAATCATCCGAGAGAGTCTCACCTACCACCACAGAGGGAGCAGCACTATCACAGGGCAGCAGAAATTCATAGAGAAAGTCCACTATCACCTTCTCAGGATAACCATAGAGGAGGGATAAACTCCCATCTGGCCCACGCCTAAACAAGGAATGACAAAAAGACTCCACACTGAAATAATGTGGCAGGTTGTTTCAGTGGACAAATCAGTATTCCTTCCCTTTCAGTTCTGTAGGATCAATTCTGCAGCCCACTTGCCAGCTGAGACAGTTGGGGTTTGCTGTAACCCTCTCCACAGTTAGATACAGTTTGCCAAAGGCTGACATCTACACAACAGCCAGCGCAAGCCTTCCGGCACATGATAAATGACAGCTTGAACTGATAACTGCGTGATTTATAACAGGTATTAATAGCTGAGTGTTTAGAAAACAAGACACAAGATGTTAAAGCAGCAACAGGATTTAGCATTTGGGTACATGTGACTTTTACCTGTTGACATCCTCTGTTTGCTTCTTTGTATTGCTGTTGCTCTGCATTCTCTCTCAGTTCTGGTAAAGGATTACCAGTTGAAACCTGAACCTGTCTCTGTTTCCTTCAGGCACTGACAGATTTGCTCTAATCTCAGTTCCTTTTCCCCTTTTATATTACCGCTGTTGCCATTGCAGTGGGACTGCTGTGATTGGTCAGATGGGCTCGCCTGTTTGTTGAGTCACATGCTTGTTTGTGTAATATGTCGGTGGAAAAATGAAAAAAGATGATGGGAGGTGCTCATGCACAAAACACAAACAAGTCTGTAAACAGGCACATAGCTTCACTATTCAACAACACTGCCACTGTTAGCAGCACAATTTCCCCAAAGGGGAACTAATTTCAACTTACACAAACACACAGGAAAGTGGAAAAAGTTGAAGATCTCATCTGCCAAAGAGTACACAGGAGACATTCCCACATTGAAATAAGATTGGTTTTAATAGATGCTCAGTCATTTCACCATGCTTATTTTAAAAAAAACCCTCCAAGATTCAATCTTCCTCAAAGTGTAGGGGTGTATTGGGATGGTTTTCAGGAGCAATACATTGAGGAACTCCCAACTAGTGATCAGGACATCCTAGGCTGGGTACTGTGTAATAAGAAAAGAATAATTGGCAATCTCATTCTGTGAGGTCCCTTGGGGATGAGCAATCATAATATGATAGAATTCTTTCTCAAGATAGAGAGTGAGGTTTTATTTATTCATTCATTTATGAGATGTGGGTGTCGCTGGCTGTTCAGCATTAATTGCCCATCCCTGGTTGCTCTTGAGAAGGTGGTGGTGAGCTGCCTTCTTGAACCGCTCCATCCTGTGGGTTGACCCACAATGCCACTAGGGAGGGAATTCCAGGATTTTGACCCAAGGTTGTTGATTCTAAGACTGGGGTCCAGAATCTAAATAGAGGAACTTAACAATGATATGAAGCTCAAGTTGGCTATGGTAAATTGGGGATGTTACTTCAAGGGATGACAATGGAAAGGCAATGACAAACATTCAATGAGCACATGGGCAAACTGCAAGGATTGTTCATTCCTGTCTGTCACAAAAGTAAAATGGGAAAGGTGACCAAACCATGACATACAAGGGAAATTGTAAATAGTATTAGATCTAATGAAAAGACAAACAAATTGGCCAGAAAAGAAAACAACAATGCTGGGCAGTGAAAGCTGTTTAGGATGGAGCAAAGCAAGACAAAGGGATTGATTAAAAAAGTGAAAATAGAGTACAACAGTAGGTTTGTAGGGTATATTAACAATGGTAGCAGTTTCTAGAGGTAAGTGAAGAGAAAAAGATTGGTGAAGATAAATGTTGATTCCTAACAATCAGAAACAGTGGAATTTATAATGAGGAACAAAGAAATGTCTGACCAACTAAATGTATACATTGATTTTGTGTTTACAAAGGAAGACACAAATAAGGTACCAGGAAGTTTGGGGAACACAAGGTTTAGTGAGAGGGAAGAATGAAAAGAAATCACGATTAATAGCAAAATTGTATTGGGGTAATTGATGGGACTGAAAGCTGATGAACTCCCACTCTTAAGGAAGTGGCACGAGAAACAATGGATGTATTGGTAGTGATTTTGCAAAATATAATCATAAGAATCCCTACAGTCTGGAAAGAGGCCATTTGGCCCATCAAGTCTGCAATGATCCTCCAACCAGCATTCTACCCAAACCCAACTCCCTGCCCCCACCCTGCCCCCATAACTCCACATTTACGATGTCTAATATGCCTAACCTGCACATCCCTGAACACTACAGGGCAATTTAACATGGCCAATCCACCCAACCGATACTTCTTTGGACTGTGGGAGGAAACCGGAGCACCCAGCAGAAACCCATGCAGACAAGAGGAGGATATGAAAACTCCATACAGAAAATCACCCAAAGCTGGAATCAAATCCAAGACTCTGGCGTTGTGAGGCAGCAGTGCTAACCACTGAGCCACTGCACAGTTTTGGTCTCCTTACTGAGGAAGGATGTTCTTGGTATGGAGCGAGTACATCAAAGGTTTACCAAATTCATTCTTGGGGTAGCAGCAAAGATGCATAAAGAGAGATTGGTTTAGTTAGGGCTATATTTATTGGAGTTCAGAAGAATGATGGGGATCTTATAGAAACCTATAAAATTTTAACAGGATGAGACAGGGTAGATGCAGGAAGGATGTTCCTGATTACGGCGGAGTCCAGAACTGGGGCGTCACAGTCTAAGGATACAGAGTAAATCATTTAGGACTGAAATGAGAATAAATTTCTTCAGCCAGAGAGTAATAAGCCTACGGAATTCGCTACCACAGAAAGCAGTTGAGGCCAAAACTTGTGTGACTTCAAGAAGAATTTTGTAAAGTAATTACAGCGAGAGTGATCCAAGAATTTGGGGGGAAAGTGGAAGCAAACTATTGAGTTGGATGACCAGCCATGATTATATTAAATGGCAAAGCACATTCGAAGGGCTGAATGGCCTACTCCTGCCCCTATTTTCTATGTTTCTACAGAGGGCTGGGCTTTTCTCTTGCCATTCCTAGAAAGTAACTGAGGTGGGATGAGGTGGGACTGGAGGGAAGGCGTGGGGCGGTGAAAACTATGCACTATGGTACACTAGGTAATATAATTGTGTAGGGCAGACTGATTTGTATTAAAGCACTCTTCTTGGTAGCACAGCACTTCTCTAAGTCAGAGGTTGTGGATTCAAGTCTCACTTCACAGACATGATCACAAAATGCACCAGACACAGAAATTGCTGGAGAAACTGAGCAGATCTGGCAGCACCTGTGGAGAGAGAAACAGAGCTAATGTTTAGAGTCCAATATGATTCTTCTCCAAAACTGAAGGGTGTTGAGCTTCTTTATGTTTGTTTCAGATTTCCAGCATTCTAAGTATTCTGCTTTTATTTGAGCACAAAGTGCCTGCTGATGCTCGTGTGCCATGCTGGGGGGGACGTTTGGCACCGTCGAATGGCATATTTTAGATAGAGTCATAGGGTCATACGACATGGAAACAGACCCTTCAGTCCAACTAGTCCATGCTGACCACGTTCCCAAATGAAACGAGTCCCACATGCCTGCATTTGGTCCATATCCCTCCAAACCTTTCCTGTTCATGTACTTATCCAAATGTCTTTTAAATGTTGTAACTGTACCTGAATCCACCACTTTCTCTGGCGGTTCCTTCCACACATGAACCACTCTCTGTGTAAAAAAACTGCCCCTCGTCCTTTTTAAATCTTTCTTGTCTCACCTTAAAAATATGCCTCCTAATTATGAATTCCCCCACTCTAGGGAAAAGACCCTTGCTATTTACCTTACCTGTGCCACTAATGATTTTATAAACCTTTATAAGGTCACCCTCAACCTCCTACACTCCAGTGAAAGAAGTCCCAGGATATCCAGCCTATTTTTATAATTCATACTCTCTATTCCAGGCAGCATCCTGGTAAATCGTTTCTGAACCTTCTCCAATTTAATAGTATTCTTTCTATAACATGGTGACCAGAACTGCACACAGTATTCCAGAAGAGGCCTCACCAACATCTTGCACAACCTCAATACGATGTCCCAACTCCTATACTCAAAGGATTGAACAATGAAGGCAAGCATGCTAAATATGCCTTCTTAACCATCCTGTCTACCTGTGCAGCTTTTTGAATGAGATGCAACTGGGTTTTTAAATGCCACGTTAACTTCATAATTACTGCTAGACACCTTCAGTGGTCGTGAAATGATATTTGCGAAATGTTAATTTTTCCTGTGATATGAATGTTATACATTTAATTTTTTGAAAACTTTTTACTGTAGCTTCTTACCTGATTCAATAATAATAATTTAATTTGCTATCTGAAAAATAAATGATTTTAACTTCTTAGTTTGCTATGTGTAAATACTCAAAACTGCATCCATCAGCTAAAGCTTTACATATCTGTCCTACTGTTCTTGGAGCATCAGCAAAGATAACAGCCTTCTTTTATCTCCCTTTCCAGGCCTGTCATAATCTCGATCAATTCTCCCCTCAATGTCCTTTGATTCAAGGAGAACAACTACAGCTTCTCCAAGCTGACTTTGTAGCAAAACCAATTCATCCCTGGAATGCCCTTATTGTATATATTCTCTGCTCTGTCTCAAAGATCTTCACAACCATCTGATAATCAGAACTAACCGGGCACAGTGCTCTAATTGTGGCCTAACTACAGCTTTATAGACATTCAGCATACCTTCCCTGCTTTTGTACTCCTTACTACTCTGAAGCCCAAGATCCCGTGTACTGTGCTAACTGCTATCTCATGGAATCACAGAATTATTAAAGCATAGAAGGAAGTCATTCGGTCTCATGCCTGTACCAGCTCTTCAGATAAGCATCATTACCTAATGCTAACCTCCTGCTGTTTCCTCAGCCTGTTGCACACTATTTGTATCCAAATAATCATTCAACGTCATCTTGAATGCAATGTCCTTCCAAGATCTATGCATATGATCCCTCTGTCCCTGAACACATTTTAAGAACCTTGCTATAAAGTCTATATGGCCTCTCCTATTGCTTTTTGTCAAAATGTATCTCTTAACAGTTCTCCACATTAAATCCTATGAGATGCTTGTCTGCTTGTTCTTTTAGCCTGTCAATGTCGATGTGCAGATAATCATTATCATTTTCACTGTCTATCACACCAGCAAGTTTGGAATCATTGGTATATTTTAAAATCTGACTTTGTATTCCCATATCTGGGTCACATATGTACATAAAAAGTGGTCATTAACACTGACAACGGGGGAACAGCACTGTTCACCATCTTCCACTCTGCAAAGTAACTATTGACCCTGAACTCACCATGCTCTGTCCCCAAGTCATTTTTTATCCTAGTTGAGAATAACCCTCTCATTCCATGTGCCTCTAATTTATAAACCAGCCTTTTATGTGGTACCTTGTTAATGGTTTTAAGATCCAAGGCATTGTTAACAATTTTCCCTTCATCAACTCCCTCTGTTACTTCATCAAAAAATTCAATGAGATTAGTTGAACATAATCTGTCTTTTGCAAGGGGGCTGACTTTCTTTAATTAACCCAAAATCTCCCCAAGAGCCTGTGCTTTCTTTTTCCTGATAATTGTTTCTAAAGCCTTACTGGCCACTGATATTAAACTGACCAGTTTGTAGTTCCCAGGAGTGTCCTTATACACTTTCTTGAATAAGAAGTCACGTTTACAATTCTCTGATTCATGGGCACCCCTTCCTCTGCAGCTAGGGAAGCATGAATAATTAAAGCAAGCTTTTCTGTTATTTCCAACCCCACGTTCTTTATTTGATTTGCTTTTATTATTGTCACATGCACTGAAATACAGTGAAAAGTATTGTACTGTGTGCTAACCAGACAAATCATACCTTAATAAAAACTGAGAAAACTGCAGATGCTGTAAATCAGAAACAAAAACAGAAATTGCTGGAAAAGTTCAGCAGATCTCGCTCATCTGTGGAGAGAAATCCGAGTTAATGTTTCGGGTTGAGTGACCAGTTCCAAGGGACCCTCGACCCGAAACATTAACTCTGTTTTCTCTCCACAAAGCATACCTTACATAAGTACATCAGGGTAATTAAAAGAATGCAGAATATAGTGTTACAGCTACAGAGAAGGTGCAGAGAAAGATCAACTCTAATATATGAGAGGTCCGTTCATAAATCTGATAACAGCGGAGAAGAAGCTTTTCTTAAATCTGTTGGTACGTGTAATCAAACTTTTGCATCTTCTGTCCGATGGAAGAGGGTGGAAGGGAGTATAACCAGGAGTGGGAGGGATCTTTGATTATGTTGGCTGCTTTCCTGAGGTAGCAGCAAGTATAGATGGAGTCAATGGAAGGAAGGCTGGTTTTCGAGATGAACTGGTCTGCGTTCACAACTCTCTGTAATTTCTTCTGGTCTTGCGCAGAGCAGTTGCCATACCAAGCTGTATTGCATTTGGATAGGATGCTTTCTATGATGCATCTATAAAAATTGGTGAGAGTCATTGTGGACATGTGGAATTTCCTTAGCCTTCTGAGGAAATAGAAGCATTGATGTGCTTTCTTGACTGTAGCTTTGACATGGATGGACCAGGACAGATTGATCGTGCTATTTACTCCTAGGAACTTGAATCTCTCGACCACCTCCACCTCAGCACTGATGATACAGACAGAGGCATGTCCTCCTCTCCACTTCCTAAAGTCGATGACCAGCTCCTTCATTTTTCTGATATTGAGGGAGAGGTTGTTGTTTTTTAACATCGTGGCACTAAGCTGCCTGTCTCTTACTGTACTCTGTCTTATCGTTGTTTGAGATTAGACCCACTACGGTAGTGTCATCAGCAAATTTGTAAATAGAGTTAGACCTGAATTCCGCCACACTAACGTGAGTATATAAGGTATACAGTAAGGGGTTGAGTGTGCAGCCTTGCGGGACACTTTTGTTGAGGATTATCATTATTACCTATCCTTACTGATTGCAGTAATAGACTATAAGATAATGAAACTATCTAATCACCACCTCTTGACACTCAATAGTGTTACCATCACTGAATCCCCAACTAGCAACATCCTTGGGGTTACCATTGACGAGAAACTAAACTGAACTCACCAAATAAATACAAGTGGCTATAAGAGCGGGTGACAGGCTTGGAATACTGCAGTGAGTAACTCACCTCCTGACTCCCAAAGCCTGTCCACCATCTACAACGCACAAGTCAGGATGGAATACACCGCACTTGCCTGGATGAGTGCAGCTACAACAACACTTAAGAAGTCCAACACCATCCAGGACAAAGCAGTCACTTGATTGGCATCACATCCACAAACATCCACTCCCTCCACCACTGACACTCAGTAGCAGCAGTGTATACTATCTACAAAATGAACAGCAGAAATTCACCAAAGATCCTAAGACAGCACCTTCTGAACCCATGACCACTTCTATCTAGAAGAACAAGGGCATCAGATACATGGACATCCACCACCTGAAAGTTTCCGTCCAATCTGTCCACCATCTTGACTTTGAAATCTATCACTGTTCCTTCCCCATCAGCCAGTCAGAATCTTGGAATTCCCTCCCAAAGGGTCAACCCTACAGCACGTGGTCTGCAGTGGTTCAAGAAGGCAGCTCACCACCACCTTCTCAAGAACAAGTAGGGCCAGGCAATAAATAATGGCCCAATCAGCAATGCCCGTGAGTAAATTTTAAAAAAAATCTATTTCTACATGCTGGTGCCCAATCCTTTACCGGATTGTAAAATGTGCAAAGGAGCAGGCTCAAGGGACCAAGTGGCCACCTTCTGCTCCTAACTGGTAATTTATATTACATTGAAAGGCAGGGGAGTTCTCCCTGATATCTCTGGCCAGTGTTTAGCCTCAACCAATATCAATCAATGTCCCATCATTTATCTCATTGCTGTTCGTGGGATCTTGCTGTGTGTATATTGTGTGTGGCTACATTTTCTTATATTACATTGGTGATAATACTTCAAAGGCGTGCTATTGGCTTATAGTGGTTTGGGATCTCCCAAGGTCATGAAAGGCATTATGAAAATTGTAAGTCTTCCTTTTTGACTAACCTCAGTGAGGGGTGGCGCTGTTGAGCAATCCCTTCATCACGGCCCACTGTCTGACAGCTGGCTGTAGGTGTGTGTGTGTGTGTGTGTGTGTGTGTGTGTGTGTGT
>NC_063340.1:88742050-88742562 GCF_021869965.1 Rhincodon typus
TGTGTGTGTGTGTGTGTGTGCGCGCGCGTGTGTCTGTGTACGCGCGCGTGTGTGTCTGTGTACGCGCGCGTGTGTGTGTCTGTGTGTGTGTCTGTGATTGTGTCTGTGTGTCTGTGTGCATCTGTGTGTGTGTGTGCGCGCGTGTCTGTGTGTGTGTGTGCGCGCGTGTGTGTCTGTGTATGTGTGTCTGTGTCTGTTTGTCTGTGTGTGTGTGTCTGTGTGTGTGTGCCTGTGTCTGTGTGTCTGTGTCTGTGTGTCTGTGTTTGTGTCTGTGTGTGTGTGCGCGTCTGTGTGTGTGCGTGTGTGTGTGTCTGTGTGTGTGTGTGTCTGTGTGTGTGTGCGCGCGTGTGTGCGAGCATGTGTGTGTGCGTGCGTGTGTGTGTGTCTGTGTGTGTGTGCGCGCGTGTGTGTGTGCTCGTGTGTGTCTGTGTGTGTGAGTGCGTGTGTCTCTGTGTGTGTGTGTGCGTGTCTGTGTGTGTGTGCGTGCCTGTGTGTGTGTGCGCGCGCCTGTG
>NC_063340.1:88742962-88795319 GCF_021869965.1 Rhincodon typus
AATGACTATACCTCACTTGTTGGGATCTACAATTTTCCCTGCTATATTACATTTGCACTTAGTGCTGAAACTTTAAATGCTGCCAGCAACGCTAGATCTGAGGGGGATCCTGTGTAGTTTGACACAATAGCCACTTCTGGTATATATTTTTTAAGTAGACAGCTGCATCATTCAAAACAAAACATGTTTGGCAACACATTCTGAGGCTCCCCATACACTGCAAAATCCTTGTGGCAAATTCGCCAACTGCTCCTTTGAAAACGTGTTCCCTTTAACAAAAGAGATTTGCATTGAAATAACATTCTTCATGACCACTGGACTTATCAAATCACTTTACAGCCAAAGAAATATTTTTTGAATTGTTGTAAAGCAGGAATTCTAGGATCTGATTTATGCTCAGTAAATTCCCACAAACATCAAAGTGATATGACCCGATATAATCTGTTTTTGCAATGTTGATTCAGGGAGAAATATTGGCCCAGGACACCAGGGATAACACCACTGTGCTTGGTTTGAAATTTTGCCACAGTACCGTTTACAACCACCTAAGCAGGTAGACGCAGTCTCGGGTAAGGTGCCATTCAAAATTTAAGAGCACTCGTAATTGTACAATTCTCCCCAAGTACAACGCAGAGGTACCAGCCTTGGTTTTGATGTTGAATTGCTGGAGTCACACCGAAACCAGAATGTCATGACTTGGAGGTGAGTGCACTGCCAACTGAGCCACAACAGGCTCTCACAATTATTTATTCAGAGTATAAGACACGCAGCCATCAGTGAATTACAGATGGGGCGACACAGCAAGAGGCGGTGAATTGCAAGTAAACTTTCGTAGGTTTCTCCGTCTAAGTATCGTGCTCATTACCAACGCTTGGATTGCTAAGTAGTTCTCGTGATTTTGTTTGTCAGGCTCAAGAATTACCCATTCAAATTTCAGGGCCAACTCTTCCATTGTAAAAAGGTAGTGAGGGGAGGGAATTTACAGTTGAGCTTCCAACCGACCTGATCATTTTTCCAACAAGCTTTAACCTGATCTCAGAAACCAGGTACAGAAAATCTGTTTGACACTAGGTGGCACTTTAAACAAGAATTTTGGTCCCACAGTTTTAAAATGACGAGGGTTTTGGAAAGAATGCAGAGAAGATTCGCTACAAGGGTATAAAGGTGCAAGGGCAGCACGGTGGCTCAGTGGTTAGCACTGCTGCCTCACGGGGCCAGGGAACTAGGTTTGATTCCAGCCTCAGGCGACGATCTGTGTGGAGTTTGCCCATTCTCCCTGTGTCTGTGTGTGTTTGCCCTGCTTTCCTCCCACTGTCCAAAGATGTGCAGATTAGGTGGGTTGGCCATGCTAAATTGCCCATAGTGTCCAGGCTGGGTGGATTTACCAATGAAAGTGTGGGGTTAGGTCTGGGTGGGATGCTGTTCAGAGGGGCAGTGTGGACTCGATGGATCAAATGGCCTGCTTCCACACTGTAGGGATTCTAGAATGGGGGGTCAGTCACTTTTTTTAGATGTTCATGGGATGTGGGTCTAACCATCTATAAAGCACAAATAAGGAGTGTGATGGAATAGTCCCCACTTGCCTGGATGGGTGCAGCTCCAACAACACTCAAGAAGCTTGAAACCATCCAGAATAAAACAGCCCATTTGATTGGCACCACATCCACAAGCATTCACTTCCTCTACCACCGACGCTCAGTAGCAGCAGTGTGTACTATCTACAAGATGCACTGCAGAAATTCACCAAAGATCCTCAGACAGCACCTTCCAAACCCAGGACCACTTCCATCTAGAAGGACAAGGGCAGCAGATACATGGGAACACCACCTCCTGCAAGTTCCCCTCCAAGTCACTCACCATCCTAACTTGGAAATAGATTGCCGTTCTTTCATTGTCACTGGATCAAAATCCGGGAATTGCCTTCTGAAAGGCATTGTGGGTCAACCTACAGCTCATGGACTGCAGTGGTTCAAGAAAGCAGGTCACCACCAGCTTCTCAAGGGCAACTGGGAATCGGCAATAAATGCTGGTCAGGCCATTGCCCACCCTACCGAACACCCCCAATGTCCCATGAGTAAAGAAAAAGATGTAAATATTGTGGCTACAAACCAAGGTCTGAGGCTAGGAATACTGCAGAGAATTACTCACCTCCTGACTCCCCAAAACCTATCCATTATCTACAGGGCACAAGTCAGGAGTTTGAAGAAATACTCCCCATTTGCAAATGTTTGACACCATTCGGGACAAAGCAGCTGGCTTGATTGGTACCTTTCCCACATTCTTTAACATTCACATCATCTTCACCACAGATATACAGTGGCAGATATGTGTACCATCTACAAGATGCTCTGCAGTAACTTACCAAGTTTCAACTGATAGTACCTTCAAAATTCATGACCTCTACCACCTACAGCTACAACGGCACACCTATATGGGAGCATTGGCGCCTCCAACTTCCTCTGCAAGCCACACAGCATCCTGACTTAGAACTACATTTTCATTCCTTCACTGTGACTGGGTCAAATTCTTGGATTTTCCTTCCTAACAGCACTGTGGCTGTATTTACACCAATGAACAGCAGCGATTCAAGAAAGCAGCTCAACACCACTTTTTCCAAAGCAACAGGATGGGAAATAAATGCTAATTTAGTCAGCAACACCCCAATCCCATTAACGAACAAGAACAAAATAAAAGGTCTGGTACCAAGTGTGGATGGAGAAGCAGGCTTAGCGTTTCAGCCTGAAGGTTTCTCATCAGAGCGTGAAGCAAACTAGCCAGGAGAGATTAAACAGGAGCCAAAGAGAATGATAATGGGTGCAGAGAAAACACTGGACCCAAATGATGAGTAAATGGCTACTTAGTGACCTTCTGACTGCAACATGGTGAGAAGGAACGGCACAACAGCAATCCAGAAAAAGAATAAATAAGACAAGAAAATGATAAAGAAAATAAAGTGAAATGTAGTATAGGACAAAGACAGACATTATGATCTAAAGTTGTTGTAGTCAGGGTAGGTGGGAATTTGATCAGGATATTCCAAATGAGGAAGGATTTTGTTACAGCAAAGAGGAGAAACCTTTCATTGGCAGGAAGGTCAGTAAGCTGAGAACACCGATTTAAGATACAAGAATGTCCCATTCTCGGTAGTAGGAGACAGATATAGTTCTTAGGGCCAAAGAGATCGAGGGGTATGGAAGAAAACGGCAACAAGGGACTGACTTGGATGATCGGCCATGATTGTGTTGAATGGTGAGCAAACCTGAAGGGCTGAATGGCCTACTCCTGCTCCTATTTTTATGTTTCTGTATTTTTCTTTCCTGGAAGCCACTACTTAAAGTGAAAGTAATTAAATTGAAGGAGGCTTTCCCATTTAAATGTATCTCCCCAACTCAAAATTTTCTGCCTCAGTAGGTAAAATAAAAGTAATCAATGCCACAGGGGGAATGACAGTGCAAGTGGCCACAGCCCACTCCTCCCATCCATGAAAGGGTGTGAATCCAGAACTGTGTAGGAGAAGCATGTTCCGAGGTGGGGGTGGGGTGGGGGCAGAGGCAGGTGGTGCAGAATGGTGATTGCAAATCTAAATGCTCCAGTACATTCCAAGGTTGGGGCAATAGGGTTTTGGGATAGGATGGGATTGTGAGGTTTGGGGGCTGAGGTGAGGGGAATGGTGTATGAAGAGCAAAGCCTAGGCCGAAAGTTCTCGAGTGAGGGGTAACAGCCCCTTCATTGATTCTTCCAGCTGGCCACTGCGCAGATGGTCACAAAACAAACATTTGCACCCAGTTCCCAACTGCTTTATAACAGGGCAAGCAGCTCTCAAAACCAATAAACACATAATCATTTGTGAGCTATCCAATAACGTGATAGTGCCGTCATTCCCAAAAGAAGGGCAAAAAATGCTGACTTCACCTGCGATGCCCAATCCCAAGAAAAATAAGTATAGGAACACAGGAATGGAAGCAGGCCATTCAGCCCATTGAGCCTGCTTCACCATTTCATGATCATCGCTGAACGCTTCAATCATAATAAAGGAATGGAGTTTCAGCCAAACAAATTCCCAGTTCCAGGCAAGTGAGGAAGGGAATTTGGAGGTACATTATAATCTTCCATAGCTTAGAATTAAGGACTAGTACCCAAGGTTTACAAAGTATGTATATTCAAGGAAAGAAAGATCAAGAGACAAATTAATTATAGGTGATATATTTAACATTACCAAAATAAAACAAAAAAATGGGATGCTGGAAATCTGAAGCAAAAATAAAAATTGTTGGAGAAACGCAGCCGGTCTGCAAACGTCTGTGGGAAGAGAAAAGAGTTAACGTTTCAAGTCTGTCGACTCATGGTCACCAGACTCGAAATGTTAACTCTGCTGTCTTCCCACACATGCTGCCAGACCTGCTGAGTTTCATCAGCAATTTCTGATTTAGTTTAACCTCACTATTGGGAAATATTTCCAGATTCTATTATCAGAACCAAAGTGAAGACTCGGAATAGAATCGGCTGATTAGAGAGGATTAACAAAGGTTTGTAAATCTGTGAGACATCAGACTTAACTCATGGAATTGAGCTCCTATGCAGTGTTAAAGGAGTTTTTATGGATATCAGATGAAGTTAAATTTCACAAGACTTTTGCAAGGTTTTGAACAGGGTGACTCCTTGTTAAAGTTCATGGAATAGGACAATACTTCAGTTCATAATGACAGGAAAATAATTGTGAAGTAGAAGACCAGAGAATTAAGCAAAAAACAACATTCACCCTTCTCAAGTAAACAGGCTCAGGTCTCTGACCTCATCTGGAATTTAGTTTGGACATCAAACCACAGGAAAGAGACCTAGAACTGGAAGACCGCCTAATGATTGCCAGAGAGGTACAGCAGGTTCCTTTCCCTGAAAAGGAGATTGTGAACCAATTTGACTACTAATAATTGCACAATTTTATGACAATGATGAGTACTGACATCAGCTTTTATCTTAAAATTATCAAACTGCCATGGCAGAATTTGAACTCATGTTTGGATCTTCATGCCTCTTCCAGTTCTTTGCTAAATGACCTTCACTAAAAAGACACATGAACAGGCAGGGAATAAAGTGATACAGGTCACGTGAAGGCAGATGGGATCAGTATAGAGAGGCATCATGGCCGGTGCATGGTGCGCTGAAGGGCCTGTTACTGTGCTGTACTGTTTTATATCCTATGTTCTATCTAATTGGTCCCATTCCCGTGCTCTCTCCTCACTGTCATACACGTATTTCCCCTACATGAATGTATAAAAACCTCTTGTGAAAGTTCCCACTGAATCTGCTTCCACTATCCTCTTGGGCAGCATGTTATAGATCATAACAACTTGCAGTATAAATAAATACATCATATCATCTCCCAATCTCTTGCCAATTGCCTTCATTCAGTTTCCCTCCGGTTACCGACACTTCTCCTGGAAATAGTTTCTTATTTACTCTATCAAAATCCTTAACGATATTAAACATTTCCATCAACTTTCTCAGCTCCAAAGAGAACAATCAAATCTCCTGTACGTCTGCATCAGTGAGGCCTCTCACCCCGACACCACTCCAGTAAACCTCCTCCTGCACCTTTTTCAATGACTGACATCCTTCCTCAAATGTGGCATTCAGAACTGGACGCAAAACTTCACCTGAGGCTCCACTAATATTTTATAAAGGTTTGACACAATCTCCTTGCTGTTGTTCTCTGATCCTCTTTTAAAAAAAACAAGGATCAGCATTCCACACCTTGAAATATATCTCTGTTCCTTCAGTGTTGCTTGGAAAAAATCCTGAACTCTTTCGCTGACATATTGTGGGTCTACCTACTCTAAATGGACTACAGCTTCTCAAGGGCACCTAGGGAAGGGGTAATAAATGCTGGCCCAACAAGCAGTGCCCACATTCCATCAGTGAATAAAACAATTCAAAATGGTGCTTAACAGTCTTCTCAACTTGTCCTGTCACTTTCAAAGAATTGAGCATCTATTTTCCCAGATCCCTCAATTCTGGGATATTTAGGAAGAGATGCTGGGGTAGTGGTAATGTCACTGGACCAGTAATCCAGAGGGTCGGGATAGAAACCTGGGGCAGGGGTTGAACCACAGCAGCTAGTGGAATTTAAATTCAGCTAATAAAGTCTGGAATGGAAAGCTACTCTCTGTTCTGGTGGCCAGAAATTGGCTAGCTGTAAGAAGACAGAGGGTGGTGGTTGATGGGAAATGTTCATCCTGGAGTTCATAGAACATAGAACATAGAACATAGAACATTACAGCGCAGTACAGGGCCTTCGGCCCTTGATGTTGCGCCGACCTGTGAAACCAATCTGAAGCCCATCTAACCTAAACTATTCCATTATCATCCATATGTTTATCCAATGACCATTTAAATGCACTTAAAGTTGGCGAGTCTACTATTTTTGCAGGCAGGGCATTCCACGCCCTTACTACTCTCTGAGTAAAGAACCTACCTCCGACATCTGTCCTATATCTATCACCCCTCAATTTAAAGCTATGTCCCCTCGTGCTAGCCATCACCATCCGAGGAAAAAGGCTCCCACTGTCCACCCTATCTAATCCTCTGATCATCTTGTTCAGTTACTAGTGGTGTACCTCAAGGATCTGTTTTGGGGCCACTGCTGTTTGTCATTTTTATAAATGACCTGGATGAGGGCGTAGAAGGATGGGTTAGTAAATTTGCGGATGACACCAAAGTCGATGGAGTTGTGGATAGTGCGGAAGGATGTTGCAGGTTACAGAGGGACATAGATAAGCTGCAGAGCTGGGCTGAGAGGTGGCAAATGGAGTTTAATGCGGAAAAGTGTGAGGTGATTCACTTTGGAAGGAGTAACAGGAATACAGAGTACTGGGCTAATGATAAGATTCTTGGTAGTGTGGATGAGCAGAGAGATCTCGGTGTCCATGTGCATAGATCACTGAAAGTTGCCACCCAGGTTGATAGCATTGTTAAGAAGGCATACGGTATGCTAGGTTTTATTGGTAGAGGGATTGAGTTTCGGAGCCATGAGGTCATGTTGCAGGTGTACAAAACTCTGGTGTGGCCGCACTTGGAGTATTGCGTACAGTTCTGGTCACCACATTATAGGAAGGATGTGGAAGCATTGGAAAGGGTGCAGAGGAGATTTACCAGGATGTTGCCTGGTATGGAGGGAAGGTCTTATGAGGAAAGGCTGAGGGACTTGAGGCTGTTTTCGTTAGAGAGAAGAAGGTTAAGAGGTGACTTGATAGAGACATACAAGATGATCAGAGGATTAGATAGGTTGGACAGTGGGAGCCTTTTTCCTCGGATGGTGCTGGCTAGCACGAGGGGACATAGCTTTAAATTGAGGGGTGATAGATATAGGACAGATGTCAGAGGTAGGTTCTTTACTCAGAGAGTAGTAAGGGCGTGGAATGCCCTGCCTGCAACAGTAGTAGATTCGCCAACTTTAAGGGCATTTAAATGGTCATTGGATAAACATATGGATGATAATGGAATAGTTTAGGTTAGATGGGCTTCAGATTGGTTTCACAGGTCGGCGCAACATCGAGGGCCGAAGGCCCTGTACTGCGCTGTAATGTTCTATGTTCTGTGTTCTATAAAATTGTCATTAAAAACCCCATCTGGTTCACAAATGTCCTTTAGGGAAGGAAATCTTTTTTTTTATTATTCGTTCACAGGATGAAAGCATCGCTGGCTGGGCCAACATTTATTTCCATCCCTTATTGCCCAGAGGGCAGTTAATAGCCAACTACATTGTTGTGGGTCTGGAGTCACATGTAGGCCAGACCAGGTAAGGATGGCAGTTTCTTTCCCTAAAGGGTATTAGTGAACCAGATGGCTTTTTCCAAACAATCGACAATGGACTCATGGTCACCATTACACTCTTTAATTCCAGAGATTTATTGAATTCAAATTCCACTGTCTGCCGTGACATGATTCAAACCCAGGTCCCCAGAACATTACCTGGGTCTCTAGATTAAGAGTCCAGTGAGAACAGCACTAGGCCATTGCTTCCCCAATCTGCCTTACCTAACATGGTCTACATGTGATTCTTAACCCACAGCAATGTGGTTGATTTTAACCTGAAATGGTTGCGCAAGTCACTCGACTCCAAGGTGACAGGTGTCAAATGTTAGCCTCAGCAGTGTGCTCACATCCCATGAAAGGAAACAAAATCCCAAAAACAGAACCACTACACCATCATAGCTAGTAAATGTCTTGTGAAGATTTCCCCCTTTTAGATTCTAAGACTGTAACTTTCTGATTTGCAGTCCAGTTGTGGATGGAGGCAAGTCCATTGGTGGCCGACTCACTGGCCCCACCATTAAGAAAGATCACCGGTTCAATATCGATTTATAACTTGTTAAGTGCTGACCTTTGAGCTTCTTGGCCTATTGAAGGCTTCGACTGTGGAATCTTGCAACATCAGAAGCTGCTGGCCAATGAGAGGCTGACTGCACTTGGTTCTCAAAGAGCATAAATTGAAGTCTAGTCTCAGAGCATCTGACGGCAAGAAAGTAAGTCAGATTCTTCTGCCTCTCATGGGGTGGGACTATGTGAGGAGAGGACAGGGGCAATTATAAGGGTGGGGTGAGAAGCAAGGCCAAGGAATTTGGCTTTCAGAGACCATTTGTCCCTCAATTGTTCACAGATTTGGGCAAATGGAGGGCATAACAGCCATTAACTGACCACTTAAAGGCCTTAATTTGGCCCATGTCCCTCTGGACGCTTCCTATTCATGTGCCCGTCCAGATGCCTTTTGAATGTTGTGGTTGTGCCAGCCTCCTCCACTTCCTCTGGCGGCTCATTCCACGCATGCACCACCCTCTGCTTGAGAAAGTTGTCCCTTAGGTGCCTTTTGAATCTTTCCCCTCTCACCTTAAACCAACATTCTCTAGTTTTGGACTCCCTACTGCCTCACAGCACCAGGGTCCTGGGTTCGATTCTACCCTCGGGCGACTGTCTGTGTGGAGTTTGCACGTTCTCCCTGTGTCTGCATGGGTTTCCTGCAGGTTCTCCAGTTTCCTCCGACAGTCCAAAGATGTGCAGACTAGGTGGATTGGCCATGCTAAATTGCCCGTAGTGTTCAGGGATGAGTGGATTAGGTGGGTTATAGGGGGATGGGTCTGGGTGGGATGCTGTGAGGGTCAGTGTGGATTTGTTGGGCCAAAGGGCCTTTTTCCACACTGTAGGGATTCTATGAAAGAAAGTTAATTGCTGAGGATTCAAGAATGGACATTCTCAGGGGCTTTCTTGTGATGCAGTGGTAGTGTCCCTAACCTTAAACCAAAAGACCCAGGTTCAAGTCCCACCTGCTCCAGAGGTGTGCAATCTGTGTGAGACAGGTTGATTGGAAAAATAGGTTTAATAATAATTCAACAAAAAAAAATGGATATTCTCATTCAGTACTTAACTGATCAGAAGTGGGAGAATATTGCTGTAGGGCCAACTTGGCCAATTATTTCCCCTTCTCACCACCTCTCTCACTACCACCAGTGAGAGGAAAGTGCTGTTCTAAATGCATTTCAGTCAAGATGCCAAAGTAAAGAACCTAGGCTAACAATTCAGTCTGGCACTTTGTGCTTTCTGGATTGTGAGGAGTTCTGTCTTTCAGAAGAGATGTTAAATCAAACCCTCTTTGCTTGCTGTGATATATGTTAAAGATTTCTCTACACCACGAGCAGAAAATTATCCTAGTATCTTAGCCTTCATTCCTTATCGCCCAGTGATGAGCTTAACTGAGTATATTTATGTAACTGAGCAACTTGTAGAATCAAACAATGTACCAAAATGGTTGTCATGTTTAGCTGCCTAGCAATAGTGACTACATGTCAACATGAAACACACTGGGACATTTCCAATGGTTGTGATCAGGCTGAATAAAAGTGAAATTCCTTTTGTTTCCCTTCTAACAATATTGCCACTGTGTCTTTATAGAATATTATTAGGGAACTCTGAACAAAGATTATCACAAAAACCCTTATACAATCTTTCTTCATATAATGCCTTAAGCATTTGTCACACTTGCCTTCATTGCTCAGACCGTTGAGTATAGGAGTTGGGGCACCATGCTGTGATTGTACAGGACCACTGGTGAGGCCACTTTTGGAGTACTATGTACAGCTCTGGTTGCCCTGCTATAGGAAGGATATCTTTAAATTGGAGAGGGCGCAGAAAAGATTTTCAAAGATGTTACTGGAACTGGACGGTTTGAGTCATAAGGAGACGCTAGAGTTCTTCTCCATGTCCTACATAAATATTTACCAATATTACTCTAAACAGATTATCTGGTCATTATTTCATTATTGTTTGTGAGAGTTTGCTGTGAGCAAATTGGTTGTCATGTCTCCTTCACTACAACAGTGACTAAATTCAAAAAAAGTACATTCTTGGTGAAGCCCCTTAGTACATCAGGACACAGAAAAATGCACCATAGATATACAAATTCTGTCATCCTTTAGCAGAGTTCATTCCCAGTACTCTTCAGGGTTAATAGTAGGCAGCAGTAAGCAGAGGAATGCTGAGAGTGACGGATGTTAATAGAAATAAATAACTGCAGTTGAGGAAGACAAAATATATTGATGGGGGGATTTATAAAAATGTGAAACTCCTGTAGCCTGGAAAGTAAAAACAGCTGGAAGAACTTCACTTTGCCAAAACTAATAAATGTCCTCATAAAACCATTTCCGCTGCATTGCACAGCTATGTGGATGACAGAGCTGATTCAGCTTGTTAGCAGGACATATTTAAGAGAGCACAATGTCCTTCAGTTCATTGCTCAGTTTCCTGCCATGTACCAGCATCATTGATTTGGGAACACATATTCCCTGCCTGCCCATCATTTAATAACACTCCTCTCAGAACCTTTGCTCCTCTATTACCAGATAACTTCCATTTTCTATTGACGAGCATTATAAAAAAAAACAACGCGCCAGCAGTGGAACACACAGACTGAAGACAGGCCACCCACAGTCTCCCAGTTTGCAGATCATGTACAATCCACTCTGCTTCCTTGAGATTACCAGACTCTGGCTCTGCCTTAGCTCATTTGCTGCTGAAACTGTCATCCATGCCTTTGTTGTTTTGACCATTTGCATTGTCTGCTTGCCACTCTCCCATCTTCTCAGCCCTTCAATAACTTACAGCTCATCCAAAGCTCTCCTGCTGGAGTTCCAACACTCCCAAGTCCCTTTAAACTCTCCCTTCCATGGTCTCGCTGCCCTACAATTGCCACAGTTCCAGCAACAAACATCTGACAATTTTGTTTGTCAAATCCCTCGTGGGTATGCTTTTCCTGATCTTTTGCATCCAGCCTTATGAATGAGATGCCTCGTCTCCTCCTGGCCTTTGGAGCCCCCTCAATTCCAATTGCTCCATCATTGGCAGCCATGCCTTCAGCTGCTTGGGCCCATAATCTCTGAAATTCCCTCCCAAACACTCACTATAGTTTTAACACATTCCTTGAAATCTAACTGTTTGATCAGGTTTTTGATCATCAGTGCTAAGTATCTCCTAATGTAGCTCAGTGTCGAGCTGCATCCACAAAGAGGACTATCCAGGCAGACCCATTGTTTCACCCTGCTTCTGCTCCACAGAACTCATTTCTTACACTTAACTCAGCGCCAAGCTTAATTTGCTAATACTTCTGTGAAGGAACTTGGGATGTTTTAGTATGTAAAGGGTGCTATATGAATGGAAGCAGTTATTGTCGCAAATTGTACTAATCCCATGTCATCAACTGATGAGATAAAGTCATAGAATTCCTACAGTGCAGAGAGAGGCCATTGGGCCCATTAAGTCCATACTGACCCTCCAAACCTCACCCAGACCCAGCCCCCTATCCTATCACTCCGCATTTTTCATCCCACCAGCATCCACATTCAAAGGATCATTCTCCACCATTTCAGACAACTCCAGCAGAATACCACCACCATACACATCTTTCCCTCACTACCCATGTCTGTATTTCACAGGAACCATTCTCTCCAGGACACCCTAGTCCATTCCTCGACCACCAACACTACCTGCCCTTCCCATGGCGCCTTCCCACGTAACCACAGAAGGTGCAACACCTGCACCTTCACATCCTCCCTACTCACCATCCAAGGGCCTAAACAGTCTTTCCAGGTGAAGCAGCATTTGACTTGTACCTCCTCCAACCTTGTGTATTGTATTCACTGCACCCAATGTGGCCTACTCTACACTGGAGAAACCAAACGCAGACTGGGTGACTGCTTTGCAGAACACCTCTGGTCCGTGCCCAAGAATGACCCCAACCTTCCCGTAGCCAATCATTTTAACACAGCATCCTGCTCACATGCCCACATCATTGTCCTCAGCATGCAGCAGTGCTTCAGCAAATCACAATGCAAACTGGAGGAACAACATCTTCTGGACTTAATATTGAATTCAACACCTTCAGATTGAGAATACATTCCTCCCCTTTCTTTTAGCTTTACTTGTTATATTCTGTGTCACCATGGTCTCTCTCCCCTCCCCCCACTCCAGTGGGACTGTCTATTCTTTCCAGTTTGGCATTTAGACACACCAATGTTCTGTCATTCTCACATCCCGATCACTTAATCTACTCTATCAATACCTTTTATTCCCTAGAACACCACCCTCCCACCATTGCATAAATGCTGTCCCTCCACACTTCACGTCAACTCTGATAACAAGTTATCAAGACTCAAAACATTAGCTTGCTCTACCTCCATAGCTGCTGCCTGCCCCGCTAAGATTTCCAGCGTTTTGTTTAGATTAGACGGATGTTTGATGACCAGCATGGACACAATGGGCCAAACAGCCTCTTTCCTCGCAACAGATACTCTATGACTCAATGATTCTATGATCACTGATTACTGAAGGAATTCTTGGATTTCTCTCAAAAACCAACGAATACTGACTATAGCACTCGACTGTTTGCAGGCAGCTCTTCATATTGACTAGCCATGCTACAGCAGACTTTAATTTACAACTTGCTTGGTCCACTATGGATTTATGAAACACCTCAACTATCACCATGTGATTTCACTCCATTACTAAAGGGACTTTGTGCTGTTATGTTCATTGACACAATTGTCATATTTTCACACATATGATTAAACACATTATTGGCAAAATCCATTCATTGTCAGTTAGGAATTTAGCCACTGCCTCCAGTCGCTATCCATTTCTCCATTAGCTTGTCCACTATTGTTCCTTTCTCTTCATCTTATTGTAGACAGTCTAAATTTATTTGCCGTGTCAACAAAGTGCAAATGTTTTCTTTTCTTATTTCATAAATCAAGTTGATTGCTACAACTTCGTTGACGTCTCTTGATAACGGGAGATTTGCTAAAGTCCTAATGCTGTCATCCTATGTTTTTTACATGTATCACATTTGCTGTCAATATCTTTTCTGGGTTTAATATATTCGTCATCCCCTACTCCTACATCATGTGGTAGGATTTTTAACCTGCAAGTGGTGGATGTGCAAACTGCCAATGTAGATTTTTTTTAACATCATTAGCTATTTTTCTGTTAAACTCCTACCTTCTGATGTCAATAACATCTGCGTTATATTTTGATTAGAGAAGTTAGGTCTTGTTAAAGGAATATTTATTGGTGTTTTTTGAGACAGCAACAAGCAATATGGATAAAGGGAAACCCGTGGATGTGCTGTACCTGGATTTCAGGAACACGTTTGATAAGATGCCACATCCAAGGTTACTATACAAAGTAAGACCTCATGATGTAGCAATAACATGGTGTAGGGCTACCTAACAGAAAGCAGAGAGTATTCATAAATGGGCTATTTTCATGTTGGCTAGGTGTAACCACAGGGGTCAGTGCTGGGGACTCAACTTTTTCACAATTTATAACAATGACTTGGGTGAAGGAGCTGGATGCATGATTGCAAAATTTACTGATGCCATAAAGGTGGGTAGAAAACTGATTTGTGAAGAAGACATAAAGAATCTACAAAATGATATGAATAGGTTAAGTCAGTGGAGAAAAATTGGCAGGTGGAATATAACATGGAAAATGTGACCTTGTACAATTTGGCAGGAAAAATAGAGAACCATCATGTTACTTAAAGGGAGAAAGATTGCAGAGTTCTGAAGTACAACAGGATCTGACTGTTGTAGAACATGGATCAAACATAAGATGCAGGGACAACAATAAATTAGGACAGTAATTGGAATGTTGGTGTTTATTACAAGGGGAATTGAATGTGAATGTAGGGACGTTTTGTTGTATATGGACAGAGTATTGATGAGGCCAGCTCTGGAGTCCTGTGCACAGTTTAGGTTTCCTTATTTTAACTTATATAAGTTTCCTTATTAGATTTCCTTATTTCCTTATTTAGAAAAGGATGTCAACGTTTTAAAGGCAGTTCGAAGAAGGCACAGTCATCTTATAACTGAGATATGGAGGTTATCTTATGAAGAAAATTTGGGCATCAGAAGGGTCTGTATCTATTGAAGTTCAGAAAGGTAAGTGGAGATATTGAGAATAATTTGAAAATATTGAAACTTATTGAATTTATTAAAAATATAAGATCCTGAGAGCACTAAACAAGGTGGATACTGAAAGGATTTTTCCAATTGTGGGAGAAGTTAGAACTAAAGGATGTAGTTTAAGATCAGGGATCTTCCACTTAAAAAGAGATCAGAGGCTTTATGACTCTTAGAAGGCTATGGCTCTTTGGAACTCCCTTCCCAGAGAAGGGTGGAGGTGGGTCATTGAAGAATTTTAAGGCAGAGGTAAATACAGTATAGTGAACAAGGGTGTCAAAGTGTATAGAGGGTTAAGCACAAAAGTAAAGTTGAAGCCACAGTCGGATCAGCCGTGAATTTATTGAATGATGGAGCAGGCTTGAGGGGCCGAACAATCTACTCCTGCTCCTAACTCATATGAACATATGTTTTTATACATATAACAAATAATTTGATGATGATACGAAAGCAAAATGCCATTAAATCTGAAAATCTGAAATAAAGACTGCAAATGCTGGAAATACTGAGCAAATCTGGCAGCATCTATAAAGATGGAATCAAAGGTATTATTACATATCTGTAGCCTTCTGAAGACCAAGGTTTTATACTTTTCTGAGTGAGCATTGGCACCTTGTTTGATGCTTCATCTGAAAGTCAGCACCATCCATCAGTGCAGCACTCTCTCAGTACTGCATTCATATATCAGTCTGCTTTATATGATCAAGTCTCTGGGGCCTGAACCCATAAACATTTGACTTAGAAGCCAGAGCTTAAACCACTGAGCCTGTACTGATGTTGAAAGAATGTGAAAAGATGAGAGAAAAAGTTAAGAAACAGGTGGACTGGGACAAGAGGAAGAGACAGGCGATAGACACAGAAAATAATTGAAAGGAAACAGCAAGTGGGAAACTGAGAAGATAAAAAGGCATAAAGAGAGGTGGAAGAGAGGCTGCAATGAGTTTCAGAATGATGGATGAGAGAATGAATGAGAGAGAAAGGGGAGGAGACATGAAAGACAGGAGAAAGGAAGAGAAAATCAGAAGAGAGAGAGAGAATGCTTTCTTAAAATGCTGTTGTAAACCTTTGAGAATTCTTTTCTGTGTTCCAGTAAGCTAATGTAAGAAAACAAACCACCAGGAAATCATTAACAACTGGAAGCAGCTGTGCTTAATGAGTGAAATGAATCTACTTTTTGTCATTTTTTTTTTAACACTGTGATGCTGTTACACCTGCTGCTCCCTCAAGAGCTGTCTGCAATTCCTGTATTCTTCACAACCCAGGTGAAAGGATATTGTGGTCAGTGCATCCATGTCAATGGGGATGGATCTGACCCAGATCAACTGGAATCAATGCTTGGAGGGTAAGCTAGTCACTGAACAGTGGGCTGTCTTTAAGGGGTAAATCCCCATCTACGAAAAAGGTAGGGCAAACAAATCCAGAGCTCCTGCTATGACAAAGGAAGATGAAAAAGAGAAAAGTGCGCTTATGATGATGTTAGGTGGATAATATAACTGAGAACCAGATCAAATATGTGAAATTCAGAGGGGGAGTGAAGGAATAAATAACAGAAGGAAAGTGAGAGATTGAGAAAAGACTAGCTGCTATCACAGAAGAGAGTACAGAAGTCTTCCCATAGCACGTAAATTGTAAAAGGGTGGTAAAATGAGGAGTGGGGCCAATGAGGGACCAGAAGGGGAATTTAGGAGAATAGGGAATTTAGGGAATGGAGGCAAGGAACATGGCTGAGGAACTAAATGAATAGTTTGGAGCTTCTTCAACAAGAAAGATGATACTGTATTCATCATAGAATTACAGAATCACAGATTTGTTCCGATACAGAGTGGGAACATTTTGTCCCGAACAACTCTGCACTAATTTTGAATATTTTAATCAGATCACATTATTATCCCCTGTATAATTGTTTCCCCGCCACCAAAGTTAAACTGATTGTTCTGTTATTCTTACATCTTTCTTCAAATCCTCCAGCACAGCACTTGAGTCTAAGGAAGATGAAAAAAATTACAGCAACTGCCTCTGCAATTTCCACTCTCACTTCCCTCAGTATCATCCATGCAGTCCTGGTGACTTTAAGCACATATTGCACTTAAGTCCTGGGGAAAGAAGAAATAATTCAGGCAGACAAAGGATTCAGATTGATGAGGCACGGGGATTGGATTAAGGAAAATCAGTGCAGATAATAGGCCAATGACTCACTAACATTGTGAACAAGGGGTTTTATTTAAACAAGTCACTCATTACAGAATCACAAAATTGTCGCAGTACAGAAGGAGGCCATTCAGCCAATCATGTTTGCACCACCCCCTGAATAAACAATTCATCACGGGCCATTCACCCACCTTCTCCACACTACCCTGCACTGTATTTCTTTCCCGGGTAATATTCTGACTGCCTTGTGAACGCCTCAGTTGAATAGCTCTGCACCACACACTCAAGCGGTGCATTCCAGATCTTAACCACATGCTGAGTGGAAAGACTTCTCCTCATGTCTCCATTGCTTCCTTTGCCAATTACTTTAAATCTATGTCTTCTCATTCTTGATCGATCTGTGGGAACAGTTTCTCTCCACTTTCTCTTGGCAAGAATCCTCATGATTTTGAACACCTCCACCAAGCATCCTCACAACTTTCTTATCTCCAAGGAAAACAGTCCCAGATTCTGCAACCTTTCCATGGTAGTAAAATTCCTCATCAGTGGAACCATTCTTCAGAATTGTCCCAGAAATGCAGCAAGTAGGACCGTACACAGCATTCCAGCTGAGATCTAAACACTGCCTTATACAAATTCAGTATTACCTCCTTGGTCTTATACTCTATACCTCTACATTAAACCCCGGGATTTGCTTTGTTAACCACCTGTCCTGAAACCTTTAATGACTTATGCATACATGGACCCAAGTCCCTGGGCTCTTGCACTCGTTTTAAAGATACCTTTTATTTTTCATTGTTTTCCTGCAAAAATAAGATAATTCACACTTCTCTGCACTGCATTTCTCTTCCTACTTGTCCGCCCAAACCACCAACCTATCTATGACCTCTTGAAATTCTAGGCAATTCTCTACACTGTTCACAATTTAAATTGAGAACAGAAAAGTAACGGACAATTAAGAATTGGTGGGCAGTCAGTAATCAAGACTGCTTGTTCAGTTCAGTTGAGTTTGTGAAGATTGCTCTCAGGCAAAGGATAGACACTTTAAATAAAAACAACTGAACCCATTCGCCTGACCTCTCTTCATTAGATTCAATGGTCTCCACAGTGGTCTCCATCTTCGTTTCTTCAGTGGGTCTTCCTGCTGTCTCCTCTCGCTCTTCTTTCCTAGCAGAGAGACTGCAAAGAGAAAACACACAGCATTTCAGCAAGGGAAGAGAGAGGCTAATATTTATTATTATAGCCCATTTTCAACCGTAAGTCATTGTTGGTTTTTAGTATCACATGGATGGTGAGCTGAAGAGATCAGTTCCTTCTAGTGCAGCAACAACTGCTTGCATTCATACAGCACCTTGATGCAGGAAAAAAAAAAATTTCCAGGGTCCTTTATAAAGAGGTGCAATGTGGTACATTTATGGGACGTGGTGGCCTAATGGTAATATCGCTGAACAAGCAACTCAGAACTTCAGACTCATGTTCTGAGGCTACGGGTTCAAAATCCACCATTGCAGATGGTGAAATTAGGGGTGGGTTATCAATGCTGGCCTATCCCATATCTCATGAATGAATATAAAAGAAAAATACATGGATACCAGGCTGCAGGAGGCAAAATTGCTTATGGTGATTATGAGCTAAGCTATCAAGGTGGGTTTCAAAGAGGATTTTGAAAGTTGGCTCATCAATACATGAATGTATTCTCCCTCCAGACTTTGGGATTAAATTCACAAGGATTCCTCTGATCGTCCCCTGTACCTGTGCCCAAAGATATTTATTGATATGTGCTAAGGAGACAAAAATGTACGTGAGTTAGGGAGCCAGTTAACAAAGTCACAAGCATATAGTGGAACAGGGCGACTATAGGATAACTGAAAGCGGACCGTCCCCTAACAAAACCTCCCCAGACACAGCCCAGGCTTCTGATGCTCCTCAATACAGTGTGTTCATTCCTCTTACAACTGCAAAATTCCTGTAACCCATCCACCATGCTTCAATAAGCACTGAGCTGTCAGGGCTGCTCAAAAAAAGGAAAGAAAATGCTTTGATCTTAGAACATCCCAACAGACAACTTTTAGGTCAACTTTAAACTGGCTCAGTGTTTAATTTACTTCTTTGCTTCATATCAAACACTGAATGGACAGTTCTATCAACAACAACCACATGCATTTGTGGCAGCAACTCTACTGTCCTAATGCTTCACAGGAGTGTTATAAAATAGAATGATAGGGAGCCACATCAGGAAGTATGAGCTCAGGTGAAAAGATGTCAATCTTCAATAGTGTCTTTTAAAAAAGAATTCTTACACAGGATTTGGGCGTCACTGGCAAGACCAATATTTGTTGCTCATCCCCTAATTGTCCTTGAACTGTTTGGTTCTCTAGACCATTTCAGAAAGTCATTAGGCGAGGGCGAGTAAGGAAAGCAGATTTCCTTCCCTGAAATGTGTCAGTGAACTGGATGGGTTTCTGCAACAATCAACTGTGGCCAAGTAACCGTCACTAGATCAGCTTTCCAATTCCACATGTTCATCAAATACAGATTTCACCATCTGCCACCCATTTGAACACCTACCTTCAGCGCATTAGCCTGAGCTGTCTTTTGTTCATTCACGGGATGTGGACATTGCTGGCCAGGCCAGTATTTATTGCCCAACCCTAATTACCCAGGAGGCAGTTAAAAGTTAACCACATTTTGTATTGTTGCAATAATAACAAAATAATGCAGATCTGAAATAAAAACAGAATGCTGGAGAAACTCAGTATGTCTGGCAGAATCTGTGGAGAGATAAAGAGCTAACATTTTGAGTCCAGTGAGCCTTCTTCAGAACGCTAGATTACTTGTCCAGTAACATGACCACGATACCATTTCCCTACTTGAAGGAGGAAAGTGAGACAGAGAGTTGAGAGGCATTCAAAAGCTTGTGTCCCAGGCAGCTGAAGGCCTGGCCACCAATGTTGGAGCAATTCTAATTGAGGATGCACAAGAGGTCAGAAATGGGGGAATGCTGATATCTTGGAGGGTTGTGGGAATGCAGGAGATTGCAGAGCTAGGAAAAGGGTACGGCAATGAAAAGATTTAGAAACAAGGGTGAGAATTCTAAGAGAAAGATGCTAATTGGTCAGCATGTTAATGTAAGTTAGAAAGTACAGGGGTGATGAAGAATAGGACTTGGTGTGCATTAGGACAGGAGCAGCATAGTTTTACATGACAGAAGTAGAATGTGGGAGACCACTAATATTAGCAAACACTTCTTTTAATCCCTGTATTTGCACTGCATAATTCTACTCTGGTTGTGTACTGGAGAAAGCACTGAAAAACCCAAAGAGTGACAAATCAAAGAAAGAGGCTATTCAGCCCGCTGAGTCTGCACCTATCCTCCAAACAGCATCCTACCCTATCTACATAACCCCACATATACCTGAGCTAACCCACCTAGCCTGCACATCACAAAAATTTAGTATGGCCAATCCGCCCAAGCTGCGCATCTTTGGACTGTGGGAGGAAATCCACGCAGATGTGGGGAGAATGTGCAAACTCCTAATAGGCAGTCTCCCAAGGTTGGGATTCAACCTGGGTCCCTGGCTCTATGAGGCAGTTTTGCTAACCACTGAGCCACTGAGCCACCCTATCCAACTCCAAGGGCAGGTTTGGGAATCTGAGCTTGTTCCGTCCTCCTGCTCCCTCACCCTGCCTCCTCTCCAAAATCAAATGTGTGCGAGTGGGTTTGACCTACCAGGGACAACTGCAACAGCAACACCAGCAGAAGCAGCATGTGTTTGGCCGCTGTTTGGGCGATGCTTGTGGGTCAGTGCCATCTCCTTCGCTGCTCGTTTCTGCTCTCTTCCCCATATCTGTTCCTTCGGATCCCATACACTTTAAAACAAAAGTAGAGAAATAAGAAAAGTTCTGTTTCAACACTATGAACATGTACTAGTTAAATTAAGGGGGTCTAACTGGGTTAAACAACAAACCTCTTTGTTTTTTTTTAAGAGGCTCTGGGTACCACTGGATAGTGTAGCTTTTATTTCAAACCTTCATTTCAAGCCTGGGTTAGATGTGGACAAGTGCAGCAGATATATGGGAATACCACCATCTGCAAATTCCTTTCCAAGCCACTCACCATCCTTACTTGGAAATATATCACGATTCCTTCACTGTCACTGGGTCAAAATCCTAGAACTTTCTCCCTAACATTGTAGCATTGTAGTTGCTAGAACATATGGTTGGAAGAAATAGGAACAACAGTAGGCCGTTCGGCTCCTCAAGCCTGCTCTGCTATTCAATAGGATCATGGCTGATCCGACATTATTCATGTCCACTTTCCTGCTGTTTCTCATAACCCTTGATTTCCAAACTGATCAAGAATCTATCTCAGCCTTAAATATACACAAGGCCTCTGACTTCACACTCTTTATTGCAAGAAGTTCCAAAGATACACAACCCTCTGAGAGAAGAAATTCATCCCCATCTCAGTCTTAAAATAGTGCTCCTTTATTCTGACATTATGCCCTCTGGTCCTAGACCCTCCCATTTGAGGAAACATCCTCTCAGCATTTACCCTGTTAAGTCCCTTAAGAATCCTACATGTTTCAATGAGATCACCTCTCATTCCAGTGAGTAGAGTCCCAACCTGTTTAGCCTTTGCTCATAAGCCAGCCCCTTCATACTGGGATCATCCTAGTGAACCTTCTCTAAACTGTCTCCAATGGAAAAATATCTTTCCTTAAATAAGGGGGACCAAAACTGCTCACAATACTCACCAACACCTTGTACAATTGCAGTAAGACTTCTCTGCTCATAAACTCCAATCTCCTTGAAATGAGGGCCAACATTCCATTAATCTTCCTGATTACCTGGTGCACCTATGTGCTGCCTCAACCTTTTCTAGCCCAATTACAGATGGCAATAAATTCTGACCCAGCTAATGATGCCCACATCAAAATGAACATACAAATTAAAAATGGTTCACTCCCAATTGCTCAGAAGTGCGGTGAATCGCTTTTTTAAACCCTGTGTTAGCAGTTTGATAAAACTGAGAGATGTTGCTCATACATTACACAGGGCAGAGAAGAGACAGCCACATTGTCATGGGTCTGGGTAAAGTCAACAAATTTCCTTTAGAAGGACATGACTGAATGAGAAGATTTTAAATGCAAATTCAGCAGTTTCACTATTACTGAAACTAGAATTTTATTCAAGATTTATTACATTAACTGAATATAAGTTCCTCCACTGCTTTGGTGGGATATCAATTAATGTCTGCAGATAATGTGGGCCTTCAGTTTACTAGTCTGATAACATAACCGGTTTGCTATTATACCCATGACGTTTAAACTTGTGTGACCTGTTGTCGATCAGGGTTTTTTTTATAATTAACCTATTTTCTTAAACAACGTGTCGGAGAAGATTTTGCATACCTCTGGAGCAGGTGGAATTTGAACCAGGGACTCCCAGTCTAGCGGTAGGGACACTACCACTGCACCACAGGAGGGCCTCTCAATTAAAGCTGTTGTTTTAATTAACCTGTTTGTCTAATCAACCTGTTCAAAGATGTTGTTACACACCTCTGGAACAGGTGGGACCTGAGCCCAGGCCTCTCAGTCTGGGTTAGGGACTCTATCACTGCGCCACATGAGGGCCTCTCAATTAGGGGTTTTTTTTTATTCCTTGCTCTCAGTTCAGACCTAGGAATACTACCACTGAGCCACAAGAGGGTTTCTGGGTCTGCCTTTCTGGAAAAAAAACCTTTTTTTTTAATTAACCTGTTCAGAGAGGTTATTACAGATCTCTGGAGCAGGTGGGACTCAAACCTGATCCTCCTAGTCCAGAGGTGGGAACACTATCACTGTGCTACATGACGGCATCTCAATTAAGGTTTCAACTTTCAACTGTTACCCGGAGTAGCCTCGGAAAATGCAGGGATGGGGTAGGGGGTCAGTCTGGGTGGGATACTCTTCTGAGAGTCAGTGTGGGCGTGTTGGGCTGAATAGCCTGATTCCATATGGTAGGGATTCTATCGTCCAAAAAATGACACATTTTGTTGATGTTTTTCATCATGCAGTCATCAGGACAATTTGCAAGAATACCAATTCAAGGAGAAAACCAACATTCAACTGCATGATAGGAGAGAACTGACTGGTTGGCAAATGGACTCTGATTAGTGGAAGCATTGCCGTGGAGTATTCACCAATCAATGATGATTAACAGATAATTTATTTGATTTTTACCCCAGGGAAGTTGACTCAAACTGCACAGGACCTTGCACTGAGAAATGAACCAGGGATTGGCTGTTTCAGCACTAATCAGATCAAAAAGCTTGCCGTAATTTGCAGGGAGGTATTTAATGCTCAGACAGGTTCCAAAGGGGAGCTTAGAGTTCACTTGAGAAACATGAATAAAATCCATCCACACGAGACCCATATGATGATAGAACTTGTGACTTAGTAGTACCCTTCACAACATTTCTTATGATGTCCCAAATGTAATGTGCTTTATGGCCCAAGTTTAAGTGCTTTTATTTTTCATGCAACATTGCAAAGTAGGAAAACATAGCAGATAAACCTGTACACAGCAAGATACCAGACTTCTCTCTGTCCTCTATTTCTTCTTCTTGACAGTGATCGAAAGGTAACAGGACAGTCTAATGGCCAAACATTGTGATCCTTTTCCCGACCATGGGAGAGCAGCTAACTTTACTCAATAGTACAGTGATATAAAGTGAAGGAATACCTGTTTCAGAGACAAGGCAATTCCAACTCACTGTTTATTTTTATTCTTTAGTCTTTCATGGGATGTGGGCAGCACTGACAATTTGTTACCCTTCCTTAATTTACCTTGAGCTGAGTGGTTTGCTGGATCAGGGCCTTCGTGAGGCCACATCTGGAGTATTGTGTGCAGTCCTCGTCTCCTTATCTGAGGAAGGATGTTCTGCCTATGGAGGGAGTGCGACAAACAGTTACCAGACTGCTTCCTGGGATGGTGGGACTGATGGCTGAAGAGAAACTTGACTGGCTGGGACTACTTTGCACTGGAGTTCTGAAGAATGAGGGGGAACCTTGTAGAAATCTAAAAAATCTCTAACAGGATAGACAGGGTAAATGCAGGAAGGATGTTCCTGATGACCAAAGAGTCCAGAACCAGGGGTCACAGTTTAAGGATATGGGGTCAACTACTGAGGACTGAGATGAGGAGAAATTTCTTCACCCAGAGAGTGATGAGCCTATGGAATTTTCTGTCACAGAAAGTGGTTGAAGGTGAAAGAACTGAATGTCTTTAGAAGTTATATATGATTCTGAGGGCTAAAGGGATCAAAGGTTATGGAGAAAAAGCGGGAAGAGTACTGAGTTGGATGATCAGTCATGATCGTACTGAATGGCACAGCAGGCTTGAAGGGCTGAATGGCCTACTCCTGCTCCTAATTTTCATGTTTCTATGTTTCAGACAAGGGCAGCCAAGCATACTGTTGTGAGTCTGAAGTCACATGTAGGCCAGGGTCTTTCAGGATGGCAGATTATCTTTCCCTGTAGGCCAGATGTTTTCGACTTGACAATTGATGATGGTTTTATAGTTACCATTACTGAGACCAGCTTTCAATTGCTGAGTTATTTTTTTATTTGATTGAATTTTAAATTCACTAGCTACCATCCCGAGATTTGAACCCATGTCCCAAAGCATTAGCCTGGGCCTCTGGATTACTATAGTGACATTACCATAGAATAGAATCACACAGTACATAAGAGGTCCTTCTGCCCATCAGGTCTGCACTGACAAAAAAGGATTCAAAATCGACACTAGTTCCCCTTTCTCGCACTAGGCCCATTGTCTTGAATGTTATGACACTTCAAGAGCTCATCCAAGTACTTTTTAAAGGTTGTGGGCCTCAACTACCCTTCCAGACACTGCATTCCAGGCTCCCACTACCCTCTTGGTGAAAAATGTTTTCCTCAAATCCCCTCTAAACTTGCTACTTTCTACCTTAAAATTATGCCCCTTTGTTATTAATCCGTCAACTAAGGGGAACAGCTGCTTTCTATTCCATAGCTCTCATAATCTAATACACCTCTATCAGATCCCCCTCAGCCTTCTCTGCTCTAAAGAAAACAACATGAGCTTATCCAACCTCTCTTCATTGCTGAAATGCTCCATTCCAGGCAGCATCCTGGTAAATCTCCTCTGCACACTCTCCAGTGCAATCACATCCTTCCTATTGCGCAGTGACCAGAACTGCATATGCAGTACTTCAGCTGTGCCCTGACCAAAGTCCTGTACAGCTCCAACATAATCTCCCTGCTTTTATGATCTATGCCACGACTGATCAAGGCAAGTGCCTCATATGCTTTCCTAGAGACCCTATTAACCTGTTCTACCACCACATCCCCTTCAGGTGGACTCACATAAGTCCAAATTCACACTGAGTGTGTTTGTACAGCTTGGTTCTTCTGACAAGGTTCTTTTGGAAAGTATTTCCAATTTTTCTAAAACATCACATTGTCATTAATAAGAACAAACGAACACAGAACAGTACAGCATAGGAGCAGGTCCTTCGGCCCAACAAGCCTGCGCCGACACATGATGCCTTTCTAAGTAAAAACCTTTTGCTTCAATGTGGTCCATATCTCTCTGTTCCCTACCTATTCATATATCTGTCAAGATGCCTCCTAAATGTTGCTATTGTATCTGCTTCTACTACCTCCTCTGGCAGCGCGTTCCAGGCACTTACCACCCACTGTGTAAAACAACTTGCCTGTCACATCCCCTTTAAATTTTACTCCTCTTACCCTAAACTTATGTCCCTAGTAATTTGCATTTCTGTCCTGGGAAAAAAACTCCAACTATGGCCTCTCATAATTTTGTAAGCTTCTATCAGGTCACCCCTCGGCCTCCGAGGTTCAAGTGAAAACAAACCAAGTTTGTGTAACCCCTCCTCTTAGCTAATACCCTCCAAACCAGGCAAAATCGTGGTAAACCTCTCTAAACCCTTCATATCCTTCTAGTCATGTGGTGACCAGACTTGTACACAATATTCCAAATGTGGCCTAACTAAAATTCTATCCAGCTGCAATATAGCATGCCAATTTTTATACTCTATGCCCTGACTGATGAAAACAAGAACACCATATGCCTTCTTGACCATCTTATCCACTTGTGTTGCCACTTGCAAGGAAATGTGGACTTGTATGCCTTCTGTGTACTAAAGGCTCTACCATTTACTTCCCTCCTGCATTAGATCTTCCAAAGTGCATCACCTCACATTTGTCTGGATTAAACACCATTTGCCATTTCTCCGTCCAAGTCTCCAGCCTATCTATATCCTGTTGTATCTTCTGGCATTCCAATCGGCAGCTCCCCCAATCATTGTGGATCTGCAAACATACTAATCAGACCACCTACGTTCTCTTCCAAATCATCAGTCCTAGCACTGATCCCTGCAGAACACCACTGGTCATAGATCTTCAGTCAGACGAAACACCCTTCCACTGCTACTCTCTGTCTTCTGTGACCAAGCCAGTTCTGTATCCATCTTAACAGAATGCTCTGATGAAGCAAAATGGAAGAATCTCTCCCTAATGATTTAGTAACTAGGGGCGTGAGTTTCAGATCAGCAACAAAACAGTGGGAGGAATAAGAAAAATGTATTAATCCAATTAGAAAGGACTATTATATTACGATCACTCCGTACCAGGAGAAGGGGATGAGACACAATAATTCCCAAGGGCTGCCCAATCAATAATAGCTTCCACAAGGGAATGGGCAAATATCTGGAAATGGAGAGCTGGCAGTAGTGTGAGAGAAAGGGACAGGATGCCACTGGCAAGATGGACTGAATGGTGTCTTTCACTGCCAAAAAATTTGCTGATTCTCTAATGTCTCAATTCAATTATTTTCTGGTCACTGTTTGCCATGCTGCTGCATATAACAGGATGCGCAGCCCTTGGGAATTATTGTGAATCATCCCCTTCAAGTCATGTACCCTCCTGACTTAGAACTATATCACTGTAACTTCAGGATAGCCGGCTCAAAATTCTAATTCTCCCTCCCTTACAGTTTTGAGGGTGAACCACATGTGCTGCAACAGTTCAATAATGCTACTCACCACTGCATTCTCCAGTGTAATTAGGGATGAGCAATAAATTCTGGCCTAGCCAGTGATATCCACATCCCACGTAAGAATTAGTTTTACTCTGATACTAGAATTAATCCAATTCCCTCATACTATCACTGAGTAACCCCTTCTCCAACAACATAGGAACAGGAGCAGGCCATTCAGCCCCTTGGGCCTGTTGCACCATTTAATGGTTGGTCTGTGGCCTAACTCCAAATACCTGCCCTTGGTCCATATCCCTTAATACCTTCATATGTTAGCATCCCATGTCACTAACTGCATTTTTGCTGACGGCAATAAAGCTCCTAATGGACTTCCAACATCTGTGGCCTTTTGTAGAAGACTTCTAAAGTTCTAGCATCTCTTTGTGTGGAAAAGTGATTCCTCATTTAATCACTCAATGTTACTGGATCTCACCACTAGAGGAAATAGTGACTACATTTCAAGCCTTTAATGTCAAATGGATCAACCTTCAAATTATCAAGATCATAGAATCCCTACAGTGTGGAAGCAGGCCATTCAGCCCATCGAGTCCACACTGGCCCTCCAAAGAGCTTCCCACCCGGACCTACCTCCTACCCTTTCCCCATAAGCCCACATTTCCCATGGCTAATCCACCTAACCAGCACATCACTGAACACTATGAGCAATTTAGCATGGCCAATCCATCTAACCTGCACAGTGGATGGAACTGGAGTATCCGGAGGAAACCTATGCAGACACTGGGGAAACATGCAAAGTCAACACAGACAGTCACCCCATGGAATCAAACCCACGTCCCTAGCAATGTGAGGCACAAGGACTGTCATAGATTTCTGTAATGGCCCAATGAGGGGACAGATGGATGGTTGGCTCCTTGCTGTTAAACTCTATTCAACAAAGCCCAGTGTGTGGGTCCCTGCAAAAGCGATGTTACACACACCCACTTAACATCTTGTCAACACAAGAGTCAGGGGAGGTTGGGGAAAAGGGCAAGTTACGAGCCTTATTGAAGCAAGCCTTTATCTCTTATTGAGAAACTAGACAAATTAAACTTAGATAAAATAAACTGGGGAAACACATGGAATTAAAAATGAAGACATACAGGTCACAGGCAGGTAGTGATAACTGTCTTGGATTGTTTATTCAGAAACATGGAATACTATCCAAGACCTAATGCTAAACCTAACCCATCATGAGCAGTTTGAGAATTTGAACAAAAAGTTAGTTTCTATCAAAATGACTGGGAGGTTGAAACCCAACCTGTTGACCTGTTGTCCTTATCAGGGCCTATATACGATTCCAGCACCATGCAAAGATAATGGTCTCTTAACTAGTCTCTGGGTTGGCATTGTAAACCACTCAGCTCTACAAATGGGCAACAAATGCCAGTAGAACCTACTTCCCAAATAAATACCAGCCAGTTTAGGGGGAGCTGGTGGGCTAGTGATCTAGACCCCCAGAATAATGCTCTGGTGACATAGGTTTGAATCCCACCATGACTGATGGTGAAATTTAAACTCAATTAAATAAAAATCTGGCTAACATCAACCATGAAGCTACATTAAGACTGAAATAGATAAGTTTTTGATGAGTAAGGGGATACAGGGTTGTAGGAAGAAGACAGGAGAATGGGGTGGAGAAGCATATCAGCCATGATCGAATAGCAGAGCAGACTCAATGGGCCAAATGGTCTAATTCTGCTCTGATATTTTATGGCCTTACAGTGAATTTGTTAAAGAAAAAAGCCATCTGGTTCACTAATGTCCCTTAAGGAAGGAAATTTGCCATCCATACCTGGTCTAGCCTACGTGTGACTCCAGACCCACCACCAGATAGTTGACTCCTAACTGTCGCCTGGGTAATTAGGGAAGGGTTATAAATTCTGGCCCAGTCAGTGACCCCCACATCCTGTGAATGAATTTTTTAAAAGGTCAGAGAAAATGATTCAGGAGGGCTCTTCCAAAGATTTGACTCTTGAAGAGAATTTAAAGTTGAATCATGTGATGGGATCATTTTATCATTTACTCTCCTCTCCTCAACCCACCCACCCCCAACACCCCCACCCCCCAATATTATAAGGTCACCTTTTCCCATTCCCACCATATCAACTCCACAAATGTTCAAACTTACCCTTCAGTTGTGCACAATTGAATGGGTCACAGCAATAAGTTAACAAGCTTTGACAGTCCCTGAACTTCCTGTCTGCTGCTAAACACAGGGAGGCCCTAATCATTCTCGGAACACATTGTACATCACCGTGGAGAGATCACTTCCAACTGGGTCAGCATGAGCTGCTGCTTTATCCATCAGTGATCTGTCACACCTGTTCTTCCTCTGACTGCACAACAACGTGCATTCTTATACCGCCTATAATATGATAAAACAATTCATGGTGCTTCACACGTGTCTGGGCAGAAAATAAATTGACACCAACCAAAGGTAAGGGGTCTTTTGGACCAGATGACCCTCAAGCTCAGTCAAAGAGGTTGTTAGAAGCATCTTAAAGGAGGGAGTGATTGCGAGATGGACAAGTTTAAGGATGGAATAGCAGGACACTAAGGCCGAAGCAACTGAAGATTCATCTGCTGAAGAGGGAGCAGTTAAAGTTGAGGCTGCTGGAAAGGCCAGAGTTAGAGGAATGCAGAGATCTTGGAGGTTTGTTGAGCAGGAGGAGATTATAGTGATAACAAGGAACTCCCAATCACACAATGTCTCACTCACCATAAATATTCTGTCAGAAATACAAATACAGATTGCATACACAGCTTTACACATTAATACACCTACTGTAACTCAGAACACACCATCCACGATCATTTATTCGTTTATCACACATGCAGACACAACACACACACGCAGACAGATACTCTCACACACAGACACACACACACGCGCATGGACACAACACACATGCAGACACAACACCCATGACACACACCAGTGTGGAGAGAGATGTCAGCAGGCTTGTTTAGATGGTCAGAATTGGATCTGACAGTGCGGAGTGCAGTCAATTCGGAGGAGATAGGTAAGAATGGGTGAGGAGAGCATAAAAAATAAGGTATGAAATGTGAATCTGTGGGAAATGGAACATGGAATACATTCCAATAATTTTCTTGCATGCCAGATAAACTGTAATATTGATTGATTGAGCTGAATATCCTGACTCTGATTTCAAATTCCTAACCAATTCTCCCTAAAAATGAAAGAGAGAGAAATAGTACTCAAAGATATGAACACTTGTCAAGTAGTAGTTTGTTGGATACTCAAAGTAGACAGATATAAATACTTTAGACTCAGCAGGTTCACATTTGGCACCTTACCGACTATTCTGCCTCTCATACAGACATATATGCCATCTCCCTTACATACTCTCATGCACGCATGTTTGAAAGGATGAACGTACTTTAATGTCACTTTTTTCACAACCTCGGGACATCATAGTGTATTTTACAGACAATGAAGAACTTCTGAAATGTATTAGAAACACAGCAACCAATCTGCACACAGCTAGCTCCACAAAGAACAATGTAACAATGAGCCAGATCTTCCATTTTAAGTTTAGATGTTGTTGGTTCAAGAATAATTGTCAGCAAGGACCGCAGGCAGGCTTTTTTTTCAAATACTGGCCTGGGATTTTTTACTCCAACAAAGATGGGGCCTTGAATAGGCAGCACCTCTGATAGTGCAGTACTGGACTCAGCACAGACCATGAACTCAAAACTCTGGTGTGAGACTTGAACCTTCAGACTCAGAGGTGAGTTAGCACCATTGTCCACCCTCTTTTGTGTGCTCATTTAAACACACACACAGACACACACAAACATACAGAGGCAGAAATGCATAGAAACACACACACACACACACACACACACAGCCACACACACACACACACACCTGCACAGTCATGCAATTTCACAACCTCTGAAATACACTCAGAAGTGCTCTCAGCGAAAGGTAATTCAAAAGTCTACCTTTGGTTTTCTCCCAAACTGGTCTGACACCCTGAAACAACCAGAATGCAAACTAAAAATGAATCTTATTGTAGAGCTTCACCTTACAGAAGGAGGCCACTTGGCCCATTGTGCCTCAGTCAGGGTTTTGCTTAAACAGTACAACACTGACTCCCCTAATTCACACACTTGGCATTTCTGTTTGAAATATCTAACTTTTCTTTAAAAAGATGCAATAGGTTTACTCTCAACCACTTCCTGTGACAAAGAATTCTGTGCTGCAGCAGCTCTCTGTGTTAAGCCATTTCTCGCACTCTCTCACTCCACATTCTCCATTTTAAATTGATGTTTTAAACTGATGCTGACTTGTAACGGTCCACCCAACTAAAGGAAATAATCTTTCCTTATTCATGAACAAAATCTTTAAATATTCTCTGCTGTAGTAAAAATGTTTTCAGTATCTGGCAGCTCTCCTCACCTTCATAGCCCTGGTAATGAACCGACACTGCATGTGCTCTGTTGCTTTATGTCCTTTATACAATGAGCAGCACAAAACTGTGACCAGCCATATAACTACAGCTTAAGTTAGGCTTTGTATTATTGACCTGCTGCTTTATGCTCCCAATTATAGAATTCCATGCAGAGACAAGGAGCAACTGCAAAAGCATTCCCTGTTAGTGCAGACACCTATACCTATCAAAAACCAAAGAGAAAACCTATACCTATTGATCCGCCAGCAGACCTGAACACCAGAGGATACCATCATTAGCACGAACCACAATGGGTCTGGCACTGTAGGCAAATTCTGGAAAATTGTCGGTCATAGCAGCAACATGGAAATCTGACCTTCTCACTAACAATAACTTCCCGAATAGAGCTCGCACACCGACAATTCACAGAAAGGTCTGGCTGAACAAATGTGGTATGTTACCTTGGTTGCCATCACTAATGATCTCATGTGGGAAAACATAGGGCAATACCCCAGTAAACTCCAGCCGAGCACAGCTCCGACTGGGTTAGCTGTTGCTTGTCTCAGTGTGACCTGTGAATTGGGCATGTCAGAGCCCTGTTCCTGCCCAAAGGCTGGGAAGTCATGTACAGGCCCAGCTGTTGGGGGGATTGATCTCATCCAGCACAGCCTCCAGAGGATCACTTGGTCTCTTAGGTGTCACTCCGACAGGATGTAAAGCAACAAGGTTTCGCAGGAAAGAAGGTTGTCCTCTTTAATTGTTAAGTGGCAACTAACTGGATGAGAGCCACATTTGTGCACAGTTGACTTACTAACAGAAGAAATAAAAATCCCTGGCAAAGCATTTCAAAACTAAAATTAGACTTCTTTTGTAGTGATCTTTATAGAGTGAAGTAAAAGACGACAAAAACATTACACACAAACACATGAATACAGTAATCCCTCACTAATACATCCAAGAACTGTTGTGATTCAAGAAGGCAGCTCAACTCTACCTTCTCAAGGGCAATTAGGGATGGGCAATAAATGCGAGCCCAGTCAGTGACACCCACATCCCATGAATGAGTTAAAAAAAAACCCTCACTCTGTCTCATACATGCACACATGTTGATTTTGGGGACTGTAATTAATGTCATTGCCTTAGAATTGGAGTGTGTTCTGATGCAGGAGTGGCTAGAACAATCAGCCCATCTCTGCGTGAGCCTCAAGGTCTAATTCAATACACCCTAAACCTTGTAACATTCCTTTGGCTTGAGGAGTATAGGGGGTGTGGGAGTACACTTAACAGGGAAATCAGGATGACCAAAAGGGAAAATGAGATAGCTTTGGCAGATAAGGTTAAGGAAAATCCAAAGAGGTTTTACAAGTATATTAGGGGCAAAAGAGTAACTAGGGAGAGAATAGGGCCCCTTAAAGGTCAACAAGGCCATTTATGTGTGGAACCATATAAGGTGGGTGAGATCCTAAACAATTCACGTCTGTATTTTTTTCCTGAAATTCCTGGAATTCTCTCCCTAATGGCATTGTGGGTCTACTACAGCACATGGACTGCAGCGACTCAAGAAGGCAGCTCATCACCACCTTCTCAAGGGTCAACTTGGGCAATAAATGCTGGCCAGCCAGCGATGCCCACATCCCACAGTTGATTAAAAAACATGTATTTATAGAAAGACATGGAAGCTAGGGAACTTGGGGATATAAATGGTGATATCTTGAAAAGAGTCCATATTACAGAAGTGCAAATGCTGGAGGTCTTAAAGTAGATAAGTCCCTGGACCTGATGAAGTGTAGCCCAGGACATTGTGGGAAGCTAAGAAATAAATTGTGGGGCCCCTAGCATAGAAATTTTTATCATCAACAGCCATGGGTGAGGTGCTGGAAGACTGGAGGGTGGCTAAAGTTGTGCGTTTATTTAAGAAAGGCTGTAAGGAAAAATCAGGGAACTACAGACCAATGAGCCTGATGTCAGTAGTGGGTAAGTTGTTGGAGGGGATTCTGAGAGGCAGTATCTACATGGACTGATTAGGGATAGTCAGCAAGGCTTTGTCTGTTGGAAATTATGTCTCACAAACTTGATTGAGTTTTTTTAAGAGGTTACCAAGAAGATAGAAGATAGAACATAGAACATAGAACATAGAACATAGAACAGTACAGCACAGTACAGGCCCTTCGGCCCAGGATGTTGTGCCGAACTTTTACCCTAAACCTAAGGTCTATCTAACCTCCACCGCTACCTTATACTATCATCCACATGCCTATCTAATAGCCGCTTAAATGCCCCTCATGAGGCCGACTCCACTACCCTCTCTGGCAATGCATTCCACGCCCCTACCACTCTCTGAGTAAAGAACCTACCTCTGACATCTCCCTGATATCTACCTCCTTTCACTTTAAAACTACGTCCCCTCATAAAAGCTACCTCCACCCTAGGAAAAAGTCTCTGGCTGTCTACTCTATCTATACCTCTGATCATTTTGTACACCTCTATCAAGTCATCTCTCATCCTTCGTCGTTCTAAAGAGAAAAGCCCTAGCTCCCTCAACCTTTCCTCGTAAGACCTTCCCTCCATTCCAGGCAACATCCTGGTAAATCTCCTCTGCACCTTTTCCAACGCTTCTATTTTGTTGTTGGACTTTGAGGGTCATTGCTCGGGCCTCTTAGAGTCCAATGGCTTGTGCAGAGTAGACATAGGCTTCATCCTCTGATGCTGACTGATTTCTACATAAGGTCAGAGACTAGCAGTGGGCATTCTGCTGACACAGCCAAGATTTCTATTGTCCATTTCAGGTTCTCAGTATGGAGCCATTAAGCAGTCACCATACTGGGGTTTATGAAATGCTGTGGGTTGGCCCTTTGTACTCTGAAAATGAACACAATGTGGTCCAATTCCTAGCCTGAAATCTTTTCTCCACTCCAACTCAAACTTTTATGTTCTTCATTCATTCCTCTCTGTAATGACCATTGTCTGTTGAGGGTAGCAAAGATACTGATCACCAGTGCAAATTGTAGCCTCAAATGAGACTGTTTAGCCCAATGCACCTGCACCCACTGGCCCTTTCAGCTGGAACTGTTGACTGTAATCCAGCTTCCCTGTCATTTCTCTAGATTTGTGCATTCCTAGGAGCTGATTGTTTTCCTTTCCCCTCCCAGGAAGCCATAAGAGAAGAATGTTCCTTATAGCTTGAAAGCAAGCTGGTGGCTATACGGGAGAGAAGCTTGTTGAAATCTTACTCCAGGGATTTGAGCATGTAATCAAAGCTGACTTTCCAATGGAATACTGCAGTAATGCTGCACTGTCAGAGGTGCTGTCTTGCAAATGAGATGTTAACCTGACAACTTTATCAGCCCTCTCAGGTGGATCCAAAAGATTCCAAGGCATAATTTGAGGAGCAGGGTCATGCCTTGGTCAAAGTTTAGTTCTCAAGCAACATCACAAGCAGATTATCTTGTTATTTCCTTAATCAGTGTTTGTGGGAGCTTGCTGGGCACAGATTGCTGGTATGTTTCTTACATTACATCAGTGATTACATTAAAATGCAGAAATATTCTGAAGTGATGAGGTTGCAAAGAAATGATTTCTGATTTTATTCCTGGATGACTAGTTCTAGTTTTAAGGTTATGTCTCCTTGTTGTGAACACTTCAAACAAAGGAAATTATTTCTCAATGTCTACGTTGTCAAATTATTTTATCATTTCAAACAGATCACCTCTTAAAATTTTCACAATTCAAAGGAATACAAACTCCTAATTTGTCAGCTTTTAAGACCCATATTATTAAGACATGAAGAGATGACAGTAGGGATGGAATGGGCAAAATCCAGACAGGTACCATGTTGCCCATAATTTGTCTTTACTAAACTTGTAACATACTGTCAGAATGTAGCTGAGATTGAGTGTTGATCAGCTTTATAGAAGCATAGCTAATAAAAGAGGAACACAGGAATGCCACTGAAAAGGAATAAAGAAGAGTGCAACGAAAACACTGCAGCAGTCACACAATGGCTGTATATTTGTTTTGCCTGACCCTGGTCAAAATGATAGTTGATATGAAAGAGAACTGGTAAAGTTTTTCACTTACAATACCAAAATTACAAAAGTTCAACAGAGTTGCTTAAACAAAGCAGAGAAACTACACCTTCTATCACTGTTGAACACACAGTTGCAAAGTGTATTCCACTCTAAATCTCTATGAAGAACAGAAAAAGAAGGCAGAAAGTTTGAAAATCTTGTGGAATTTGGAAGCCTGAGTGAACGTAAAATATGAATGGCACATGACAGCTCAAGACAGAAAGAGCCCACTGATAGACATGTGATTGTATTTACATAGCTCTTGTAAATTCAGGCACTTATTAAATTATCTTATCAAAGACAGAATTATCAGTTATGTGTCCAATAATGTCACAGTATAGGCAACCCAACTGAATAGATAATGTACTCAGACTGAGTGGCTGGCCGGGAAATGGTATGCTTTGAAAAGTTTGCAGAGAACTGGATTGCTGACAGAGTCGGGTGGGTGAGATTTATACTCAGGATGGAAATCTCTCTTTTCCTCCGTCAACGCTGGCCTTATGTTCCAGCATTCTCTTCCTCTCTTTTTTGCTGCATTTGACATGGTTTCCTTCTTTCTAACTCCATGTTTCTTAATTCTCTATCATGTCTCAAAATCTTACTCAGCTAGTTTCAAAACCATTGATTTTTGTATTATCCTTCCACTGATTCGTTGATATTGGCTTTCTTCATCAGCCCCTGTTTTCTTTATTCCACATTTTCAAATGACTATTTTGTGGCCATTAGCAGAAAGATATATGTCAGAGGAGGCCATTAGGTCAATTGTGTTAGATCAGTGTCTTCAAGGAGCTATTAATTAGTCCCACACCTCCAAGCTTTCTCCATAGCCATGCAAACTTTATTTTTCAATTAAGTACAAATCCAGCTCCCTTTATTATATAAATCTGCTTCTTCATTTCCATTCAACAACATTTTTCCCTTTGAATTCTTTAACGCAAGTCCAACCCAAATCTCCTTTCTGACCGTTTCCTGACTCTTGATTGTGTTTACACCTCATTCCTTCACATTCAATTTGTTTTAACCTTATTAAGGGGCTTACTTATACCCTAGTTCTCAATTCTGATGAAGGATCTATTCTAATAACTGGGCTAGAATTTCCTGATAGACGCACTGAAGGGATGGCACTGAAATGGTCCAGCTTCCATAAGAGCACCATTGAACAAATCTAATGTCCTTCTTTACGTCAGCTTCATAAGCATTCAAGTAAAGATCCTACAATATCAACAACAAGTGAATGGACACTACTGGAGATGAAGGATCTCCCCAACTTAGTTCTGTTTGCTCAATACTCAACCGGGTCAGCGTTCCAAAAGAGGACAAAGAAAACTCTACAAAGACACTCGGAAGCTCGTCCTGAAGGACAGCAGTGTTGATATTAAGGACTGGGAGCAGCATTCTGGTAATTCATAGAATCCTTACAGTGTGGAAGCGGCCATTTGGCCCATTCAGTTCACACCAACCCTCTGAAGAGTATCCCATTCAGACTCACACCCCCTCCCATCCTATCCCTGTAACCCTGCATTTCCCCTGGCTAATCCACACAGCCTGCACATCATTGGACAGTGGGAGGAAACTGGGGCACCCGGAGGAAACCCATGCAGGCACGGGGAGAACATGCAAACTCCACACAGACAGTTGCCTGAGGGTGGAATCAAACCTGTGAGACAGCAGTGCTAACCACTGAACCACCATGCCGCCCATTATTCAAAATGGTGACAACTGACAGTCAAGCCAAATCATGCATTGTGTTAAAGGTAAGACAGAGTGGGCACACAAAAGGGAAAAAAGAGGAAGCAGATCCTGCCCTCCATTCCAAGTGCCTCGTGGTACATTCTGCCTTGCGTGCCCAAAGATCTGAGGGTCATGAATCAGCCTGCTCAGTCTCACAAAGACCCACAGCAGAAACTCATGACACTGAGTAAATGTCATCCTCCAATCGATAACATGAAGAGGAGGAAATCTGGGTACAAGACTTTTCTGATGAAGGGTCTAGGCCCGAAACGTCAGCCTCTCTGCTCCTATGATGCTGCTTGGCCTGCTGTGTTCATCCAGCCCTGCACCTTGTTGTCTCACAAGATACTTGCACCCATCTTTATGTTAGCACCTGAGTTTCCTCGGTCTTCTCTACCAATTTCATGAAACCACTACCGGTGCCATCTGCCATTAATATAATGCCAGCCCATGCTGAAACCACTCAACATTCATTTCCTGCATTAATGCCAGGGCTGAGTCAGTGCAAGTTTATTTCACAAAATGATTGACATACATTGAACCAATATTCCCTCTAAGCTCCCAGTGATGTGGTTCCAGAAGGAACACCAGAAAAAAATGACAAGGAATGTAATATATGACCCAAAGTCAAATTCCTGGTGACTTATTTTGCTGCAATTTTCTTTTAAAATTTCATCTCATCAAGTTTCATGGTCTTTTCCTAGATCTTTCAACTTGTTCACACAATACTCGTGAAGTAGTGTAGTGACAAGTAAATTGCCACAAGGATTAGTGCTGGGACCATAATGATTTACAAGTTGCATCAATGACTCGGATGAGGGAAGTGAATGTGCCAATGCCAAGTTTGTGGATGACACAAAAATAGGTAGGAATGTAAGTTGTGAGGAATGACACATAGACAGGGATATAGACAGATTAAGTGAGTGGGAAAAAAGCTTGTCAGATGGAAAATGATGTGGGAAAAATCTGAAGTTATTCACTTTGGCAGGAAGAATAGAGGAGCTGCACATTTCTTAAATGGGGTAAGGCAGTAGAAACCTGCAGCACTGAGGGATTTGGGAGTCCTCAGAATGAATCATGAACATGTAACGTCCAAGTTCAGCGAGTAATAGGGAAGTCAAAAGGAATGAAGGCCTTTAATTTGAAAGGAATGGAGCATAAAAATAGGAAAATATTCCCACAACTATAAGCAGCACCAGTCAGACCACATCTGAAATACTGTGAACAGTTTTAAGAAATATATGTTGGCACTGGAGGCAGATAAGGTTTTCTAGGTTGGTTACAGATATTGAGGGATTTTCTTACGAGGAGAGGTTGAGTAGGGTGGGTCTGTACTCATTGGCATTTAGAATGACAGGTGACCTTATTGAAACATATAAGATTCTTAGTGGATTTGACGGTAGGACTAGGATAGGCACAGAGAGGTTGCTTCACTTGTGGGAGAGTGTAGGACCAACAGCACAGTCTCAGATTAAGGGGACACACATTTAAGACAGAGATGAGGAAGAATTTCTTCTCTCTCAGAAGGTTGTGAATCTGTGGAATTCTTTACCACTGACTGTTGAGGTTAGGTCATTAAGTATCTTCAAGGCTGAGATGGAAAGATTTTTAGTCAGGAAGGGAATCAAGGATTATGGTGAAAAGGCAGGAAAGTGGGGCTGATGATTACCAAATCAGCTGTTATCTCATTGAATGGTACAGCAGACTTGATGGACTGAATGGCCTACTTCTGCTCCTATATTTTATGATTTTATATCAAAATAATTTGAAAGGGGTGGCACGGTGCACAGGGGTTAGCCCTGCTGTCTCATAGCACCTGGGATTAGCTTTGATTTCAGTCTTGGGTGACTGTGTGGAGTTTGCATATTCTCCCTGCATCTGTTTCGGCTTCCACCAGTTGTTCCGGTTTCCTCCAAAGATGCACAGGCTAGATGGATTAGCCACGATTAATGCGTGATTACAGGGATGAGGAGGGTGAGTCTGGGTGGGATGCCTTTCAGAGGGTTGGTGCAGGATCAATGGGTCGAAAGGCCTCTTTCTGCACTGTAGGGATTCTGTGCTTCTATTCTGTGATAACTTTTCCATATACATTATTGTATTTTCCCAAACAAGCTGTATCAGTTGTGCAAAGAAATATCAGTTTTACACCCAATCTCATACTAAACGGGAAACAGGTGTGATTTCCCCACGGGTTTCATTGTTTACACTGATCTCCACTTGTTTTGCATTTATTTAGATTCTGGATCATAAAGCACAAAAGAAGACCATTCTTGCATCATGCCTTTTTGAAAGATCTTGGTACCACTCCAATTCTGGCTTCTTGAGCATCCCTCCATTTTCATCTCTGACAATTGGCAACTCTGACTTTACCTTTCTAAGTTCCAAATTCTGGAATTCCTTCACCAAATATTGCTAACTTTCTGCCACTCTTTCACCCTCTGAGATGTCCCATAAAACCTCCCATTATGGCCAAGGTCACCTTTTCTATGAGCTCCCAACTCGCTAGGTGTGCACTCCCTGTGAAGTATTTTGGGGTTGTTTTAACTATGTCAAAGGTGTTACATAAATGAAATATGTTGTTGTAGTCCAGACAATCTACCCTTTCTCCACAGCCCCACAGTGCATTTGAGGCTGATAAGAGTCTCAGGAAATTTCAATGTGAGGAACAGGCAGCGAGCATTTCAGTACAAACCTGGGCAAAGTCAGAGCCAATATTTTGCCTAGTTTTATACTCGTGGTAGTTTCCGAGAGCATAAACTCAGTCCCCAGTATAAACACACACACACACACACACACACACACACACACACGTGCGCGTATACACACACACACACACACACACGTGCGCGCACACACACACACGTACACACACACACACGTGCGCGTACACACACACACACACGTGCGCGTATACACACACACACACACGTGCGCGTACACACACACACACACACACACACACTTGTTTCCAGTCACTCCACATGGACTGGAAGAAACAACATGTCATGGAGTTCAAACCCCACCATGGCAATTGAGGAGTTTAAAATTCAGTGAATTAAATGATATCTGAAATTTAGAAATAGCTGTATCAATAATGGTGACCATGACATTACTGGATTGTTGTTTAGAAAAAAAAGTCTACTTCATTAATGTCCTTCTGGAAAAGATGTCTACCAGCCTTAGCTGGTCTGGACTCTATATATTTCCACAGCCACAGCAATATGCTTGACCCTCAACTGCCCTCTGGAGTGTTGAGTCATTTAAGGATAGGCAATGGTTCCATGAATTCATTTTTTAAAACATCTACCAACGAAATACCAGGGGAAACCTTAATTGAAGGAGAGCTCGTGAGGATGGGTAATGGAAACTATCGGCTGAGGGAGTCACAGCTTCCTGAATGACATTATTTCTGCAGGAGAAAGGGAGTTTTCCCTTATACCCATGAGGGTCACACCTGACGTGGGAGGGCTTGACATTGTCAACAAGTGCCCAATATGGAAGTGTTCCACTAACAGGAGCAAACATCCCTCTCTCTGGCAAAACAGGGCGTTAAAAAAAACAATTAACTATTTCAACTTTACTTCAAGGAAGCAATGTACCGATGCTCACTCTGCATGAATTGGAGCTTGATTATAGTTTTTGTTTACAGACAGCAGGACATTGCAGTGAAAGTGGGAACTTTCATCCAAGATCTGCTCAAATTCAAACTCATCTGTATTTCTGTCTGGGAATCAGAGTGTTTCCTCAGTCTCCTGCCATCACCTCCAAGCTGATGATACAGCCAAGTACTGTCTTAGAGGTTGAAAAGTATCCCGAGAGTTTTAAGACCAAGGCAGCAGAAGAATTATTAAGGCAGGTGAGTGAAAATTTAGTAAAGAGGTCAGTTTAAAAGGGGAGGTGGGGGGGGAGACAGAGAGAGAGAAAGGTAGACAATTTCATGAATTTAGGGCAGCGCTTTGTTCAGACACAACCTGCCAAATCTACGACCATGACAATTTAGAAGGACATGGGTCACCTGCAAAGGCAGCAAGGATGAAGTGACGACAACCGTTTCCGCGTAATGAAGATTTAGGGTATGAAATGCAGTGAAATGAAAGTGAAGTGGAGGCAGGTTCAGTTGAGGCATTTCAAGAGGGGCAATGGATGATTATTTGGATAACAATAATGTGTAAGTGTACGGGGAGAAACCAGGAGATTGGCACCAGTTCATTTAATGAGATACACAGGCATGATCAGCCGAATGGTTTCTTGTGTGGGGGAGGTCTTATCTCACAAATCTGATTGAATTTTTTGAGGAAATGACGAAGATGATTGATAAGGTTAGGGCAGTGGATGTTGTCCATATGGAATTTGCTACAATATTTGACAAGGTCCCTCATGGAATGCTAGTCCAGAAGATTAAGTCACATGAGCTCCATGGTGAGTTAGTAATTTGTACATAGAATTGGCTTGATCATAGAAAGCAGAGGGTACTTGAGGAGGGGTGTTTTCTGACTGGAGGTCTGTGCCCAGTGGTCTGCAAGGGTTAGTACTGGGACCTCTCTTGTTTATAATATATATCAATTATTTGGATGAAAATGTAGGTAGTCTAGTTATTAAATTTGCAGAGGACACAGAAATTAGTGGGGTCGTGGACAATGAGGAAAGTTGCCAAAGGATGAAGCAGGATATAGATCAGTTGGAAAGCTGAGCGGGGAAATGGCAGATGGAGTTTAATGCAGCTAAGTGTGAGGTGATGCATTTTGGGAGGTCAAATGCAAGTGGAAAGTATACAATAAAAGGCAAGACCTTAAGGACAAGGAAAATTTTTCATACAGAGGGTGGTAGGCACTTGGAACTCTCTCGGGGCTCTGGTAGAAGCAGGTACAATAGCAATGTTTAAGATGGACACATGAACAGGCAGGAAATAGAGGGATACAGACCATGTGCAAGCAGATGATTTTGTTTAAAATAGCATCATGGTCAGCACAAACAAGGTGGGTTGAAGGGCCTGTTCTTCTGCTATACTGTTCTATGTTCCTTCTGCTCCCTAAGACTTCTGCAATTCTTTGAACAGGAGCAGATACATGGGAACAACACCCCCTGCAAGTTCCCCTCCAAGGCACTCGCCATCCTGTCCTGAAAATGTCGCTGTTACTTCACTGTCGCTGGGTCAAAATCCAGAACTCACTCACTAAATAGCACAATGGGTTTCCCTACATGGTAGGGACTGCAGCAGTTCAAGAAGGCACCATCACCTCCAGGGTAATTAGGGATGGGGAATAAATGCAGATCCAGTCAGTGATGCCCAAAACCCCGACTACATAAGAAGAATACCACAGTTGCCAACAGCAAAGTGCTGAATATTGAGGATGCACATCGCGGCCAGGATTCAGCTGCCCATTTCACCCTTGGGCAATTTTTCTCTTCCATTAACTCAATTTACAGAGATAATCGAGCAGAAACAGGAGCTGAGTCATCATTGCCTTACTTATTCCAGTACCTGCTGTCAATATCACTCTCATTCATTTATATAAAGGTGGGTGGGGTGGTGAAAAGGGGCTAACGTTTAAACTGCAAATTTATCCCTATCATATTGTATTACAGAGTCGAGATCGAGTTAGTGATCTGAATTCACCCAGTTCCTATTGCCCTGGGACAGGGCAATAAGAGATGGAATCAGAGGAACAGCTAAAAGGCATTGATGCGGAAAGTTTGTTTCCCTTTGTGTGAGAGTCTGGGACCAGAGGGAATAATTTCAGAATAAGCGGTCACCATTTTGAAACAGAGATGAGGGGCAATTTCTTTTCTCAGAGGATAGTGAATTGTGGAATTCTTTACCACAGAGGGCTATCAAGTCTGTATCATTTAAGGTTGAGATAGACAGATTTTTAATCAGTAAAAGGATCAAGGGTTATGGGGAGAAGGCAGGAAGGTGAGGATTAACAGATCAGCCATGACCTCGTTGAATGGTGTAGCAGACTTGATGGGCTGAATGGTCTACTTCTTCGCCCATGTCTTACAGTAACTGTGATGAGGGAAAGTACTTAGACTCCTACAACACTAGGAAGAGCTGCACATTGAGTCTGTATCAATGCTTTGAAAAAGCAAATCAATCAATCCACTCCATCCACCCGCCACATGCACTCAGCCCAAAACTGTGCCAACGTTTCCTTTTCAAGTTCACAGTCAATTCTCTTTTCAATATTACCACAGAATTTGCCTCCTTTCAGGCAGCATATTGCAGCTCACAATACTTCGCTGCACAAAAGATAATTTCCTCATGTCACCTCTGGTTCTTTTACCCTCAATCTCTGTTATCTGATGACTGACCATCCTGTCGCTGGCTACTGTTTCTTTTCAAAATCTTTATACTGTTTCTCCCGATTTAATCTGCCAAAATCCCTCAAATTTGAACACATCTATTAAATCTGCCTGTGATCTTGTCAGCTCCAAAAAGAACAATCACAGCCTTTCCAGGCTTGCTACATACCTGGAGTCACCTCAGACCAAGTACTATCCAAGTAAATCAACTGTGCTCCCTCTCCAAGACCTGAACATCATTTTTAACATAAAAAGTGCTTCACAACTGAATACAATACACCGGCTGACTGAAGTCTAACTAGCAAATTATAAAGATCTGTGCGATGGTTCTACATTCCTAAACAAAATCAAGGGTTCCTTGTGGTTTTAAATCACTTTCTCAACATTCCCAGCTACCTTCATTAACGTAAGAAAATAAAATTAAGTTAACAACATGGGAACTCAGAGATTTTGGTGTTTAGGCAAAGGTCAGATGAAAGAAAAGAGAAATAATGGCATAAAATTCAGGAACCAAGGTGTAAAGATGTTATTTTTATAACAGTTATGTAAGGTTTGTGAAATAACTGGACAGAGGCCAGTTTCCCATCACCAAATCACCCTTTATTTACTTGTGCACAGTACACTGGCTGTGGCCAGCCAGCTCGGAGTCAGTCCCCCGAACTGAGAAGATTCTAATCTTGTAAACTTGGACAAGACACTTCAGAAAAGACAGGGCATGAAAGGGACAATTCAAGCTGCTGTTTCATGTCAGTTCATGTTTTTGTCATATTAATTGATCACTCATCAGAAATTGATTAACTCTGTGCCAGTTTATTTGAAACAGTAAAACACATTATAAATTATAAAGCAGATGGTACAGTGAAGAACCAATTTCTACATGTGCAGCTCACAATCCCAAAGCAGACAAAATGGCAGACGGAGTCTCAACATTGTATACACATAGCGCATGAGATACTTAATGGCAAGGCACAAATACAACTGCCCCCATCCTACATTTCTCTGTTCCCTGCCTGATATTGGACATATGTCAGCAAGAAACAAAAAGGGAAATTGCTGGTGAAACTCAGCAGGTATGGCAGCATCATCTGTGGAGAGAAAGCAGAGTTAATGTTTCAAGTCTGGTGGATCTTCATCAGAAGATCTGGTTCTGATGAAGAGTCACCAGATTCAAAACATTGACTCTGCTTTCTCCCCACAGATTCTGCCAGACCTGCTGAGTTTCACCAGCAAATTCTGTTTTTTGTTTCACCTCCCCAGCGGTTCTTTGTTTTATATATGTGAGCAAGAGACCATTTGAAAATTATTCGATATAAAAAAGGGAATTAGAGTCATAGAGTCATCAAGTCGTGCAGCATAGAATCAGGCCCTTCAGCCCACCTTGTCCATGCTGACCAACAGACAACAAACTGATCACATTTACCCTACTATGCCCTGGCATTTTAAGATGCTTCCTAAGTGTTGTGAGAGTACCTGCCTCCACCACCTTCTCAGGCAGCAATTTCCATACTTCTACCACCCTTTGGGTGAAAAGTTATCTCAGATCTCCTCTAAACCAGTGACTCCTCACCTTAAACCTATGCCCTCTGGTCTTAGACACACCTGCCCTGGGGAAGAGATTCTCATGATCTATATTGTTTATGTCTCTCATAATTTTGAATACCTCAATCAGATCCAATTAATTATGCATTTACTTTCTCTTTATGCATTTTCTTTAAAAGAAGTCAGAAAAACATTTGAGGGAAAGTGAGCAGGAGTGTGGGATTGGACTAGGTGGCTCCCTCAAAGAGATTTAATGGGATGCGATAGCCAATTGTTGCATGTTCTCTGATTCTAAAAAACTTCCCAAGCTGGTTCTGAACACTGAGCTGTCACAAGGCAATACTCGACAGCAAACTGAATGTTAGGAAGAAATAAGACAGATCGAGAAGGGGGAAAAACATGATGTGGAAAGAAAAAGGCCATTACTGAAAAAACACATTTCTGGAGTAAACGTTTTTAAGACACTCCCTTGTGATTTTTTTTTGAAGAGCATGCTGCATTTTGAACAAGGTAAACTTGTTTTTACACCATGACAAATTGTCTTGAGGGGACATTATCAAAGACTGCTTAAAATATACCATGCTTATTGGCTCCGGTGAGATTGGACATCTTAATTAGAACCTATTAATTAAAGATATTTAAATAAACAACCACTGCATTGCCAAATGATTCACCACATGACACTTTATGTAGATTTTTCCCATCTTTTCTCGTATACCCTTCCCACTCAGTTTTAACTCAGTAAATTCCAAACAAGGGTTTCAACAGAGGGGTCAAGAATGAAGCTCTATCGATACAAAAGTAACAATTTGAAGTTCTTTGGCACCTTCTACAAGTTTGAGAAATCTCCGGGTACCTTAAAGCCAATGAAGTACTTTTAACGCCTCATCACTACTGCAGGCTAACAAAAAAATAAGCAGAGGTAGTGGTATAGTGGTAATGTCACTTGGCTATTAAACCAGAACTCCAAGTTTATGTTGGAGGTGGGTTGAATTCCACTGTGGCAGATGGGCAAATCTGAATTCGATAAAACTCTAGCCTAATTTCAATTGTGGCTGAGTAAAAAATCCTCCGGCTTCACTAATGTCCTTCAGGGGTGCAGAATCTGCTACCCACAGCAATTTGGTTAATTCTTAACTATCCCCTGGACAAATAGGAATTGGGCAATCAGTGATGCGTACATCCTATGAATGATTTCTTTTTAAGAAAGGCAACTAATTTGTGCACAGCAAACTCTCAAACTAGCAGAACAACAGCGACCAGATGATCCATTTGTAGCAAGGGTTTTTTTTATTTATTCATTTGTAGGGTGTGTGCATCGGTGGCTGGGTCAGCATTTATTACTCATTCCTAGTTGCCCTTGAGAAGGAGGTGGTGAGCTGCCTGCTTGAACCACTGCAGTTCACCTGCTGTGGGTTGACCCACAATACCCTTAGGGAGGGAATTCCAGGATTTGGACCCAGCAACAGTAAAGGAATGACAATAAATTTCCAATTCAGAATGATGGGCGGCTTGGAGGGGAACTTGAAGGTCATTGTGATCCCACACATCTATTGCCCTTGTCCTTCTAAATGGAAGTGGTTGTGAGTTTGGAAGGTGCTGTCTGAGGATCTTTGGTGAATTTCTGCAGTGCATCTTGTAGATAGTACACACTGCTGCTACTGAGCATCGGTGGTGGAGGGAGTGGATGCTTGTGGATGTGGTGCCAATCAACTGGGTTGCTTTGTCCTGGATGGTGTCAAGTATCGTTAGAGTTGTTGGGGCTGGACTCTTCCAGGCAAGTGTGGATTATTCCATCACACTCCTGACTTGTGCCTTGTAGATGGTGGACAGGCTTTGGGAAATCAGGAGGTGAGTTACTCCCCGCAGCATTCCTAGCTTCTGACTTGCTCTTGTAGTTATTGTGTTTATATAATGAGTTCAGTTGAGTTTCTGGTCAATGATAAACCCCGGGATGTTGATAGTGGGAGATTCAGTGATTGTAACACCATCAAATTTCTTATGAAGTTGTAGGTAGTGTCCCTGAAGCTCAGGGTTCAAGTCCAACTTGATGGCCAAGGAACATACATTCATAATATGGCCAACTGGGTTGAAAATCAATCTGTTAAAATGTTCCAAAATATGTCAATGGTAGGCAGTGAGAGCAAGAGAGTCACCTGGTCATCCATTCTTGATGCAGAGTGGTGTCCCTCAAGCTACAGCCTCTGATTAAAAGCTATTCCAGGAAACTCCAGCTTACGAAAAGAGACTTAAGGATGTTCTTTGACTGCCTCATGTGCCACTAGGTGTGGGAATAGCAAAGGAGAATCTGGTTATCATGAAGTTAAGTGAGGAATAAGCATTACTCAGGATACTGGGTGTAACAACCCTGCTTTTCTTTCAACGAACGTTCTGGAATCTTTAATATCGACTGACGAAGACAGGCTGAGTCTTGGTTTAACACACCAAAGACGAGAGAACAGCACGCCCTCAAAACAACACAAAATGTTTATGTTGATTTTTATGAGGTTGGATCTCACAACCTTCTGGGTCAGAGGTGAAAGTGTTACCACTGAGCCACAGCTGATACCTAGATTACAGCAGTCAGTAAGAGTGATTTAGAACAGAAGGCAGGGAAAATATTTTCATATGGAGAGTGGTGTGGCTGTGGGATTCACTGCTGGGATCTGCAGATGAAGCTGAAATTCGAGATTATTCTTTGGAATTCTTTAAAGAATATGTCAATATTCGAAATTACATTGGAGATGGGATATAAAGGAAAAAGGGGATAAGTAAATGTGAATAAATATGAATTAAATGATTTGTTCTCTCAGAATGTAAAATCTGAAATGGTCTGGGTGGACTAAATGGACATAATATGTCATAAATGTCAGAATATGAAAGGGCAATAGAAGCAAATTCAATTGGAACATGCAGCACAAAACTCAATAAATTGGAAAGGAAAAATATTACAGGACTGCAGAAAAGGACTGCAGCAGTGGAAAGGAAAGTTGGACTATCTCAAGTTATCTTTTCTTTCTTACCTTATTCTAAGTTAATGTGAATGGCGCCATGTATGTACGGCGAAGGTAGACACTTTTCACTGTATTTTCACATTGAATACATGTGACAATAAATGACTCAATTCAATTCAATTCAAAAGGAAGAGAAGTGGAACTAAAAAGCAACTGTGCCAAAGATCTGGTATAGGAACGATGGGCCAAATGACCCCTTCTGTACTGTATCATTCTGTATATAATCGTCGTATGGGGTAGAGCTGTAACATGAGGCAAGCAATTCATTTTTTTCTTCCAAAAAAATTATCTTCTTCAAGAGATGGAAACAGTTAAAAGACTTTGATACCTTTTGTGGTAGCCATGGTAACAATAAAGGAATATTTATTGCTGTAAATCTACATGTATAGTAACACAACAGAGGAGGCAGAAACAAGGCTTTGTTGTAACAGTGGTATGAAGGTAAGACAAAGGCAATGAGGCCCCATTTCAGGGACTTAACATGTTACATCTCAAAGATACTCGGTGAGTGTTTTGTGGAATGTTTTGCAGAACACCTCTGCTCTGACCATAGGAATGACTCTGACCTCCCAGCAGTTCACCATTTCAATAAACCACCTTACTCTTATATTTCTTTCAATCTAGTCTATTGCATTCACTGCTGTAAATACGGTTTCCTTTATATTCCAAAAGGGAAACACAGACTTGGGAATGACCGTAACCTCCCAGCTGTTTTCTATTTCAATAAACTACCTTGCCCCACACAGGAACCATTCTCTCCTTTTCACACCCTATTTACATCTCTTTTTCTCTTTCTCCACCATTGTCTTTGTTTTTTGCACTGGGCATCCACACTATTTACTCTTTCGCTTTCTCCGCCGCTTCTGTCAAAAGCATAAAAAAAAAATTTCCACTTTGAATTCTGAAGAAGGGTCACTGGACCCGAAATATAAACTCTGTTTTCTCTCCATAGACCTGCTGAGTTTCTCCCATGATTTCTGTTTATGTCCCATTTTCCAACACTTTTCAGTTCTGAAGGACAGTCATACTGGGGGATAGGAAGAGCTGCAGATACTGGAGTCTGAGTCAATACAGTGTGGAGCTGGAGGAACACAGCAGGTCAGGCAGCATCAGAGGAGCAGGAAAGTTGACATTTTGGGTTTACAGGACTCCTGATGAAGGGTGTAAACCTGAGAGTCATACCAGAGTAGAAACATTCTCTCCCTACAGAGGGTGCCAGATCTGCTGAGTGTTTTTTCAGCATTTCCCGTGTTTGATCCAGCATCCACAGTGATTCACTGTTGGTCTAGTGAATGGTTGCCTTGAGATCCTGGTAAAAATTGAGATGTTCCTGCGGGTCTCCAGGCATTAGGTTTTTTGACCACGTAACCTCACAGAAATTCAATCACACACTTCAGGCCAGTCCCGCTCAGCCTGCTGAAGCAGTCATAAAACCAGTAAACAATGTCAAAGACTTTGAGAATAATTATTTTCAATAAAATAAACTGTGTGGAGCCAGAAAAAAACTGATGCGCTCTTCCCACTATTACTGAAATATCTTCACCTCCACACCACCCCCACATTTTTTAAAATTCTTTTACAGCTCTGATGGAAAAAAAGAAGTTTGAAAGTAACAGTATCAAAAACAGATAGTGTTCTAGGGACTGGAGTTCAAATCCTGCCACGGCAGATGGTGGAATTTGAATTCAATAAATATCTGGATAAAAGTGTCTAATGATGACCATGAATCCATTGCCGATTGTTGGAGAAACCCATCTGGTTCACTATATCCTTTAGGGAAGGAAACTGTGCTGGGTTTCGCTAAAGGACTATAGCAGGCCCAAGACAGAAATGTTTGTGGTGTGGTGAAGTGACAGGAAACTGGAAGCATTTTCAAAAGATACAGTAATACTTGGAAATGAAGGTAATAGACATTCTGCACCTCAATTTTGAATTGCAGAAGACAAGTTGAGTGAGTTTATCTCATTCACCTGTTTCACCCCTTTTTCCTTCTGGGAGGATGTGGGTACAGTGATTGTAATGAGGTCAGCCAAGTGGACCTCATAGAATCTGAGTTCCCTGATTGGGGTTGCTAACATGGTCCAATTAGTGAGCCCTGGCTGACAGATATGTGTTCACTCTGATTTCTGGCTCTGTGGTAGCTGGACTATGCACATATAAATAAAGGGAGACTTGATGATGGGATACTGGCCTCTGTGGAGTTATTTCAGAGGGCATCGTTGGCTGGTCCAGCATTTATTGCCCCTCCTTAATTACCTTCGAGAAGGTGGTGGTGATCTGTCTTCTCGAACTTCTGCTGTCCATGTGTTGTAGGAACACCCACAATGCTGTTAGGAAGGTCGTTCCAGGATTCCAACTCAGCAACAGTGAAGGAACAGTGATAGGTTTCCAAGTCAGGATAGTGAGTGATTAGAGGGGAACTTGCAGGGATGGTGTTATCATGTATCTGCTGTGCTTGTCCTTCTAGATGGTAGCAGATGTGGCTTTGGCTGTCTGAGGAGTTTTGATGAATTAATTGTAGTCATAAAGTCATACAGCATGGAAACAGATCCTTTGGCCCAACGTGTCTATGCCGATCAACTTTCCAAAACTAAATTAGTCCCATTCTCCTGCATTTGCTCCATTTGCCTCTAAACCTTTCCTATCCAAGTACCTGTCCAAATGTCTTTCAACTGTTGTAATTATATCTGTATCTACCACTTCCTATGGCAGTTCATTCTACGAATGCATCACCCTCTGTGTGAAGAAGTTGCCCCTCAGATCCCTTTTAAATCTTTTCCCCTTTCACCTCAAAAGTATGCCCTCTAGTTTTAGACACCCCTACACTGAGGAAAAGACCTGGATTATTCACCTTATCTATGCCCTTCATGATTTTACAAACCTCTATAGAGTCACCTTTCGACCTTCTACAGGGAAAAAGATGTTCCAGCCTATCGAGGTTCTCCTTATAATTCAAATACCACTGCCACTGTGCATTGGCGGTGGAGGGAATGAACTTCTAAGATGGCAGATGGCGCCAATAGGGTCGACTGCTTTGTCCTGGACACCTTCTGGGCACAGTTGGAGAGTCAAGTAGCCTGATTCTCACGATGCTTACATCTGAGCCACCTTTGGAGACTTGGCAGGATCCAGCAGCTCATTCATAAAAATATTAATGAGGCCCCAGGCCTGATTTTGGACCTATGCTGTGGTGTACTTTGTCAGAATGTGCCAAGTCTAAAATAGGCCAAAACAAACTTCTTCCCCAATGACTCCTCTCTGTCTGAAGCTCCATATTGCTGCAAAGATTAGTGACAACACATTGCTGGTAAATACCCTCCCTACTCTTCAATGATTATATTATTACCTCCACAAGAGACTGCTAGTTACACTATCCTCTGCATTGTCATAATGAGATAGGGTGGGAAAAAACTAACAGAAGAGGAGGAGAATTTCAGAGAGACACAGAACTCAGAAAAATGTTAGGGAAGGGGGAAGGAAGTGAAAAAATCAAAGAAAGGCTTGCATTTATGTAGCACCTTTCACAACCATTTGATGTTCTAAAGTACTCCATAAACAATAATGTAACTAAGTACGATCACTACTGTACTCCAGGAAATGTGAAAGCCAATTTTATACAGCAATAAATAATAATAATAACCAGATTTTTTACTTGTTTGTTGAGGGATAAATAATCAGAAGAGATAGGGAGAGAGAGACGAACACATACACACACACACACACACACACACACACACACACACACACACACATAGAGGCAGACAAACTCACAGAGACAGAAAGAGGCACAGACGCACCTAGAGACACATCAAAAATGCAGCAACAATCTCGCTCTCTCACTTACACACACACACATGCACGCGCACGCACCCAGTGATAAACTCAATACTCTTGGTGTGCAAGGTGAGCACTATACTGTGTGTGCACACAGTGGGGCCCAATCTTCATTTCATCTGCACGCTAAACACAGAATAGCTCATTCGATTAATTAACAATATCCCCAGCTAGAACAAGCCTGCATGAAGGAAACCTGACTGGCCCTGGCTGGCATACCTCATCATGTGGCACTGAAAATAGAGGAAGGCACGGCTTGTATTTTCCAATTCTGTTTCACATGTTAATTAAATCGCGAGGATACCACTCAAGGTACTAGTGTGATCACACTTTCTTCATGTATACACACGCAAACACATTGTGTGTACACACACACACACACACTCTGTGTACACACACACATAAACACACTGCATGTATACACACACACTACGCGTACGCACACACACATACACACACTGCGCATATGCACACACACATACACACTCTGCGTGTACGCTACACACATACACACACTGCGCGTACGCTACACACATACACTGCGCATGCACATAAACACACTGCGCATATGCACACAGACACACTGCGCGTACAAGCACACACACTGCGCATACAAACACACTGCGCGTACACACACTGCGCGTACACGCACACACACACACTGGTCGTACACACACACACTGTGTGCACACAAACACACTGTGCGCAAACACACA
>NC_063340.1:88795329-88796939 GCF_021869965.1 Rhincodon typus
CGTGTACGCACACACACATACACACACACATACACACACTGCGCGTATGCACACACACATACACACACTGCACGTACGCACACACATACACACACTGCACGTACGCTACACACATACACTGCGCATGCACATAAACACACTGCGCATATGCACACAGACACTGCGTGTACGCGCACGCACACACTGCGCGTACACACAGTGCACGTACACACACACATGCACACTGCGCATACACACACACTGCACGTACACACACACATACACACTGGTCGTACACACACACACTGTGCGTACACACACACAGCACGTACACACACACAGCACGTACACAGGCACACACACATGGGGCGTGCACACACACACGGGGCGTACACACACACACACTGTGCGTACACACACACACACTGCACGTACACACACACACACTGCACATACACACACACACACTGCACATACACACACTGTGCGTACACACACACTGCGCATACACACACATACACAATGGGCGTACACACACACCACACATACACACACAAACACACACACACTGTGTGTATACACATACACTGCGCAAACACACACACACTGCGCGTATACACACATACTGCGCATACACACACATACTGCGCATACACACACACACTGCACGTACACACACACACTGCACGTACACTCACACACACTGCATGTACACACACTGCACGTACACACACACTGCATACGCACACACTGCGCATACACACACACACTGCGCGTACACACACACTGCGCGTACACACACACTGCGCGTAGACACACACACTGCGCGTACACACACACACTGCATTTACACACACACACTGCATTTACACACACTCTGCGCGTACACACACACGCTGCGTGTACGCACACACACATACACACTGCACGTACGCACACACATACACACTGCGTGTACACACACACTGCAAGTAGACACACTGCGCGTACACAGACTGCTCATACACACACACACTGCACGTACACACACAGCGCGTACACACGCACACACACACTGCGCGTACACGCGTACACACGCACACTGCGCGTACACACACACAGCACGTACACAGGCACACACACATGGGGCGTACACACATACACTGCGCGGGCACACACACAGTGCGCGTACACACAAACACACTACACGTACACACACACTGCGCATACACGCACACACGAACTGCGTGTATACACAGACACACACTGCGTGTACACACAGACATACACTGCATGTACACACACACTGCGTGTACACACACACTGCGTGTACACGCACACACGAACTGCGTGTACACACACACGAACTGCGTATACACACACACACTGCATGTATACACAGACACACACTGCGTGTACACACACACAAACTGCGCGTACACAAACACTGCACGCACACACACACTGCGTGTACACACACTGCGCGTACACACACACTGCACGTACACACACACTGCACGTACACACACACTGCATGTACACACATACACTGCGCGTACACACACACATTGCATGTACACACACAGCGCGTACACACTCACTGCGCGTACACACACACACTGCACGTACACACACACACTGCACGTACACAC
>NC_063340.1:88796949-88797338 GCF_021869965.1 Rhincodon typus
TACACACACACACTGCACGTACACACACACACTGCACGTACACACACGCACACACTGCGCATACACACATACACAGCCCATACACACTAATACACACACACTGCATGTACACACACACACAGCACGTACACACATACACTGCGCGTACACACACAGCGCATATACACACACTCAGCATGTATACACACACATACACACACTGCACGTACACACACGCACACACTGCGCGTACACACACACGTGCACACACTGCGAGTACACACATGCACACACTGCGCGTACACACACACGCACACACTGTGCGTACACACGCACACACTGTGCGTACACACACACTGCGCGTACACACACGTGCACACACTGCGCGTACACACACGCACACACTGTGT
>NC_063340.1:88797348-88798037 GCF_021869965.1 Rhincodon typus
ACACACACACTGTGCGTACACACACACATTGCGCGTACACACACACATTGCGCGTACACACACACTCATTGCGCGTACACACACACATTGCGCGTACACACACACAGCACATACACACACACTGCGTACACACACACAGTGCGTACACACACACAGCGTGTACACACACAGCACGTACACATACACACACTGCATGTACACACACACTGCGCGTACACACACATGCATACACTGCGTGCACACACACATACAGTGCGCGTACACACACATACACAGTGCGCGTGCACGCACACACTGCGCGTACACACACACTGCACGTACACACACACACACTGCACGTACACACACACAGCACGTACACACACACTGCGCATACACACACACTGCGCGTACACACACAGCATGTACACACACACTGCGCGTACACACACACACTGCACGTACACACGCACAGCGCGTACACACATACACACACGCTGCACGTACACACACAAACACTGCGTGTACACGCGCACACACACTGCGTGTACACACGCACACACACTGCGTGTACATGCGCGCACACTGCGTGTACACACGCGCACACACTGCGTGTACACACGCACACACACTGCGTGTTCACACACACACACACTTCGTGTTCACACACACACACTGCGTGTACACACACACACACTGCGTGTACACAC
>NC_063340.1:88798047-88816128 GCF_021869965.1 Rhincodon typus
ACTGCGTGTACACACACACACACTGCGTGTACACACACACACACTGCATGTACACACACACTGCGTGTACACACACACACTGCGTGTACACACACACATACACACTGCGTGTACACACACACACATTCACACTGCATGTACACACACACATACACACTGCATGTACACACACACATACACACTGCGTGTACACACACACACCGACACCCACACACATCCCCACACACACATGATCTGGTTAGGATTTCCTTAATTCCATTTGTAGAAAAGATTTGTCTTTTAAAACAAATTGTGTGTGTTTTGTTTTCTTTGGCACTTTGAGACATACACAGTCCTAAGCTGCTGTTACAATTCATTGCTTGTGTTATGCTGTAAAGTAACTTCACGTGGGGTCTGTTTACAAACTCGGACTTGTAGACTTGACTCATGTCAGTCTGGACTCTAGATTTTTACCACAAGCTAATCCCTTATTGCATACTAGAGAGTGCAGCACTTTTAGTCTGAATCAGAAGGCTTGGGTCTGAGACCCATTTCCTTGCCTTCCTCCCTAGAATCCAGTCCGCTCCCAATTCTGAGGGAGTGCTGTACTGTCAGAGGTGGCATCTTCAGGAGGTGGCATTAAGCCAAGGCCTCATCTTCCCTCAAAGATGAAAGTTGAAAGATCCCACAACACGACTCTGAAGATCAGCGTGTTCTCCCATGTTAATAAGTTTATTTATGAAGGAAATGTTTGCAGAGTCGGAATGGGGGAGTGAGCAGAAAGCAGAGGCATGGCAAATTGAAAAACATCTTTCAAAAAGCTGGCACTCGATTGATAGCTCCCCTCCCCCTCTTTAACATTACACCGTGTGATTTATGCCTCATACATGTTTATGTAACTGGGAAAGCCAAGAGGCACCTCAGTTACATGTCTACCCTGGCCTGGATTCTTACTAACCATTCAGATGGTGACAGATCAGCATCTGTAGCTCTCCAATTAATCACAATCCCTCCACTGGATTCTGCGGAACTGACCCCTTGTCAACAGTTGGCAGTTAAAGGTGAAGACATAGTTAAGTGGCAAGGTGACAAAAATGGGTCAGGCAGACATTAGAGGCTTCAGAGATTGTGAGTTCCAGCATTGTTTTGGCCTGCAACTTTCTGACGTGTCTCAAATCCATCAAAGGGTTAGTACCCTCAATTTGTCAGATATATTACACATTGTCTAAAATCCTACTCATCAAAACATGTCAGTAATTACAGCTTTCTACAGTGTTTACTCTCAAACATTTCCAATCGTAACATTTTGAGTCAATGGCTTGGAAGGTTGAGAAGGCATATTGTTTGTAATTCGTATTTTTTAATAAATGTGTTTTTTGTCATATAAATATTTTGTTTAGGAGCAATTTGTGTTCCCCAGTTTAATGTACAACATCTGCGACATTCATTTTCTTTGGAGTTTACATGAATATAGAGATGCTAGCAAATAAATCCAGCTGGATGTGAATTGCAACATTAAAAGAGACTTAGTATTAAGTCCAAAGAACATGATGCATGTTTGATTGCTCCCCCCTTCCCTATCAACTCAATCCATTCTGGTCACCAGTCTCTTAAATCAGTTTTCTCTCAATATTCCTGAATTTGGCCTCTATATCTTCACCGCATATCACTCAAATCCAATCTCATCCACCTTCCCTTCTCTTCTGGAAGAAGCAAGGAGGAGGCTTTCATAAGTACATTCCATGGCAATAAAACGTCGTCTGGAGTCCGATATCTTGGGGACGCTGTTGCACTGCAGCTAATACATGGTTCTGGCTGACTAGAAGCTAATGGCTCAAATCAAGGTGCATTAAAAGAACTTGCAAGTTGATAAGCAACCTGTTTGGCCAAGGACCTCAATTGAACAAAAACAGAAAGAACTGTGGGTGCTGGAAATCAGAAACATAAATAGAAATTGCAGGAAAAAATCAGCAAATCTGGTAGCATCTATGGAGGGAAATCAAGTTACTGTTTTGCTTCCAGTGACCGTTCTTCAGAAATCGCATTTATGAAAGAAAAACATTAGGTATGTTCTCAACCTTCCAACCTATTGACTGAAAATGTTATAATTGGAAACATTTAAGAGTAAAGAGTGACTGTTCTGAGGAAGGGTCACTGGACCCAAAACGTTAACTCTGATTTCTCTCCACAGATGCTGCCAGACCTGCTAAGCTTTTCCAGCAATTTCTGTTTCTGTTACTAAATGGGTGCCTGTAGTCTTCAGGGTCTTTAGTGGGAGCTGAAACTCGAGCATCTGGCCTACTGTTCAACAGGAATTTCCTCTTCTCTTTCACCCTTCAGTCGAAACCACCTTCTTCCATATTCCTCAATCTAAACCAGCAACTATCTCCTCATACCCCTTGATGTGAATACAATCACCTTATCCCCTATTCCTTTATTCAAACCACTTTTGCTTATATCTCTTAAAGCAACACACGCACCTTTTCCCTATATTCCTCAATCCTACCCATCTTTCCCATTGTCTCTCAGTCTGAACTATCCACTTTCTCCTCATGTTCCTCAATCCACTCCACCCAACTTCTCACTGGCTGTTAATTCAGATTTTCCAGGGATCATAAAGATTGGGCATTTTGACTTACATGGGAAATCAATCAACATTGGCTCCTGATTGTACAATGTATCCTCATCCTGTTGGTAAAGTGTGAAATATGACTCTAATTGGTTTTCCTTGATAACAGGTTTATCGGCAAAGTGCAGCATTACAAATACAAGAGACTAAAACAGAAATTGCTGGAAAAGCTCAGCTGGACTGACAACTGTGGAGAGAAATGAGAGTTAATGTTTTGCGTCCAGTGACCCTTCCTCAGAACTCATTGTTACAAATGTTTGTCTCCTACGTGCCACACAAGCGGCCCTCTTTTTAAGTGCCCTAGGTGTTTTGTAATCAACCTGCCAAAGGCCCTCTGGGACAGGTGGGACTGGAACTCAGATCTCCTGACTCAGAGGTAGAGATACTACCACAGCGCCACAAGAGTAAGTCATTAGTGCTCTGTGTACTTCAAAAATCAATGCCCTTCAGCTTTGAATTTTTATCATATCATTTACATCTCATAAATGCTGGGCTCCTCTGATTCATTGTTAGTGCCCATATCTCTCAACCTGGAGACCTGGGTTCAAGTCCCACCTGCTCCAGCAGTGTTTAACATCATCTCTCAGCAGGTTGATTTGAAAACATCCATGTCACTAATGTTGCTGACCATGACCTGTCTTCTTTCATGATGTATATAATACGTAATGCCTAATATGCTGGGACTGGGAAGCTTTCAAGGAACGCGGAATCATTAGACAGGCCTGAGTCACACCTCCGCTCCACTTGAGAGTGGTTGGTGGTGGTAGTGGTATGGGGATGTTGGGAATGCACTGCACACAGCTGCCAGGAAGAGGAATTTTCATTTGTTCATTAAAGGGAGGTGGCATCACTGGCAAGACCTGCATTATTGTCCCACACCTATTGCACTGAAGGAGGCGATAGTGAGCTTGAGTATTTCTAGGTATTTTCAGAATCATTTGACAGGTCGCTCTGGGTCTGATGTCACATTTGGTCAAATCAATGAGGTGGCAGGTTTACTTCCCTAAAGTCACTTTAACAATCCAGTTGGGTTTTTACAACAATCTGTTAGTTTCATGGCGCGCGAAGCATTTTGATTCAGATTTATTTCACAAACAGAATTTAATCTACCTTCTGAAGAAGGGTCTAGGCCCGAAACGTCAGCCTTCCTGCTCCTCTGATGCTGCTTGGCCTGCTGCGTTCACCCAGCTCTACACCTTGTTGTCTCGGATTCTCCAGCATCTGCAGTTCCTACTATCTCTTAATCTACAATGCTGCTGTTGTGGGATTGGAAATTGCTTCTATCAGATCTTTGGCCTGATTTATTAGTCCGGTAACAAAACTACATTGCGACCATCTCATTCTTTACCACTCACAATCTTATGGTGCAGTTGCTGGTAATTAGAATTCAACAGACCATTCAGCCCAACTAATCTGTGTGCCATTTACTGTCCATGTCCGCATATAGTTTCAATCGTATTGAGCCAAACTGTTTCCATATTCCTTGGTCATTTTCCTTCACCCGTCCATTCAGTGAAATTGTTAACCTTGGTAGTTATTTGGCTTCAACCACTAATATCAGACATTTTCAAAGCCCTACTCCAAACTTCTGCAGTATATCTTGTAGATAGCACACACCTCTGCTCCCGCGTGTTGGTAGCAGAGGGAATGGATTTTTGTGGGTGTGGTGTCAATCAAATGGGCTGCTTTGTCCTGGATGGTGTTGAGCTTCTTGAGTGTTGTTGGAGCCACACCCATCCAGGCAGGTGGGGAGCATTCCATCACACTCCTGACTTGTGCCTTGTAGATGGTGGACAACTCTGGGGAGTGAGGAGGTGAGTTTCTCGCTACAACATTCTCAGCCTCTGACCTACGCTTGTAGCCAGTGTACTTATAATGGCGAGTCCAGCAGCGAAAGATGATTGGGCCTAGGATACTATCCTGAGGACCTCCTGCAGAGATGTCCTGGAACTGAGATGACTGACCTCCAACAACCACAACGATCTTCCTATGTGCCAGGTATGACTCCAACCAGAGGAGACTTTCCTCCTGATTTTCTTTGCCCCCCATTTTACGGGGTGTCCTTGATGTTAACACTCGGTTAAATGAGGCCTTGATGGCAAAGGCAGGCATTCTCTTTCCTTGTTAGAAAAGAGTCTGAAGCAAAGCTAAGTGAATGGAGTTAGGATTCCGAACAACAAGGATCTCATTGTATGTCTGAAAAGACCCAGCGGGCTGTTCTTCACCAAAGGCCCCATGATACTATCCTGAGGACAGAAGGAGTTGTCCAAGTGTACTGGCAAAATTCATCCCACAATCAACACCAAAGGTAGATTACCTGATCACTCATCTTATTGATAGACCTTAGCCCACTTGACGACAAGACACAGGAGATGAAGTAGGCCATTCAGATCATCGAATCAGTTGTGTCATTGAATGAGATCACAGCTGATCTGTTAATCCTCAACACCTGCCTTTTTCCCCATAACCTTTGAGCCCCTTATTGATTAAAATTTGGCTGTCTCAGTCTTGAACATGCTTAAGGACCCAGTGTTGACAACTCTCTGCAGTGAAGATCTCCACAGATTCAGAACCTTTTGAGAGAAGTAATTCTTCCTCATCTCTGTGAGAATAGGCAACACCTTTTTCTGAGATGATGTCCTCTGGTCCCAGACTCTCCACACCTACCCTGTCAAGAATCTTATATTTCAATAAATCTTCTCACATTCTTTGAAGCTGCACTGATACAGGGTCAGCCTACTCAATCTCTTGTCATTGGAGAGTCCCTCAATACCTGGTGTTAGTCTAGTGAACCTGCTCTGCACTGCCTCTAATGACAGTTTATCTTTCCTACATAAGGGGCCTGAAACTGTTATAGTTTGACTCGTGTCTTATATAATTTGAGCAAGATTTCCATATTTTTACACTCCATTCCCTTTAAATTGAAAGCCAACATTCCATTTGCCTTCCCTACCTGCTGAACTTGAATTGCTAGCTTTTTGTGATTTATGCATGAGGACCCCCAAGGCCCTCAATGCTGCAGCTTTCTGCAGTCTTTCTCCATTTATATAGTATTCAGTTCCTTTAACCTTCCTGACAAAGTGAATGGCCTCACAATTTCCCCTATTATATTCCATCTACCAGGTTTTTGCCCACTCACTTAATCTATCTATATCCCTCTGTACACTCTTTGCATCATCCTCAGTGCATGCCTTCCCACCATTTTTTGTGAGATTTGCAAACTTGACAATGGTAACTTCATTTTCCTCAAGTCATTAACATATATTGTAAATAATTGTTCCTGTGGCACTCCACTAGTTACAGGTTGTCACCCTGAAAATGCCCCTTTTGTCCCAAATCACTTGGTTTCTACTTCTTAACCAATCCCCTTTCCATGTTAACATACTACCTCCAACACCAGGGGTCCTAATCTTATTAAATAGTGTCTTATATTGTAGCTTACCAAACACCTTTTGGAGATCCACATGTATTACATCGACTAGTTCCTCTTCATCTATCTTGTTTGTTACCTTCTCAAAGAAATCTAATAACTAGTTAGCATCCATGCCTCTGAGTCAAAAACCCTGGATCGTTGTCATGATTTCAAGGAGGTTGCATTCATATTATGGTCAAGAGGCTTGAATAGTAAACTGCCAATATTTCTTTTAAAAAATCCAAAAGAACTGTGGAAGCTGTAAATCAGAAACAAAAACAGAAGTTGCTGGAAAAGCTCAGCAGGTTTTCAATCCTTTCCAATGTCAAGAATGGTTCATGCACCTGATTCCTGGGATGTAGGGCTTTGTCTTATGACGAAACATTGAGCACATTGGGCCTGTAATCGTTGGACTTCATAAGATTACTGGATGGCATGGTGGTTCAGTGGTTAGCATTGTTGCCTCAGAGCACCAGACTGCCAGGTTCAATCCCAGCCTTGGGTGACTGTCTTGGGAGAAGATGGAGTTTGCACATTCACCCCATGTCTGCATGGTTTTCCACTGGCTGTGCAGGTTAGGTGGATGGGCCATGCTAAATTGCCCCATAAGCTAGGTGGGTTAACCACGGCAAATGTGGGGTTACAGGGATAGGGTGGGATGCTCTCTGGAGGATTGCAGACTTGATGGGCCAAAGGGTCTCTATCTGCACTGTAGGGATCCTATGATTTTAAGGACAAAAAGTGATCTTAGTAAAACACTGAAGATTCTGAGAGGGCTTGACAGAGTTAAAGCTCAGATTGTGTTTTCCCTCATAAGGGATTCAGAAGTAGGGGACAGCATTTTAAAAATAAGCATCTCTCATATTTAAGTCAGAGATAAGGAGAAATCTTTTTATGTTAGATGGTTATCAATGTTTGGAATTCCCTTTCCCAGAAAGCAGCAGGGACTGGGCCATTGAAAATACTCAAGACTAAATTAGAAAGATTTTTTGTTAACAAGGGAATCAACGGTTTACAAACAGGAAAGTGGAGTTACAGCCACAGTCATATCTGCCAGGATCATATTGAGTGGAGGACCAGACATGAGGGGCTGAATGGCCTACACTTGCTCCTATTTCTTCAGATCTTATGTAATAAGGGATTTGGCCCTTCATCTGAACATACCATTTCAAGGAAACATGTGAGAGACCACTTTAGGTACAGCACCAGGCATACCAAAGGTGAGATGCCAACCTGGTGAAGCTACAGCAAAGGTCTGTGTACATCCTAAATAGCAAAGACAGCATGCGATACACAAAGCTCAGCCATCCTACAAACTTCTGATGAAATGTTGTCTGGCCACAGCCAGTTGTGAATGGCAGTGGACAAATAAACAACTAACTAGACTTCACAATTTGGAAAGATGCCCAGAAATGCCCTGTCCACAGAAAACATAACAATTTCAATCCAATCCATTACTTCCCCAGTAGTCTACTCTGAATCATAAATAAAGTGATGGAAGGTCTCATCAAGAGCGCTATCAAGATGCATTTACACAGCAATAACCTGCTCACTGATGCTCAATTTGGGTTCTGCCAAAGCTACTCAGCTCCTTACCTCAATATGGTTCAAATATGGACAAAAGAGCTTAATTCCAGAGGTGAAGTGAAACAGACTGCTCTTAAAACCAGTGTTGCATTTGACAGTGTGGCATCAAGGAGCCCTTGCAAAAACCTGAGTCAATAGGAATCAGTAAGAAAGCTCTCTTACAGCCCAACGTTCATTGCTGTTCAATGGAGTTTCATTATAGAATCCACCACAATCAAGAAACATTGAAATCATGGCTCAAAATGAAAATGGACCAGCCATGAAAACAGTGTGGTGACAAATACAAGTCAAAGGTTTGGTATTCTGTGACCAGTAACTCATGTCCTAACTGTCCAAAGACAGTCCATCATGTAAAAGGCACAAGTCAGGCACGTGACGGGACATTCACCACTTGCCTGGATAGCTTCAAAAATGCTCAAGATGTTCAACATCATCCAGAATAAAGCATCGCTACATCATCTTAAATATTCACTGATACTAGCAGACATGCTGAATTTCTCGAGCATTTTCTGATTTATTTCAGATCTCCAGCATCCACAGCACTTTACTTTTCCTTAAATATTCATCCCCCCCACAGCAATGCACAGTGGCAGCAGTGTTTATTATGTACGAGATGCACTGCACAACCTGTCAAGGATCCCTCAACAGCATCTCCTGAACTTGTGACCTCTACCAGGCAGAATGGAAAAGGCTGCGCTTGCATGGGAACACCACTAACTGCAAGTAATCCTCAAAGCTTCACATCATTGTGACTAAGAAATACATCATTGCTCCTTTTCCATTGTTGGGACAAAATCCTGGAATACTCTCCGAACAGTATGGTGGGTCTGCCTACGATAAACAGACTGTAGCGTTTACCATCAGATTCATAATGGAATTCAGGTATGGGCTAAAAGTGTTGACTTAAGCAGCCCATGAGCTATGAACAACTCACTATTTACTAGGCCAGAGCTGGAGATCAACTACAAAGATATCCTACTGATAACCTAACATGGACAAATAGCTTGGCAATGCGTCCACATTCAAGACAAATAATATTAGTTACAAGCTATCACTTAATGAAAGTGATAGTATTAGTTACATTTTTTTTCTGCTTCTGAATGCAAGGTAAGTCAGGCCTGCAAGTTCTCTTAAAAATGATGTGCTATTGTTCCCTGATGCTCTGTAATATTAAAGCTTGAGAAAGCATTAAGGCAATCAAGTTTATCATATTGCCATTGCCTGGCACTGTGTGGTGCCAATGTTACTTGCCATTTGTTGGTAGAAGCCTGAATGTTTGCAAAACCATTTTCCTATGTGCCAGATATGACTTCAGCCAGTTATCTCCCTGAATCCCACTGAGTGCAGTTTTGCTCGGGCTCCTTGATACTACAATTGGCCAAATGAAGCTTTGATGTTTTGGGGAGTCATCCTCTACTCCCCTCTTAAGTTCAACTCATTCGCACCAAGATGTACTGAAGGAAAAGGCCGAACTGAGCATCAGTGATCAGGTTAGTGTTGGCTAAATGCCACTTGATAGCACTGTCAACAACACCTATCATCACTTTGCTGATGATTAAGAGTAGATTGATGGGGCGGTAATTGGCTGGGTTGATTTGTCTAGCTTTTTAGTGTATAGGATATAACTGGGCAATTTTCCACATTGCCAGGTAGAAGCCAGTGTTGTAGCGGTACTGCGATAGGTTGGCTAGGGGGCTACTAAGTCCCCAGTCATATTGCCAGAATGTTCTCAGGGCCCACATCCCTTGCAGTATCCAGTGCCTTTAACTTTTATTTAATATATTGTCATTTGTACCAATATACAGTGAAAAATGGATAATGGCATCATGTTCTAGTGCCATCTTTGGATTACAGAATAAATTACTGAATAAATGGTATAAATGACAAAATACTGAAAAAATTAATATTAAATTGATATCATTAAAACTGAAACAGCTTCAAAAGTTCACCTTTCACTCTCTGTAGATGTCACACTCTCTCTGCTCCTCCAGCCACCACCATCCAACATTGTCCCCGGGGTCCTGGCAACGTGCTTTCCTGCTGCCACCGGCACCATCGCCTCTGAGCTGGAGATAGTCACGCTGCACGGGTCCCATACATCCTCCGACACTGGGCATCTACCGACAGGGTCTTGGCTCGTTCTCCAACGCCACCACCTAAGATGGAACAGGGATGGAGATACACAGGGCCCCAGCCTCATGCAGGAGGACGCCCCAGGGCAACCAAAACCAAAAATAAAATGCAACCAAGCTGGAAAGACAACAATGAAGCCATGTGGATGTGGCAGAACCCATCGCATGGGCCATGAGTGACCGAGCCTTGTGCTCAGGAGCCAAATGCTGCCCATCCCGTCATTGCCATCTTGGAAGTTTTTCTTGTTTTCATGTGGAATTGGCTGATCGCTGGCATCTGCAATGCTGGGGACCTGTGGAGGAGGCCGAGATGGATCATCTACTTGACACTTCTGGCTGAAGATTTTCCCAAATGCTGATGTGCGGGACTCACTGATTGTTGAGGAGATATTTGTATGGTGAATTGTTTAATTGCCCACCACTATTCATGACTATAAATGTCAGGATTTCAAAGCTTAGATCTGATATGTTGGTTGTGTGATCATTTAGCTCTATCTATCACTTGCTGCTAATGCTGCACAGCATGGAGGCAGTCCTGTTTTGTAGCTTCACCAGGGTGACTACACATTATTAGGTATGCCTTGTGTTGCTCCTGGCTTGATAGTAACAGTAGAGTGGGGGATATGCAAGACCATGCTCATGTTTGAGTATAATTCTGCACTGCTGGTGGCTGACAACATCTCATGGATACCCAGTGTTTAGTTGCTAAATCTATTCAAAATCTATCCCATTTAGCATAGTGATATTTCTGTACAACACAATGGAGGGAATTCTCAATGTAAAGCTAGGAATTCATCTCCAAAAGGACACTGGGGTGGTCACTCTTACTGATACAGTTGTGGATAGATGTATCTGCTACACATAGATTAATAAAGGTGAGTGCCAAGTATGTTTTTCCCTTGGTTTCCCTTAATACACACCACATACCCAGTCTAGCAGCCATGTCCTTTCGGACTTAACCAGCTCAATCAGTAGTGCTGCTGCTGAGCCACCTTTGGTGATAGACATTGGTGTTTCCCCATCCAGGGTACATACTGCACATTAGCCACCCTCAGCACATCCTCCATGCTATTCACATTGATTCATCAGCCAAAGAATCAGCAGGTAGTAATCAGCAGGAGCTTTCCTTGCTTATGCTTGATGTTGTGAAACTTCATGGCATCTGGAGTCAATGTTGAGGACTCCCAAGGCAATTCCCTCCTAACTGTATCCCACTGTGCCACCACCTCTGCTGCTTCTGCCCTGCTGGTGTGGCAGGATACATCCAGAGATAGTGATGGTGGCATTTTGGATACGATTCTGTGAGTATGATTATGTTAGGCTGTGGGACAGGTCTCGCAACTTTGGCACAAACCGTAATTATGGAGGACTTAGTGGGGTTGTCAGGGATATGTATGCCATTTTCATTTCCAAATCCTTAATTGATGGGGGTGGTTTATTATTCTTTTGTAGAATTTAGGTACATTTTAGTGGCTTCCTAAGCCATTAGCAGTGGGCAATCATGAGTTTCACAATCTATTCTGAAGGATCGTCACTGGATGCGAAACGTTAACTCTCAGGTTAGCATAACAGCAAGGTGATTTATTGGAATGGCAAGCAATTGGGAAGTCAGGGTCATTCCTACAGATAGGGCAGAGGTGTTCAGTAAAGCACTGATGCAGTCTACATTTTGTCTCGCCAGTGCAGAGGGGGCCACATTGTGAGCAACAAATACACTAGAATAGATTGAAAGAAGTACAAGTAAAACACTGGCTCATTGGGAAGAGGTGTTTAGAACCTTGGACAGCGAGGAGGGTAGAGGTGAATGCATGAGTGTTATGCCTTCTGCAATTGCATGGAAAGATGCCATGGGGGAGTGACAAAGTGTTAGGAGTGGATCAGAGTGTCATGGAGAGAACAGTCCCTGAAGAATGCTGACAGTGGAGTGGAAGGGGAAGATGTGGTATCCTGCTGAAGGTGATAGAAACGGTGGACGATGATCATTTGAATGCAGAGACTGATCGGGTGGAGAGTGAAGACAAGGAGAACCTAGTGTCATTCTGTGGAGAAGGGGAAAGGGTGAGGGCAGAAGTACAGAACAAGAGTTGGACACAACTCACAGCCCTGTGAACCACAGCGGAAGCAGGGTGTGAGGAAGGGTTGTCCAGGGAACGGTGGCAACCATACCAGACCAAAATGTGAATTTTGTTTTTCTCTCTCCACAGATAGTGCCAGGCCTGCTCAGTTTCTCCAGCAATTTCTGTGTTTGTTTTTGTCCTACATTTCCTTGATTTGACCATTTAGTCCCAGTATCATTTGGGTGAATTGCTGTTGAACCTCCAGCCAAAGCATGTATCAAATACATGTATAAATAAGACTGAATAGTCCTGGTTCAAGTCAAATCCAATTGGCACAGTGTGAATACCCTCAACATTTGTAAATTCTCAGCATACCTATGTTTCAAAAGGTGAGGTTCCCAGACGAAATTACAATATTCCATGTATAGGCTCCCCAGTAATCTGAGGAAATCTTCAATTTATGGATTGAAATTGATATGATATTCACTCCTGTAACAGATGTCCTGATCCACCACTTACAGGAAGAGCTTATTATAAAGTAGGTTTATGCTTTAGTTAAAACAGCATAGAAACTAAGATAATACAGTGTAGAGCTGGAGGAACGCAGCAGGCCAGGCAGCATCAGAGGAGTAGGAAAGTTGACATTTCGGTTCGGGACCCTTCCTCAGAAATGACCAATTTCTGGATCTGACAACCTGGAACGACAGCTTTCCTGCTCCTCTGATGCTGCCTGGTCTGCTGCGTTCCTCCAGCTCCACACTGTGTTGTCTCTGACTCCAGCATCTGCAGTTCTTGCTATCTCTGAGCATAGAAACGAAGTTGTTTGGTGCTAGCCATAAATTATCTGGGTATATTGAATTCAGTTGTACAACCTGCCAAATGGATGAGTTTGAATTTAGAACTACTGGCATTTTAACAAAGTACCATGACCATTACAGACAAAAACGGAACTTCAGTTCTGAGGAAGGATCACTCAACCCAAAACATTAACTCTGATTTCTTTCCAAAGATGCTGCCAGACCTGCTGAGCTTTTCCAGCAATTTCCATTTTTGTCTCTGATTTACAGCATCCGCAGTTTTTTCAATCTTTATTTACCATGACCATTAGACCACTGTACTATATATTAAAAGTTTGCCTCCCGTTTATACGTTGTCAACAAACCTCCTGTCATTACAATTTTCTGTCCCACTTTGCAGGCAACATGTGTTTTGTATGTTGCTGTGTCAATATTTCTATTCAACTTTGCTATGTCAACAGTCATTGTGCAGGGTAGGCTCTGTTCACTGCATGGTGCTATAAATGATGGACTCAAACCTGTCTTTCCCCTCCCCATACCAAAACTATTTTGTACATCAGAAAACATAGGCTCAGTAACTGACCATTCACAATTTAATGATGTCCAGAAATTATGTCCATGTTCCTTTCATTTGCATATATTTCACATTGCTACAAAGATATGTTTCTTTACTGAGAAACTATACATTCATTGAGGAAACAGTGCCTAGAGTCATAGATTCACAGAGGTGTACAGCACGGGCCCTTCAGTCCAACTCATCCATGCTGACTACACGCCCAAAATTAACGTAGTCCCATTTGGCAGCATTTGGCCCATTTCCCTCTAAACCCTTCCTATTCATATACCCATCTAGATGCCTTTTAAATGTTGTAGTGCTTCAGTAACCTCAAGGTCCAGTTTATCAATCGATGCCAGCATCAAAAAGAGCTGACTTCAGCTCTGATCTGAAGTACATAAGGATTAGAAATGGCCTAAGCTACTAGTTTGGGGATCCCTACCGTACACTATGACAACTTGCAAGTGCATGTTGTTCCCCTGGTGTCAATAATTTATAAAAAAACTTACATCTATATTTACATTTCCACTGTCTCCTGATCTCCTCTTTGGGCTCTCATTGGAAGCTTGTGTAGGACCTAGAACTGCAGACAATACTTGAGCTGATACAATGAACAAGCGGCTAAAGCTCTGCTGATGCATGTGAAGATAGTGTCTGTCACGCATTTGTGAAAAAAAAAGTCAATAATAATTTCTTAGGAGAGAAAGCGATTGAATCATATAGGGAAAAGAGAGACAATGTGAAACATCAATTGACAACACAGTGTGGAGCTGGAGGAACACAGCAGGCCAGGCAGCATCAGAGGAACCGGAAAGTTAATGTTTCGGTCGGGACCCTACCTCCGAGACGACCGATTTCTGGGTCTGACAACCTCAAACATCAACTTTCCTGCTCCTCTGATGCTGCCTGGCCTGCTGTGTTCCTCCAGCTCCACACTGTGTTATCTCTGACTCCAGCATCGGCAGTTCTTACTATCTCTGAGTGAAACATCTACTGCTGTGTTTATAACAATGACTTATATCCATTCCTAAGACTTCTCATAGAGTTAATTTAAGAAATAGAAACATTCTCCTGATTTGGACATCACTGACAAGTCCCGCAACCACTACCCATTCCTGGGTATGATTGAGGACAACGTTTTAATACAAGCTTTACTCAGCCACTTTGGAGAGGAGGGGTCACATGTGGGCCTGACCAGGAACAAAGCTGAATTTTTACAATAATCTAACAATGCTATTTCAGTGATATTTCTATTTCTAGATTTTGTTGGTGGGATTTCAACTGATCCTGTGAATTACTAGCCCAGCCCTCTAAATCAATAGTAAACCATCATAGCCACTGCATTACTGTTCAGTCTAAGCAATAAGTGCACTATTAATTGACAAGTTCCCATGAAAGTAACTTCTCCTAAATTAAAAAAAATGCACTTAGAATAAACCATTTGACACATCATTAAGATAATGTGCACATTAATATACTTTTTCCACAATTCACACACTGATTCCCTGATCTGTTCAATTCTCAGTGTCACAATAAGTTGCTCCAGTTAGGAAAAGGATGAGGCTATTGAGCCCATTGACTTAGATCATGGTTGAGATGCTTCCTAACTTCATCTAACCACAATTTGCTTCCTTAACCCTTCGCACCCTTGGTTAACAAAAACCTTTTGATTTCAGTTTTTGAAATTCTGAATTCACTCAGTCTTTTTTTAATTGCAGTGGTCTTACACAGGTTGTCTTCATCGTCAGAACTTTCCCTCCTCTCTCACTGTAGTCAGCTCAAACATTGTCTGGAGTTGAAGGTCCCATCAAGGCTTCTAATGGGAACATTAAGGGGAAGTTTGGACATAATAGAAATGTAAAGGGATGTCAGTTAATTATAAATCATCATTAGCATTTGGGGGAGAGATTTCTAGAATCCTGCTCACATTTGTGTGAAGAAGTACCCCCTAACATCACCCATGAAGAATCAAGCTCAATTATTAAGGTTATGCCTTCTTGTCCCTGAGCAGAAGGTCAGAACAATGACCTGGATAGCTCCAGTAAAATAGCTGGCACAGAAACTATAGGCTGAATGGCCTTGTTCTTTGAATCCACAGCTCAATTCACCAGGAAGTGTGTGTGAATGAGCCTTATGCTGTGTACTTCTCGAGAGATAATTTCACCCCAAATCTATCTATCATTTGCTAAAAATCTAGCATACCATGCTTACTTATTGCACCATACTATCTCATCTCATCACACTTTGATGAAGATGGCTTTTTGCTTCAAATTTGTATCTCCAATCTACCAGTGCAGACCTGCTTTATAGTCTAGAATCTCAGAAAAGGAGGTGGTCAGTTGGTACATGGTGCCTGAGCCGACCTTTTAAGGGAGATGGTCAATTAATCTCACACCCCCTTCTTTTACCCCATAGATCTGCAGATATTCCATTTTTGAAAGGATCTGTCTGATTCTCTTTCTTGACATTCTTATCGAATTTGTTTCCACCAATCTTTCTGGCAGTGCACTCCAGAATACGTGAACTTGTGACTAAAAGTGTCCTTTTTCGCTCATGGATGATTTAAAACCAACGTCCAATTATCTTTGAAGTTTTGTGTCCAACACAGAAGTGTCACACTTGCCATGTTGTGCCATGTTTTGTGAATGCCAAGCCTTTTGTTACAAGTCAGTGAGCATGCCTCAGAGCTGAGAATTGCACATCAGCCATCTCGCACGTGGAACGCATTTCTCACAACTCTCACACTCACTTTGTGTCACGCTTTCTCTGTCACGCCTGGTTGGGAACATCCGTGAAACGGCCCATTCTCTGCCAGTGGAAACATTCTTTCCGATCTGACCAAGCTTTTGGTCACCAGTTTTAATATCTCGTTACTGAGAATGACTGCTGCATTGAAAAGGGGTTGGTTAGCTCTGATGGCTGGACAGCTGCTTAGTAATACCAACGGAGTTAGTTCAATTCCTCCACTGTCTGAGGTCACTGGGAAGGCCCCATCTTCTTAACCTTGTCTATCACCTGAGGTGTGGTGACCTTCAGGTTCATTTCACCACCAGCTGTCTCTATCTCTCTATGGTCCTCCAGGATTTCGATGACTTTACTTGCAACAGAGTAAAAAGACCATTCATTCAGACTGTTAAGCCTGTGCCAGTTCACTGTAAGCTCGTTTCAACATTTTCCTTTCAAATCCTTATCCAATTCTCTTTTGAATACGCAATTGAACTCAATCCCAGTTTCTAACCACATGGTGCCTTCAGTTCTTTTCCCGATTATATTAAGCCGTGTCCTCTGCTTCTCAACCCTACCATAAACAGAACATTTTCTCCTTACCTCAAGGAATTCTGGAAGTCGTGGTCAGGAAAGGTAAACTTGAGAATAAGACACACTGGTCCAACTTGTGTTGCATACTTTAGCAGGGTGCTCTAATAAGACCAGTGTAATCATTTCCAAGAAATTACTGCTTTAGCCTTAGTTTCTCTCCCTGCGCTTGGACCCCAAGTGGGGTTTTAGGTTGTGATTTGGTAATGGAGTTTCAGCCAAGTCTGAACAGCAGTGTTCCCACTCTAGCAGGCCCACTCTGCCATCTCAGCTTTCAGCGAGGGGTCTCAACCCCTCAACAATCTTCGAAAGGGGACCAGAGCAGGTTAAAGTTTGGAAAGCATTCCCCTACCTGGTCTTTTGTCACACTCCTCTATCAAATCTCATTTCAATCTTTGCTTCCCTAACAAAACGTCTTGTTTGATGATGCTGCAGTGAAGCAGTTCACTCTGCTAAAAAGGTGCAACGCAAATGCAGGTTATTGTTTCACGTCTTGTCAGCAGATGCTGTGTGTCAAACAAAAAAAACTGTTCCTAAATTTAAGTTTATTCTGCATCCAGCAATAACATCCTCCTGTTTGTGCTGATCTCACACCCCACTGCATGTTGTCCACTGGAGATTTTTATTCCCCCTCCTTAAACATATACCACCCCACACCCAACTTATTTTTCCACCAGAAGCTGACATATTTAACCTCACAAATAACTACATTGGTCCCCTGGGGACCAACTCAAATGACAACAAGGGGTTGGAGGGGACAGAAAAAGCCCACACTAGCTCCTTTCCACATTGCAGACTTCCCAATAGTATTTTGACCAGGGTTTGCAATAAACACAACTGCAGCCAGCAAGGAACGATACACACCTTTCCCAGCCACACTGTGTGATGTTATTATTTTAATCTCTCCAGCTAATGCTTGCTTTGGATGCCAGGTACATCAACCTCTTTCTTTAAATACGTGAGTACAATTCACCTTCCACCATGCCCAGCCTTCCTGATAACAGGGCTCCACTGTTTCGTCTGTACCAAATCTGTGCTCTTTTCCTGTTATACACAGCATTTAGAGTATTGGTCCATTTAAAATCTGACAGATGCATCTTCGACAGAACATGCAGGAACTGGCATTCCCCGGCAAGGAGAGAAAGGGGAGAGACTGAACCATCTCCAAATACAATGAACTCACAAACTGAATCATTTCCCCGGCAAACGGAGGGAGGGAATGGATACACATGCAAGCAGAAAGAAACTGCAATTGCACAAAAGCATCTTTTTAACTGCAGCAACAAGGCGGAAAGCCCCAGTTGGAACCGGGACACGAATCAGAGTAACAAATGATTAACAGTTCAACGTTTGTGCATCTTGCAGATTTTGGGATCAGATTCCTGGACTTTCTTCCGTGTGGCTGAGGAGGGGGCAGTGCCCCTTGACGGGGTTGGGGGGTTTCACGGTATTCGGGGGAAGGGGTAGGGAGGAAACTGGCACCAACCTGGGCTGCCTGCTGCTCCCGGTGTTGCGAGCGCTGCGCTGCTCGGGGACCGCGGCTCCGGCTCCCGATCGTCCGCCCACATCAGCCCCGCAGCCGCTGGCGGCTCCGGCTCCGGCTCCAACGCGGGGGAG
>NC_063340.1:88826128-88837938 GCF_021869965.1 Rhincodon typus
CGTTCCCTCACCCTCTTCCACACCCTCTCACCATCTTCCTTACCCCCTCACCCTCTCCCTTACCCCTCACCCTCTTCCTCAACCCCTCACCCTCTCCCTCACCCCTTCACTGTCTTCCTCACCCCCTCACCCTCTTCCTCATCCCCCTCACCCTCTCCCTCACCCCCTCACCCTCTCCCTCACCCCCTCACCCTCTTCCTCACCCCCTTCATCCTCTTCCTCACCCCCCCACCCTCTTCCTCAACCCCCCACCCACTTCCTCAACCCCCTCACTCTCTTTCTCACCCCCTCACCCTCCTCCTCACCCCCCCACCTTCTCACCCCCTTCCTCACCCCCTCACCCTTTCACCCTCTTTCTCACCCCCTTCCTCATTCCCTCACTCTCTTCCTCACCTTCTTCCTCACCCCCTTACCCTCTTCCTAAACCTTCACCCTCTTCCTCATCTCCTCAATATCTTCCTCAGCCCCACACACTCTTCCTCGCCCTCTCACCTTCTTCCTCATCCTCTCACCTCCTTCCTCATCCAATCACTCTCTTCAACCCTCACCCTCTTCCTCACCCCCTCACCATCCTCCTAAACCCTCACCCTCTTCCTCATCTCCTCAATATCCTCCTCATCCCCGCACACTATATCTCACCCTGTCACCCTCTTCCTCACCTCTCACCCACACCCCTTAACCTTCTTTCTCACCTCTCACCCTCTTTCTCACCCCTCACCCTCTTCCTAAACGCCCACCCTCTTCCTCATCCCCTCAAAATCTTCCTCAGCCCCGCACACTCTTCCGCACCCCTCATCCTCTTCCTCACCCCCTCATCCTCTTCCTCAGCCCTTCACACTCTTCCTCACCCCCTCAACCTCTTCCTCATCCCTCAACCTCTTCCTCATCCTCTCACCCTCATTCTCACCTTCACCCTCTTCCTCACCGTCTCACCCTCTTCGTCACGCCCTCCCTCTTCCTTAACCCCTTACCTTCTTCCTCACCCTCTCACCCTCATCCTCATCTTCACCCTCTTCCTCACCTCTCACCCTCATCCTCATCTTCACTGTCTTCCTCACCCCTTCACCTTCTTCCTCAGCCCCTCACCCCCTTCCTCACCCCCGTCACCCTCTCTCACACCCCCCTCACCCACTCCCTCACCCCCCCTCACCCTCTTCCTCACCCCTTCACATTCCTCCTCACCCCCCACCCTCTCCCTCACCCCCTCACCCTTTTCCTCACCCCTCACCTCCCCCTCACCCTTTCCCTCACCCCCTCACCCCCTTACCCTCTTCCTAAACCCTCACCCTCTTCCTCATCTCCTCAATGTCTTCCTCAGCCCCGCACACTCTTCCTCACCCTCTCACCCTCTTCCTCACCCTCTCACCTCCTTCCTCATCCACTCACTCTCTTCAACCCTCACTCTCTTTCTCATCGCTCACCCTCTTCCTAAACCCCCACCCTCTTCCTCATCCCCTCAAAATCTTCCTCAGCCCGGCACACTCTTCCTCAACCCCTCAACCTCTTCCTCAGCCCTTCACACGCTTCCTCATCCCTTCACTCTTCCTTAACCCCTTACCATCATCCTCACTCCTCAACCTCTTTCTCACCCTCTCACCCTCATACTCATCTTCACCCTCTTCCTTACCCTCGCACCCTTATCCTCATCTTCACCCTCTTCCTCAGCCCCTCACCTTCTTCCTCAGCCCCTCACCTTCTTCCTCAGTCCCTCACCCTCTTCCTTAACCCCTCACCTTCATCCTCACCCTCTCACCCTCTCACCCTTTAACCCTCTTCCTCACCCTCTTCCTCTTCCTCAGCCCCTTACCCTCTTCCTCACCCTCTCACCTTCTTCCTCACCCCCTCTTTCTTCCTCACCTCACCCTCTCACCCTCTTCCTCTCCCTCGACCTCACCCCTCACCCTCTTCCTCACCTCTCACCGTCTTCCTCACACCCCCTTCCTCACCCCTCACCCTCGTCCTAACCCTCGCCTTCTTCCTCACCCCCTCTCAAACTACCTCACCCTCTCACTCATCCCTTCGAGATCCCGCCTTCATCCCCTCACCTCCCCTACCTCAGCCCTCCCTTCACTCCTCACTCACCCATCCTGTCCGTCACCCTTACAATCTTACTTACCCCCTCAACTTCTCTCACTCCTCACCATCTTCCTCATCCCTCACTCATCCTTTCAACCTCCCTCCTTCACCCCTCCATTCTTTATCTTTCACCCCTCACTCACCCATCCCCTCCTCCACCCACACAGCCTTCTTTATCCCCTCAATCCCTTCACCCTCCCACTGCCCCTTTCTCCTCCCTTTCCTTTCTCCCTTACTAGGGTGATCTTATACAAGTTTATAAAATAATGGGACGTGTATATAGTGTTAATAGTAGTTGTCTTTTCCCAAGACGGGGGATTTCAAGACTAGAGGGCACATTCTTAAGATGAGTGGAGAAAGATTTAAAAATGGTATGATGGGCAAATATTTTGCATAGAGGGTGTGGAATGAACTTCCTGAGGAAGTGGTGGATGTGGTTCCAATTACAATGTTTAAAAGACATTTGGATAAGTACATGAATAGGAAATGTTTGGAGGGATATGGGCCAGGAGCAGGCATGTGGACCTTGTTTGGTTTGGGATTATGTTCGGCATGGACTGGTTGGACTAAAGGGTCTGTTTCCGTGCTCAGTGACTCTATTCCTCATTCTCACTCCTTGCCTCACATGAGAAACAGGCCATTCAGCCCTTCACACTTCCTCCAGCATTCATTAAGATCAGCCATGATCCCATTGAATGGCTAAGCAGGCTCAAGGGGCTAAATGGTGTACACCTGTTTCTATTTCTTGGTTTACTGTCTAAGATCATGTGATTGGGGCCTCTACTCCACTTTCTCAGCTGTTCCCTGTAATTCTTGACTCCCTGTTGATCAAAGAATTTTAACGCAGCCTTGAATATTGTTAATGGCCCAGTATCCATTGATGTATGGAGAAGAGAATTCCACATGCCATTAACACCCCTGCTCATCTCCATCTTATATGGGTGACTTCTTATTATGAAATGGTATCCCCTAGTTTTAGATTCCTCTATGTGAGCTACATCTCTCAGCATCAACCCAATCAATAATATCACCCCTCATTCTTCGAAACTCCAATGAGTACCTGCCCATTTTCTAATCAGCCTTTCCTCATAAGAAAAGCCCTTTCATCCCATAAATCAGCCTAGTGAGCCTTTTCTGAACTACATCCCCCTCTCGACAGTTCTCTCCTTCCTCCTGTTCCTTTTGCCCATTTACTTTCCCTTACATACTACGCAGCTTATCTCATTCTTCCTCTCCACTCATCCCCTCCCTCACTTTCCTCCCATCTCTGATCACCTCTGTAGGAGGTTTGCTAGAAACACTAAGTTACGTGGCATAATAAGTAACGTCCGTTTTTATTCATCCATGGGGATATCCCTGACAAACATAGAAAATAGGAGAAGGAGTAGACCATTCAGCCCTTTGGGCCAACTCCACCATTTCATATGATCATGGCTGATCATCTAACTCAGTTCCCTGTTCCCGTTTTCTCCCCATGCTCTTTGATACCTTTGGTCCTAAGAACTATATCTAAATCCTTTTTGGAAACATTCAATGTTTTTGTCTTGATGTGTTAGAGGGATATGGGCCAAATGCAGGCCAATGGGACTAGATTAATTTAGGATATCTAGTCGGCATGGACAAGTTGGACTGAAGGGTCTATTTCCATGCTGTACAGCTCTATGAAAGCTTTCTGTGACAGAAAATTCCACAAGCTCATCACTGTCTGGGTGAAAAAAATTCTCATCTCAGTCCAAAATGGCCTACCCCACACCTTAGACTGTGACCCCTGGCTCTGGGCTCCACAGTCAACAGGAACATCCTTCCTGCATTTACGCTATCTAGTCCTGGTAGAATTTTAGGCTGTTGTTAATCCCTAATTGCCCTTGACAGCAGTTAAACATCATCCACACTGCTGTGTATCTGGAGTGTCACATGGAGGCCAGACCAGGTGAGGACAGCAGATTTCAGATGAGATGCTCTGCTCAGTCCCTTCCTTGTCCTATGCATGCAGTTAGATTTAGTCCCCAAGCACATCTCCCAGTTACACAGCCAAGTTTCAACTGATTTGTACAAATTGGTTTTTCCAACACATTCCTGGCCACCCTTCCACCCACCCTCAATCAACCTGAGTTCAATAAAAGTCTCTGCCATCCATATGCGAACTCCAATCAAATCCCCTCACCCATCTCCCCAGTTCCTCGCTAACCAATGTTGGCTCCTGGGTAAGCCTTGTCTCATTTTTATAATTCTGATCTTTGTCATTAAATCCATCCATGGCTTCCTATTTCTGCAATTTTTTCCAGCCCCACAGTCCTCTGCCCATGCTCTTCTAATTCCAGCCCTATGACCATCCTTTGATTTCCTCAACTCCACTATTGGTAGCATCTACCTAAACTCTGGAATTCTCTTGCTGCAAATCTCAGCCACTTTAAATCTCCCTCTCTTTATTAAAGACGATCCTTAAAGTCTCTTTGACTAAGCTTTTGGTCAACCTTCTGACATCTCCTTAGGTGTTTTTTTTTGGATTTTTGTTGTTAGCCCACCCATGCGGGACGTTGGGCTCTTTATATTCTGTTAAAAATGACACACAAATGCAAGTGGTTGTTGTTATTTCCCTGGCTAGTGTTTAATGTAAACACTGATTTTGTCTTTTATTGGGATGTGGAATGCCGATCACCCAGTTTGTGAAATTTAAGGAAGCGACATCATTTGACCAACTCTCTGTGTCAATCTGCAAAAGTGCTCAGGTGTCAGAAAGTTACAAACATCACCTCTTTGAACAAGGAGGGGTAAAGAATGGAAATTGCATTTTCAACGTCAGTGCTTTCAAGTCAAGCAGGGATTCAAAGCGCACACTCTGCAGTATTGTGTGACACACGAGACACCGTGTATGGGATCATGTAACTAAAATAAACCATTCCCAGCATGGGAGTGTAATACCCAGTGTGGCCTACAAAGGATTAGGCTCATTTATCCAAAGATAGCTTTGACTTGTTTGTCAATGGCAAATTTCTCTTGGCACTCTAGGTGCTGGTTGAACTTCTTGCTTTTGAGTTGGAAAATTGTAGGTTCAAGTGCCACTCCACAGATGTGAATTCTAGGCTGACATTGCAGTATCGTTGTAGGGGCTGTGTTTCAGTGAGAGGTTGAATTATCTGGTCTCTAAGATGGAAAATAGATAGTGGTGATAATTTCCATTGAAGTTCCAAACTCTGCTGTGGAATCTTTTATGATTTTTCTGAGAGAGCAAATGGAGCCTTGGTTTGACATCTTGTCTGAGAGGTGGCACAGCACTGTGGAAACCATTTGGCCAATGTGCGTTTGGCTACTCTCTGAATTAAGAATGTTCCTTTTAGTCATGATTTTCTGCCCTCTTGCCATACCAATCAGTTATCTTCTTACAAATTTATTTCATTTCTCTTCTAAAAGTTACGTTGGATTCAGTTCCTTCCCCCTTTCTATCCTGCCCCCAAAACACACACACTCCATCACCTGACAACACTCAATGTAAAATAAACTTTCCTGAACTTCTCTCTTACTTATTTCATGATAATTTTACATGTATACTTTACTTAACAACTCATTGACTAGAGGAAATAATATTTTCTTAACTCATCAAATCACCCTGTAATTTTGAACAGCTCAAGTCAAAGGGTCAATATCTAGGGGCATAATATTAAAGCGAAAGGCAGGGGATTTGAGGGAAAACCTTTTCACCCAGAGCATGGTGGGAATCTGTAATGGACTGCCTGATAGGGTAGTTGAGTGCGAAACCTCACACCCTTTAAAAAGTACTTGGATGAACACTTGAAGTGTCATAACATTCAAGTCTATGGGTACAGTGTGGGGTAAAGTGGAACTCATGTCGTCAGTGGTGCAATTCTGGGGGTACAGACTCAATGGGCCATAGGACCTCTTCTGTACTGCACAACTCAATGATTCTATAAAGTGGATCTTCACCTACAGACACAACATCTTGTGTTGATATAGCATTTCGCAGGAGCATTTTCAAACTAAATTTGGCACCAAGCTAAGTTCTGTGTTAATTCACATTAGTGACATCCAAGAGACCAGAATTAAAAGAGTGCAGAGATTTTGGAGGGTTGTGGGGCTGGGGGAGATTATAGAGCTCAGGTAGGGCAAGGCCATGGAGGGATATCATTATAAGGACATGAGTTTTAACATCAAATCATTGTTGAACCAAGAGCCAAATTCTGTCAGTGAACGCAAGCATGATGCTTGAAAGCACCTTGGTGTGAGTGCTTTGGATAACCTCAAATAATGTGTCATAATCAAAGATCCCTCTCACTCCTAGTTACACTCTCTTCCACCCTCTTCCATCGGGAAGAAGACACAAAGGTTTAAAAACACCTACCAACAGATTTAAGAACAGTTTTTTTCCCCACTGTTGTCAGATTTATGAGTGGATGTCTCTTATATTAGCGTTGATCTTTCTCTACACCCTCTCTGTAGTTGTATCACTATATTCTGCATTTTGTTCTATACCCTGATGTACTTATGTAAGGTATGATTTGTCTGGTCAGCATGCAATACACTATTTTTCACTGTATCTTGGTACATATGACAATAATAAATCACATTAAATCAAAGGCTCTGTGCTCGTTTCTGCACGCCTCGTGGTCTTGCATTTTCCTCTCCAGTTGGTGTTTTCAACTTTAATGAAAAATATGACTTGGGAATAAAGATAATTAGATGGTTTTCCTTTCCCCTTCCTCACGGTGTTTCAAGGAAGCACAAGCATCTCCTAGAGGGTCCATTAACTGTAAGCAGTGTCCCTTAAGATTCCAGCTGTACTGCCATCACCTCTGAAAATTCACTAGTTACGTCACTGTTGTCCAAGGCTTATAATCCTGAGCATGGGAGTTTTTCCTTGTCTGGGAGCCATGTAAAAATGTCAGGGGCAACCATCCAGGCCCCCAAAACCCCGTTAACCCAAACTTGAAATGTACAGACAGTAATATCTCAACGGCAGCAGTGTATACTATCTACAAGATGCACCACAGAAATTCACCGAAGGCTTCTTCAACAGCACCTTCTAAATCCTTGAACACTACTATCTAGATGGAAAAGGGCAAGCAGATATATGGGAGTACCACAACGTGCAAATTCCCCTCCAAGTCACTCATCGCCCGGACTTGGAAATCTGTTGTCATCCCTTCAGTGTCACTGGGTCATAATCCTGGAACTCCATGAATACCTTCATGACAGTGACATATGTATCTTGTCTCTCCCTGGCAGGCAGCTTGTTCGTCAACACTGAGGATGAGTTGAGAGAGATGAAGTTGAGTGTTGTCAGTGTACATGTGCAAGCTGTTTTCAGGTAATGTTGCTGAGGAGCTTCACGTAAATGAGAAATGGCAAGGCCTCAAAGATAGACAGTGCAGGAAAGGAAAGAGAGAGCTTTGTAGCCTTTTTTAAATTCATTAACAGGATGTGGGCATCAGTAGCATTTAGTGCCCATCCCTAATTATAGAGACGAACAACATGGAAACAGATCCTTCAGGCTAACTTGTCCATGCTGACCAGGTTTCCCAAAAAGGATGGTGACTACATTGCTTGGCATTGTAGGCCAGACCAGGTAAAGATGGCAGTGTCAATGCCTCAAGGACATTAGTGAAACAGATGGGTTTTGTTTCTGATGATTGGCAATGGTTTCACAGTCATCATTATACTCTTAATTCCAGGTTTTGCATTGAATATAAATTTTATCATCTACCATTGCAGGATTCAAATCCAGGTCCCCAGATCATTACCGGGGCCTCTGGATCAATAGTCTCGCAATGGGTGGCACGGTCGCTCAGTGGTTAGCATGGCTGCCTCACAGCACCAGGGACCTGTGTTTGATTTCAGCGTTGGATGACTGTCTGTGCGGAGTTTGCATGTTCCCCTTGTGTCTGCATGGGTTTTCTTTGGGTGCTCCAGTTTCCTTCCAGAGTCCAAAGACGTACAGGTTATGTAGTTTGGCATGCTAAAATTGGCTGTAGTGTCTAAGGATGTGCAGACTGGATGGATTAGCCATGGGGAATGCAGGATTGTAGGGATTAGGTGGGATGTTCTTCGGAGGGTAGGAGGCAGACTCGATGGGTTGAATGTCCTTTTTCTGCACTGTAGGGGTTCCATGATTCTAGGTCATTGCCTCCCTGGTTTTCTGGCTACACATAGAAACAAGCAGAGCACTCCCACCCAAGGTTGAGAAGGATATTTTGATTTCTTTGTTTTTTTTTGTGGAATGTTGATGTCACTGATAAGGCTAGTGTTTGTTACCCTTGAACTGAGTGACCTGCGAGGCCATGTCACAGGGCAGTTAAGACTCAACCACACTGTGTGGTTAACTGCGTCAAAGGCTGCAGATGGGTTCACGAGAATGCATTGAGACAAGTTACATGTGTCACTGTGATGTAGATCTGCATTTGAGCCTTTGAGAATAGTCATTCTGATCCTGCAGCAGGGCTGGAAACCTGATTCGAGGGATTCAAATATGGAGTTCCAGAAAAGATCAGCATGGATTTGGAAGGTGAATGTACGGGATGACAAGATCCCACGTTTCTCTTAACTTTCCAAGCGTAAAGGTTTATGGCGATGGGATGAGTAAAAGGTTTTGAAGTGTTTGATCAGCCATGATTGTACTGATTGGTGGGGTAGGCTTGATGGGCTGAATGGCCTACTCCTGTTCCCATGTTCTCCTCACTAGAGCTTCTGTGCCTTGTGTAACCTTGATCCTATAATCTAACATTCCACTGATGGAGGATTTTGTTCCTGTTTAAATGTAGGAAGGCCAACATCTATTGCCAATCCCTATTTGATGTTGAGAAGGTGGTGGGGAGACTTCTCCATGATCCGCTGCAGCCATGTATCCTGCAATAGCCTAAGGAGATCATTAAGTTACATGCTTGATCACTTCAGAAGCAGTTAAAGTAGATCACATCTAGGTTGGACAGTAGTCATGAATGGGCCCAACCTAGATAAGGCAGCAGGTTTCATCCCTCAAGGACACCAGTTGGACTTTTACAACAATCAATGGTCGTCATGGTTACCATCATTGATGACTTACTTTATATTCCAGATTTATCAACCAAATTCAAATTTCCCCGGCCTCTGTGGCGGGATTTAAACCCATATCCCTAGACTTATGACTCAACCTCTGGATGGCTAGTCCATTGATGGTGCCAATATCTCCCTGTTAAGATTGCTAATCCAGTAAATGATAATATACAATCACTATACCATCTAAAATAATCTGTTATTAAGCTCAAAATTCAGAATCTTAATATTGTGTTGATATGACTATCATCTGGCCAAATATAATCTGCCCTTATTCTAGCTATGTGCCATTTTATTTCTATCTACTTTTAAAAAGCCATCTGGGAATTATTTTAAATGAGAGGTTAGAGTTATACCTTTGGAAGCAACTGTGTTTTAAGGTATAAGAGTTCCATTTTCCAAATAATTAAGATTAGGAGTCAGCCGTATAGCCCCTGGAGTCTGCTCTGCCATTCAACACCATCTTGGCTTCAATTCAATTTTCAGTTTACTAACAGATGGCTTTTAAGAACTATTAGTATTTGGTTTCCTGCTATTGAATCACAAATGAAAATCAATTGGATTTATCATGCGCTAGAATTACAGAAGGATCACAGAAAGGTACAGTATTGAAGAAAGCTATTGTGTCTGCACCAGCCATCAAGTTGCACCCAGTCTAAGGTAGTCCATTAGCTCAGTTGGCTGGATGGCTGGTTTGCAAGATAGTGTGATGCCAATAGAATATGTTCAATTCCTCTCCCAGCTGAGTTTACAATGAAGGGCTCTCCTTCTCAATCTCTCCCCTCACCTGAGGTATGGTGACACTCAGGTTCTGCCACCAATCATCTCTTGCTGATGATGCAGCAGCTCTATGCTCTAAGACTATGGTACCTTTACCCTGTTTAATCCCATTTTGCAGTGTAGCTTTCACGGTTACAGCATTTCAAGTGCATACTCCAACTGCTTTTTACATGTGACTAGAACTTCCACCTCTACCAACCCAACAGCTCCGTATTAACGTCTGGATGAAGCGAAGTCCCCTCACTTCCCCTCTAAACTACCTCTTGTCCTAAACCTGTTATCCCTGATTATAGATGCTCAGTAAAGGGGGAAATGGCCTTCTTACCCAATCTATTTAGACACTCACTAAGATACCCATGTTCTAAAGAACACAGCCATCCTATGCAATCTTTCCCCAATGTTAAAATTCTCCCGTCAAGGTAGTATCTGTGTTAACCTCCTTTGTACCCTCTGTAGTGCAACCAAATCTTTCCTCTGAAGTGGTGACTAGAGGTGCACCCACTACTTCAGCTGTGTGTGCCAGCCTGTATTTTATACAGTTCAACTGTTGCCTCACTGCTCTTTTAATCTATACCTTGACTAATAAAAAATTGTGTCGGTAATAAAAACAGAAAGTATTGGAGAAACTCAACATGTCCAGCAGTATCAAAGGAGAAAGAAACAGACTAAAGAAGTCCAGTCTTCTTTAGTCTAAAATTGGACTTAAAACATTAGCCCTGTTTTCTTTCTCCACAGACACTACCAGATTTGCTGAGCTTATCTAGTGCTTTTTGATTTTATTTCAGATCTCCAGCGCCCACAGTGTTTTGCTTTGTCTTGAATCCTGAATACCTTTGTGACCATTTTGTCTACTTTGCCAGCCATCTTCAGGTATCTGTGGACATCCATCTCATCACTTTTTACCTTCACATTACACAGTATCCTATCAATTGTTGGACATACTCCCACTTTGTCTGCACCCCCCAAATGCATTATCTCATACTTCTCTGGAGTGAATTCCATTTGCAACTGTTCCACCCACCGGAAAAGAACATTAATATTTCCTAGAGATAGTAGGAACTGCAGATGCTGGAGAATCCGAGACAACAAGGTGCAGGGCTGGATGAACACAGCAGGCCAAGCAGCATCATAGGAGCAGAGAGGCTGACGTTTCGGGCCTAGACCCTTCATCAGAAAAGGGGGAGGGGAAGGGGGTTTTGAAATAAATAGGGAGAGAGTGGGAGGCGGATAGAAGAGGGATAGAGGAGAGGATAGGTGGAGAGGAAACAAACAGGTCGAAGAGGCGGGGATGGAGCCAGGAAAGGTGAGTGTAGGTAGGGAGTTAGGAAGGGGATAGGTCAGTCCAGGGAGGACGGACAGGTTAAGGGGGCGGGATGAGGTTGGTCGGTAGGAGATGGAGGTGCGGCTTGAGGTGGGGGGAGGGGATAGGTGGGAGGAAGAACAGGTTAGGGAGGCAGGGACGAGCTGGACTGGTTTTGGGATGCGGTGGGGGGAGGGGAGATTTTGAAACTTGTGAAATCCACATTGATACCATTGGGCTGCAGGGTTCCCAAGCGGAATATGAGTTGCTGTTCCTGCAACCTTCGGGTGGCATCGTTGTGGCACTGTAGGAGACCCAGGATGGACATGTCATCTGAGGAATGGGAGGGGGAGTTGAAATGGTTCGCGACTGGGAGGTGCAGTTGTTTGTTGCGAACCGAGCGTAGGTGTTCTGCAAAGCGGTCCCCGAGTCTCCGCTTGGTTTCCCCGATGTAGAGGAAGCCACACCGGGTACAGCGGATGCAGTATACCACATTGGCAGATGTGCAGGTGAACATCTGCTTGATGTGGAAAGTCTTCTTGGGGCCTGGGATGGGAGTGAGGGATGAGGTATGGGGGCAGGTGTAGCACTTCCTGCGGTTGCAGGGAAA
>NC_063340.1:88838038-88850342 GCF_021869965.1 Rhincodon typus
GAAGGTTGCAGGAACAGCAACCTTCGGGTGGCATCGTTGTGGCACTGCAGGAGGCCCAGGATGGACATGTCGTCTGAGGAATGGGAGGGGGAGTTGAAATGGTTCGCGACTGGGAGGTGCAGTTGTTTGTTGCGAACCGAGCGTAAGTGTTCTGCAAAGCGGTCCCCGAGTCTCCGCTTGGTTTCCCCGATGTAGAGGAAGCCACACCGGGTACAGCGGATGCAGTATACCACATTGGCAGATGTGCAGGTGAACATCTGCTTGATGTGGAAAGTCTTCTTGGGGCCTGGGATGGGGGTGAGGGAGGAGGTATGGGGGCAGGTGTAGCACTTCCTGCGGTTGCAGGGAAAAGTGCCGGGTGTGGTGGAGCTGGAGGGGAGTGTGGAGCGGACAAGGGAGTCACGGAGAGAGTTGTCCCTCCGGAAAGCAGATAAGGGTGGGGAGGGAAAGATGTCTTTGGTGGTGGGGTCGGATTGCAGATGGCGGAAGTGTCGGAGGATGATGCGTTGGATATTTCCTTGCTGTTTACAGCTTTCTTCCTTAGTAATCACACAGCCAGTTCTTGTATGATCTGCAAATGGCCTAATCATATGCCCTACACTGAAGTTGAAATCACTGATGTATAACAGAAAAAGCAAAGGACCTAACTGTAAGGGTGAAGGTTTCAACTAACTTATTGCTGCCTTTCTGACTCCATCTTATGGTCCACTGAACTCTGGTCCTTATCTAACCAGTTGTTTAATGTTGAAATAGTTTTTATTGGCATCAGAATGTGTCTAAATTATTACCCCTAATGTTATATTCAAACATCTATACCTTGACAGGAAGATGAGTCATGCAAAGGAAGGGTAGATGGATTAGTTTGAAGTAGCTCACTTGGTGGCTGTCTCATCTCTGAGTCAGAAGGTTGTGGGTTCAACTCCCACCTCAGACATGTAATCTAGAATGGCGTTACCGAGAGGGTGCTGCATCATCAGTGACGCTGCCTTTTGGATGAGACATTGAACCAAGGCCACGTTTCCTTTACAAAGTGCATAAAAGATGCCAGTTCAAAGAAGAATGGGTGGTTTTCCTTTGTATTCTGGCCACTACTAATTCCGTCACCAACACAAATTTAACAGCAATTAATCTCACTGCTTTTTGTGAGATCTTGCTATTTAATTGGTAGGTATCGACAGTGACTATATATCAATACTACCTCATACGGTGGCTCAGTGGTTAGCACTGTTGCCTCACAGCTTCGGGATTCTGGGTTTGATTCCATCTTCAGGTGACTGAGTGGAGTTTGCATATTCGCCCCACGTCTGCATGGGTTTCGTCCACATGCTCCAGTTTTCTCCCACAGTCCAAAGGAGTGTAGTTTTGGTGGTTTGGCCATGCTGTCTTGCCCATAGTGTCCAGAGATGTGCAGGCTAGGTGGATTAGCCATGGGAAATGGAGGGTTACAAGAATAGGGTAGGTGGTGTGGGTCTGGGTGGGATGCTCTACAGAGGATTGGTGTGGACTCGATGGGCCAAATGGTCTGTATCCACACTATAGGGATCCTATAATTGTATAGATGTCATGTGCTTGAAGATGATGGATAATTCTTTGGTATTGTGTTTTCAAATAGATAATAGTTACACCAAAGGTCATGGTATTTAATCTTGTACTGAGGTATAAGTATGATTGATTGGAGCTTTTGGCTTCACCTGAGTCTGCCGACCTAACCCCGTGTAAAGGCCAACTGATTACCATAACTATTAATGTCATTTAATTTTAATGATTGCATTGAGCGTGTTCAGTGCAACATTAGTAACAACTGCAATAATACATTTGTCTGGATTTCCTGATAATTGACCCACTCATTTTTGAATGTAATAGATAATGTGGGAGGCAAGGAGTGTCTATGTGTTAGGAAACAAAATACAGGAAATCCCTATTTCTGGGAATAAGTTTCTGGGAAGTAAATGTCTACATGTACGTGCGCAAAAACGCGCATGTGTGTCAAATTAAAATGATGCCATACTTTTGCAAAGGTATTTATTCTATCGATCAGCATGATTGGCTGTACTGTACTGAGAATCCAGAGTGTCGGTCTCACCATGGAGTGGTCAGAGAACTTGAATTCAGCTGGAGTAAAATCCTGAAAATAAAGACTGCTGTCAGTAAAGGTGACTGTTAAACTATTGAATTGTGAGAGAAATCAAGACAACTGGTTCACTCATGACCTACAGGGAAAGATATACATCAAATCAGTTCTGACAAAGGGTCACTTGACCTGAAATGTGAACTCTGATTTCTCGCCACAAGTGCTGCCAGACCTGCTGAGCTTTTCCAACAATTTCTATTTTTGTTCCTGATTTACAGCACCTGCAGTTCTTTCGGTTTTTATTTAGAATCCCTACAGTGCAGACAGAGGTCATGCAGCCCACTGAGTCTGCACTGACCCTCTGAAGAGCATTCCACCCGGTACCTGTAACCGCCTATTTACCATCCTTCACACACCTAGCCTGCACACTCACAATGGCCAATCCACCTAACCTGCATATCTTTGGACTGTGGGAGGAAACCCATACAGACACAGGGAGAACATACAAATTCCACAAAGATGCTCACCCAAGGCTAGAATCAAACCTGGGATCCTGGTGCTGTGAGCCAGCAGTTCTAACCACTGTGCCACTACAGTCCTTATCCTGTTTTGATTCATATGTGATTGCAGTCAAACATCAAGTTCACTTTCAACTGACTTCTGAAGATTCCCAACAAGTCCCTCAGTTTGATTAAATCATATCAATGGGCTGAAGCAGCTGGCTGAGCAGCACCTTCCTGGGGTATCCGGAGGAAATACCGCCTTCCCACTGACAGTAATATCCTTGGAATCAATTTTTCAAAAAACTTTGACATTGAAATCGGCCTCTTGCTGTCTCTCATGTTTCCTTTAATCCATTCTGGGATTATGCAGTAACATTTAGTTAAGGTGTAAAATACATTAAAACAAAATAATAAATATTACATCCAGTGGGAAATGAAGAGGTTAAATTTCTAATTACTCTAGATAGTGAAGAACAGTTTGGTCTGATACAAAAAGAAAAGTTGCTGGAAAAGCTCAGCAGGTCTGGCAGCATCTGTGAAGAAAAAAATCAGAGTTAACGTTTTGGGTCCGGTGACCCTTCCTCGGAACTGAGGAGTTTGTTAAAACTCAGTTGCTGGTCATGACTGGGCAGCTTTTAACTGAGGGAACTATTGAATTCTTATGGCAACCAGGTATTGTTTCTGACTTACACTCAGTAAAGCGTAGAAACATCGAAAATAGGTGCAGGACTAGGCCATTCAGCCCCTTCAAACCTGCACCACTTTTCAATATGATCATGGCTGATCATGAAATTTCAGTCTCCCATTCCCGCTTTCTCTCCATGCCCCTTGATCCCTTTAGCTGCAAGGGCCACATCCAGCTCCCTCTTGAATATATCTAAAGAACTGGCCCCAACAGCTTCCTGTGGGAGAGAATTCCACAGGTTCACGACTCTCTGAGTGAAGAAATTCTTCCTCACCTCAGTCCTGAATTGCTTACTCCTTATTCTTAGACTGTGACCCCTAGCTCTGGACTTCCCCAACATTGGGAACATTCTTCCCACATTTAGCTTGTCCAGTCCCATCAGGATTTTACTTAGAGCTCCCTTACAAGTTTTAATTGGTGCTTGGAAAAGAAACAAGCTATCAGTTTCTTTAAGAATATTATAATCTTCAGATAAGTTGACAAGGTACATTGCAATATTGTAATGGCTACTTGAACATAATTTGTTCTACTGGAATATTAAAGTTAATCATAATTTATTTAACATCCATGGGGAAAGCACCTTACAAAACAACAGTGCACATTTTCACCTTGGATCTTCTCCTCTCAACTGCAGTACTGCCATCAGACACTCGAAGGCACTAAAACACTGCACGTTGACATGCCATTCAACATTCTTGCTGGCAGACTTTGGTTCACTGTTTTCTTGCTAGAATTGAGATGAAGCATAAAACTTTGACAGCCAGAACAAAGCAACTAATTTGAGTTAAGTCTTCAACAACATTTGTTAGGGGTCAATAATTGAGTGCACAAGTCCCTGAATCCACTGCATTCCAGCCCTGAGAGCTTGTTCATCTGATTTTAAAGTTTAAGTTGTTACAAAGGTTCACAGACCTGAAACAGTTAGCTCTGTCATCCCATTCCCAGACCTACCTGGCTTACTGTGTATTTTCAGTATTTTGTGCTTTTATTTCAGTTTTACAGCATCTAATGCTCATTGTCATTGCTGCTGTACTAATTCTGAGGTCCAATATTTAACCAGGATAGGCAAAAGAAAGTGCGCACATTTTTGCAACATAGCTGTGGCTCAGTAGTCAGCATGCTCAATCGTTGAATGAGGAGTCTGTGTGTTCATGTCCCTTTTAGAATTGAATGTAGAGTGAAAGCTGAAGAGCTGAAGCTATGATCAAACTTGGATGAGTTGTCAAGTGAAAACCTTATTGTCTTGGATGCATGTTTGAGATGGTCCAATGCACAAAACAATCAGAGGTATCTTGCTGAACATGGCTACTCGTTCAAACATTCAGGAATTAATCAACTCACTAAAACTTGTCAGATCTCAGCATGCTCAGAGGCAAAAATAGCAATCGTCATTCATGTGTATAGTTTCTTTATTTGATCAGCTGAAACATAAAATACAATTCTTCACTCTTAAGGACTGAATGCATAGTTGAAAGCACTGTCTTTGGAAACAAGGTGAGGCAGTTGTTGATCCTTCAAATGAGAGATTCTGCTCTGTGCATAAAGATGTCTGAGAATATCACCCTATCTTGTTAACACAATAATTTGATCATTGTCTGTTTCATGCAAGTGTTTAACTGTCTGGCATGACTCATTTTGTTAGAGTGATGTTATATTCTCCCCTAGTGTACAGTGAAGTTATACTGTTTCCTGTATATGTTCATGTTAGATTCTCCACAGTATAGAGTGATGTTGTGATTTCCCCAGTATAGAATAATACTAGTTTAATACAATGTCAAGCAATGAGTGCGACATACAACCAATGTTGACAGCAAGCAGAGTCTACTTAAATAAGAGTCACTACAAATATGTCAAACAAACATCATGACTGAAAGTGTAGAAATATCCCCTGATAAAAGCTGGACAATTTCTCAGACAAAATGCACAAAGTGGAGGATAGTCATATTTTGGGTTTACTAAGGGTAGAGATTTAATGTCGTGCTCCAATGGAGAGAATGGGTGTGTGTGTGTGTGTATGTGTGTTTGTGTCTGTGTGTGTGTGTGTCTGTGTCTGTGTGTGTATGTGTGTGTGTGAATGTGTGTGTGTGTCTGTGTGTGTGTCTGTGTCTGTTGGGGAACGGCAGGGTGGTCTTTCATACAAAGACAATCTGTGCTTGATTGAGAGGCCCAGTTTTAGGAAGGGTTGAATATGCATGAAGTCACTCTCCTGCCCTAACTATTGATTCCACTCCATCCCAGCTGTAAGCCCCGCCTAAACCTTTGCCACCTCACTGCTATCGCAATACTGCCCCACTTACCCAGGTCAGCCCCATTGCTGTATTCATCTGCATATCAACATTGATCTGTGAAGCACTTTGGAATACATGGAGATCACGGCAGATGCAATATAAATTAAATTCTGTAGATTTTTTGGTCAAACATTCCAGAGATGAAGCCTAGTATCTGGCTAATAACTTCACATCGACTCAATGTTTACACTAAGTGTTCAATGATCGAATTGAATTGAATTAGATTTATTATCACATGGGTCTGACGTTTCAGGAGGGATTGACTAGGTTGGGATTGTTTTTGCTGGAGTTTAGATGAATGAGAGGGGGGGGATCTCAAAAAGACTTATAAAATTCTAACAGGACTGGACAGCGTAGATGCAGGGAGGATGTTCCTGATGGTTGGTGTGTCCAGACTCAGGGGCCACAGTATGAGGATTCGGGGTAGATGATTTGGGACGGAGATGAGGAGACATTTCTTCACCCAAAGAGTGGTGAGCCTGTGGAATTCATTACCACAGGAAGTAGTTGATGCCAAAACATTGAATGTATTCAGGAGGCAACAGGATATAGCCCTTGGGGTGAATGGGATCAATGGGAGAAAGCAGGATTTTCTGATGAAGGGTCTAGGCCCGAAACGTCAGCCTTACTGCTCCTATGATGCTGCTTGGCCTGCTGTGTTCATCCAGCTCTACACCTTGTTGTCTCATTAGGCTATTGAGTTGGACGATCAGCCATGATCATGAAGAATGGTGGAGCAGGCTTGAAGGGTCGAATGGCCTCCTCCAGTTCCTATCTTCTATGTTTCTATGTTTCTATGTACTCAAAGGACCAGCATTAGAGATTATAGGAATAAATTAGAAAATAATAAAAAGTTCAGAACCGTCTTTCTAACCCAGTCCACATTGGCACCTAGCCTCCTGTCCACACTGGGCCTTGATTCCAGACCACACTGGCCTTCACCTCGAGGCTCTTGAGGACAGGAGACTGCTCTGGAATCACATCAAGGCTGGAAGCCCACACTGAGGCCCCCACGCCAAGCATGGAGACCACCACATTGGGCCGGAAGACCACCATGCCTGGCCAAAAGGACACCATGCCTGACCAGGGTACTGCCCCGCCAGGCTGAAAGGACACCACAACTGACCGGGAGACCATCATGCTACACCAAGACTACCACACGGGAAATCCTCAGAGATAATAGGAACTGCCGATGCTGGAGTCTGAGATAACAAGGTGTAGAGCTGGATGAACACAGCAGGCCAAGCAGCATCAGAGGAGCAGGAAAGCTGACGTTTCGGGTCTGTACCGTTCTTCAGAAAATCCTTCCTGTTCTACATTAGACCTTCAGTGTGTGTGTGTACACATTTCCAATTTCTTTTTCCTCATCAGAGGGGGCTGCATCAAGTAAAAGAGAGCGCCACAATTTACAAAGGATGTGATGGTCCCCGAGGGAGTGTGGAAAAGATTTACCAGAATGGTTCCCAGGATGAGCAGAAGCTGGGGCTGTTCTCCTTGGACGAAAGGAGATTGAGGGGAGGTTTGGTAAAGATTGTGACGTGCATGTTTGGATAAGATAGACAAAGAAAAGCTGTCCTTCCCACCTGTTGGTACATGGATGAGTAGGGGACACAAATGTGCGGGTCTGGGTAAGAGAACAAAGAACAAACAATAAACAACAATAACACAGGAACATGATCTTTGGCCTTCCAAGCCTGCACCAACATATTTTGCCCTTCCATACTAAAACTGTCTTCACTTACAGCATCCATATCCCTCTATACACTTCTTATTCATGTATTCGTCCAGGTGCTTCTTGAAGGCTGCTATTGTGTCTGCTTCCACCACCTCCTCTGGCAACACATTCCAGGCACTCACCACCCTTTGTGTGAAAAACTTGCCTCACACATCCCTTTTAAACTTCCCCCCTCGCACCTTGAACCTGTGTCCCCTAATAAATGACCCCTCCACCTTGGGAATAAGCCTCATACTTTTCGCTCTATCCATGTAATTCATAATCTTATAAACTTTTATCAGGTCGCTCCTCAACCTCCTGTGTTCGAGTGAAAACAAACCCACTCTATCCCAATCCCTTCTTCATGGCTAAAATCCCCTTACCAGGCAACATCCTGGTAAACTTTTCCGTAGTGTTACGAAGTTGTGTAGAGTAATCATGAATTAGAAGGCAGGAAGCTAGAATTTGTTTGTAAAAATACGATAAAGGAGAAGAGAGCATGGTTCCTTTAAGAAGTAAAGTGCTTTTCTGAGTTTAGAGATTTATACAGGAAAAAATGTGCCTGTATGTAACTGAAGATGTAACTTATCAATTGGCTGTGTGATTGGAAACCTCAAGCTTATTTTGATGTTTTGACAACTAGCTGGAATCAGCCAATTAATTTAAACCAAGCACTTAACGACTGAAAGACAATTGAATTTAAATCTGATGGTTTTGACAACCTTGGACCAATGCTATTGTAAGAAAATTGATATGTCATCCAAGGTATATAAGGAAGAGGGTTTTGAAAATCAGTGTGAGAGCCAATGGCCACCTGATAAATAAGCATCTAGCTCCCACAAGAACTCGCTAAGCTCTGTGAGAAAGCACCATCTATCCATAAAAGGTGCCATGGCACTTCAAGTGAAGAATCATCACAGAACATTTCACAGAGAAAACATCCCTGATAGCCGGATCAGCAGAAGAAAGGTATTTATGGCTTAAGAGCAGCAAAAGAAAGGCATGTGGACTTTGAGAGACTAAGTTTTAATTTATTTTCTTATTACTTGGGTTTATAATAAGTGGGACTTGTGTTTATTGGAACAGCATTCCAGAAGAATTTAGTTCAGTTAGGGAATAGTTAATAGTTAAGGGGGAATTGTTCAGTTTGTTAGTAATTCTGTTAATTTGTTCACTGTTAGGGTTAAATAAATAAATAGTTACTTGTTACCTATAAAATGAATATAATGAATTTTCTTTCATTTAGCCTCCCCTTCTCCCTAATAATTTGGGGACTCACGTTCAGGATCTGGCCGGTTCGTGTATGGGATCTGAACAGATCTGAATGGATTTGGTCAGGTTTAAACAGACTTGTGGTTACTGTCCTAGATCTTTAAATAAAACTTATGTGAGAACAATCTGTTTAATTTTGGTTACTTGTGGTTGGTTAAATCAAACGTGAGGGAAATTGCTCTTAACACTGTTAAACATTTGGAAGACGATGCCCAAATTTGCCAAGAACGTTTAGAAAAACGGAAGAAGTTTTAGAATTAGCAAACAGGTTGTAATTGGGTTTAATTGGGGACCAGAGGAAAGCTGAGATTGTAAAGGAGTTAGTTAAGCATTTACATATACCAGAGAAACAGGAAAGTGAAGGGGAGCTAGAAAAAATTAAATTGCAAATAAGACAACTGGAGTTAGAGAATGAAAGGGAATTGAAACAGTTTGCATTATGGTTTCAAACAGAGGAAATGCAGAAAGAGAGAGAGAGAAGAGAAGGTAAAAGAAAGAGAGAGAGAAAAGGAAAAAAAAAAGAGAAGGAAGGGAAAGACTGTTTGAGTTGTAAAAGATGAAGTTGGAACTAGAAGCAAAAAGACTTCAAATGGCAGAAGGAAAAGTACAAGATGGATGTGAGGATGAGCAGACTCATCGTGGCCTGATAAGGATATATACAAATATGTCCAAACTTTACCAAAATTTGATGAAAAAGATAGAAACCTTTTTTATTTCTTTTGAGAAATTGGCTAGGTAGATGAATTGGTCAGAGACTGTGTGAGTAATGTTAATTCAGACCAAGTTGTAAGCTGGTGTGAGGTGTTTGCAACGCTGTAAGGGGAGGTGTCAGGAGATTATGAAGGAGTGAAACAGGCTATGTTGAGTGCCTATGAATTACCAGAAGCGTATAGACAATGGTTCAGAAATATAAGGAAGGAACCAGGTCAGATTTATGTCAAGTTTGAAAGAATTAAACACAGCAACTTCGATAGATGGGTGAGAGCATTAAAAAAAGAAAAGACATATAAGGATCTTGGAGAGATTATTTGGCTAGAGTTCAAAAACTCACTTCCAGAAATGATAAGAACTCATGTCGAGGAACAGAAAGTTCAAACAGCGAGAAGCGCTGTAGAGGTGGAGGATGAATATGCATTAGTGCATAAATCGAAATTTAGCTTCTGACAGCAATTTCATTCCATGCAGGATAGAAATTGGGAAAAAAGGGAGATCCTTCAATGAAAAACAAAAAGTAGATCACACTGGGAACAGTTTACCACAGGTGGAAAATTAAACCCAACACAGTGCTGGTGGTTTAAGAAAGGCACTGGGAAAAAGGATTTGCTAAAAGAAGCTAAACCAGTGGCATTAGTCAAGGTAGTGAAGGAAATCCCAAAAAAAGTTGAGGAGCTGCAGAAGAATGCACAACCTTGTCACGGGTTGGATAATGAGACAATGCCCCATCTCAACAAAGACTTCACTTCTGTAGGTAAGGTTTACTCAGGAAGAATGGGGGAAGAAGTTAAAATATTGAGAGATATGGAAGCTAACCAGTCTCTAAAAGTAATAGATGAAAGTATTTGCACTCCTTCTCAAATGTTACCCAAGGGAGTGGTAATCTGTGGAATAAATGGAGAGAGATTTAGCATTCCCCTGTATAAAATCAGTTTGGAAAGCCCAATCAAGACTGGGGAAGTGACAGTGATTGAAAAGAGTATCTATTCCAGGAATACAGTTTGGAAACAACCTAGCAGGATCAAAGGTGGGAGTGATGCCCCTTGTAGTGGAGAAACCGAAGGAAAATCAGGGAACTGAGAAGTTGGAAGAAACATCATAGAATCACTACAGTGTGGAAACAGGCCATTCAGCCCAACAGGTCTACACCACCCCTCTGAAGATCATCCCTCCCAGAGCCATTCCCCTAACCTTGCATTTCCCATGTTTAACCCACCTAACCTAAACATCGCTGGGCACTATGGGCAAATTAGCACAGCCAATCCACCTAACCTGCACATCTTTGGACTGTGGGAGGACACGAGAGCACCCGGAGGATAACCACGCAGAGAACGTGCAAACTCCACACAGACAGATGCCCAAGGCTGGAATTGAACCTGGGTTCCTGGTGCTGTGAGGCAGCAGTGCTAATCACTGAGCCACCGTGCTGCCCCATACCTTGGAATTTTTCCCAACTGTGTGGTAACAAGATCCCATAGTCATAAGTTACAGCAAGAAGGAAAAATCGAAGAGAGAGATGAAGGAGTTGAGGTCCAGTTAGCTCACACCTGTTTGATGAAATGGTAAAGGAAAAACCTGAACAGGTAGAGGATCAGGCAGAAGTGTTTAGTTCTGAAAGATTAATGGAGTTACAACAAAAAGATGAGACAATGAAAGCTTTATATCATAAAGCCTACTTGGGAAAGGAATCAGAATGTATTCCCAAATGTTTGCATTTGAAGAACCTTTCACATGAGTTATGGTTGATTGTGTAAGTCCCCTCCCTAAAACCAAAAGTGGAAACCTGTATTTGCTAACCATAATGGATGCGTCTACCAGATTTCCGGAGTCAATTCCATTACGGAATATTAAGGCAAAAAAGGTTGTGGAGGAGTTGCTTGCTTACTTTACCTGTTATGGATTATCCAGGGAGATTCAGTCAGACCAAGGGTCCAACTTTACCGCCAAACTATTTAAGGAGTCATGGATAGTTCAGGCATCCAACACTTTAGATCAAGTGCGTACCACCCTGAATTCCAGGGAGCATTGGAAAGGTGACATCAGACACTAAAGACCATGCTGAGGGCTTATTGCCAAGATTACCCAAAAGTTTGGGATAAAGGTATCCCATTTATATTGTTTGCCATTAGAGATGCCCCAAATGAATCGACTCAGTTTATTCTATTTGAGTTGATAGTTGGACACGAAGTGAGAGGGCCTTTAAAATAAATTACGGAAAAGTTGATAGGTCCGACATCAGAAATCTCACAGTTGGATTATGTATCTGAGGTGAGAGAAAGTTTAAACAGAGTAGATGAATGAGCTAAACAACTTCAGAAGGTGACATAACATCTAATGAAGCAAGTAGCAGATAAGAAATCTAGAGTTCGTATGTTTGCCCGTGGGGATAAAGTATTGGTGTTGTTACCAGTGGTAGGAGATCCCTTCAAAGCAAGGTTTAGTGGTCTTTATCAGATTGAGGAAAAGTTGAGTCAGGTGAATTATCTGGTAAAGATGCCAGATAGGAAAAAACTTTATCAGATATGTCATGTGAATATGCTGAAACCTTATGATGACAGGGACAGGGAACTAGAGAAACAGGTATTCATTACTGCCTCTCAGAGTGAGGAATCAATTCCAGATGATTTGGATTTTGATGTGCCTCAAAATAAGTTAAATAATGAGGAAATCCTAGGAGAATGGGATAGATAGTGAGCTATTTGTCTCAGGATCAGAGAACTGAATTGAAAGGCTTATTGCAGCAATATGAGGACATAATAGGAATAGAATGGGGAGGACTAATATTATAGAACATGAGGTTGAAGTAGGGAATGCTGTTCTGATAAAACAACACCCCTACAAGTTTAATTATCTCAAAGCTGCACAGGTACAGAGGGAGTGCAAGTGATACTCCAAGAAGACATCATTGAGCCAAGTCAAAGTGAATGGATCAGAGATAGTAGGAACTGCAGATGCTGGAGAATCCGAGACAACAAGGTGCAGGGCTGGATGAACACAGCAGGCCAAGCATCATCACAGGAGCAGAGAGGCTGACGTTTCGGGCCTAGACCCTTCATC
>NC_063340.1:88850742-88888101 GCF_021869965.1 Rhincodon typus
TCAAAGTGAATGGAGTTTGCTGATCATGTTGGTTCCCAAACCTGATGGTACTCAAAGATTCTGCATGGATTCCATAACTAAATCAGACACATACCCAATTCCATGGCTGGAGGACTTTGTGGGAAAAGTTGGACAAGCCACTTGTATCATAAAGTTAGACTTACTTTGTGGTTACTGGCAAGTACCTTTGTCAGAGAGAGTGAAAGAAGTTTCTGCATTTGTAACCCCAAATGGGCTGTATCACTTTAAAGTAATGTCCTTTGGAATGAAGAACATACCAGCAACATTTCAAAGATTTACGAACAGAGTTCTGGCAGGATTGACGAATTGTGCTGTCTATATAGATGACTTAGTCATCTTTAACCATTCATGAAAAGATCACATGGTGCATTTGGTAGAGGTCTTTGAAAAACTACAGGAGGCAAAGCTCATTATAAATTTGGCAAAACCTGAACTTGCGAAGGCAGAAGTGATGTGCTTGGGACACAACTCAGTCATGGAAGGATGACCCTGAGGAAAGTTACGATGAAGGCCATCAAGGAATTTCCAAGGCCATACTTGAAGAAAGAGATGCTTCAATTTTTGGGACTGAACGGATTCTACTGGAAGTTTGAACCAAATTTTAGTAGCGTGGTGGTACCACTGACTGATTTGCTAAAGAAGAACACAAAATATCCGTGGAAAGAACAATGCCAGGAGGTATTTGAGAATTTAAAAGCCGAGTTAACCATCGCACCAGTTTTAGCCACACCAAATTTCTCAAAATCCTTTAATGTCACTATCGATGCCAGTGATGTAGGGGTTGGAGCTATGTTGATGCAGAAGAATGATGGCAGAATTGAAAGGAAAATTTGTTATTTTTCAAGGAAACTCAATATTCACCAGCAAAAATACTCCATGATTGAAAAAGAGTTATTGAGTTTGTTACTGTGTATACAGATCACAACCCTCTCACCTATTTGGAAAGATTTAAGGACAAGTATTTGAGACTATTTTGTTGGAGTTTTATGTTACAGGCTTTTAATTTACAGATTGCACATGTTGCAGAACATAAAAATGTTGTTGCAGATGCGTTATCACAGGTTTAAAAGAAAATGTGTAAATAAGATAGATCCGGTACAGTCCAATGTTATATATGTATGCAGAATTAGAATGAAAGGTGTAACTTTAGATTACTGACCTATGTTTCTTGTGATAATAGTGTTAAGAGTAATAAAAAGAAGCCATCTTTTCATAATGATGATTCAATTTTTTTCTAAATGGGCGAGGTGTTACGAAGTTGTGTAGTGTAATCATGAATTGGAAGGCCGGAAGCTAGAATTTGTTTGTAAAACAATGGTAAGTGAGGGGAGGGTGTTTGGTTCCTTTAAGAAGCAAAGTGCTCTTCTAAGCTTAGGGATTTATACAGAAAAAAATGTGGCAGTATGTGCTGAAGATGTACAGCCAGTTCTGAAATTGAAACATGCATCAATTGGCTGTGTGACTGGAAACTTTAGAGTTGTTTTGATGTTTTGGCAACAAGCTGGAATCAGCCAATTCATTTAAACCGAGCACTTAGCGATTGGAAGCCAATTGAATTTAAATCTGATGGTTTTGAAACTTTGGACCAATGCTATTGTAAGAAAATTGAAATGTCATCCAAGGTATATAAAGAGAGCGCTTTGAAAATCGGTATGAGAGTGAACCGTCATCTAAGAAATAAGCATCTAACTCTCACAAGAAATTGCTAAGCTCTCTAAGAAAGCACCATCTATCCATAAAAGGAACCACGGCACTTCCAGCTAAGAGTCCTTACAGAAGACTTCACAGAGAAAACATTCCTGACAGCAGGGTTAGTGGAAGAAAGGCATTTATGACTTGAGGACTGCAGAAGAAAGACATGTAGACTTTGAGAGACTAAGTTTTAATTTATCTTCTTATTCTTGTGTTTATTGGAGTAGCATACCAGTATAATTTAGTTCAGTTAGGGAATAGTTAGTAGTTAAGGGGTAATGCTCGGCTTGCTAGTAATTCTGTTAATTTGTTCACTGTTCAGGTTAAATAAATAAATTGTTACTTGTCACTTATAAAGTGAATTTTCTTTCATTCTCTGTAACAGTACCATCTCCAAAGTATCTACATCCTTCTTATAGTATGGTGACCAAAACTATACGCAATATTCCAAGTGTGGCCAAACTAAAGTTCTATAAAGCTGCAGCATAAGTTATCTATCCTTACACTGAATGCCCCTTCCAATGAAGGCGAGCATGCCATAAGCTCTTTTTTACAACCTGATCTACTTACGCTGTCACCTTGAGTGATCTGTGGACCTGCACACCCAGATCCCACTGCATATCAATAGTCCTAAGGATTCTGCCATTCACTGTATAATTTACACCTGTACTTGACCTTCCAAAATGCATCACCTCACATTTGTCCGGATTAAACTCCATCTGCCAGTTTTCTGCCCATGCCACCAAATGATCCAACTGCTGTATCATGTGACAAAGCTCAACTATCCACATCTCCACTAACCTTTGTATCATCTGCAAACTTACTAATTGGACCAGCTACATTTTCCTCAAAATCATTTATGTAGACCATGAGCAGCAGAGGTCTCAGCCCTGATCCCCTGTGGAACACCACTAGTCACAACCCTTCATTCCAAAAAGCATAATTATACCACCAACCTCTGTCTCCCATGACTAAGCCAGTTCTGTATCCATCTTGCCAGCTCACCCCTGATACCATGACATCAACTTTTGTACCAGCCTGCCATGAGGGACCTTGTCAAAGGCTTAACTCTAGTCCGTGTAGACAACATCAACCGCTTTTCTCTTATCAATCATCTTCGTCACCTCGTCAAAAAACACAATCAAATTAGTGAGCTATGACTTGCCACGCACAAAACCATGCTGTCTATTGCTAATAAGTCCACTTATTTCTAAATACATCTTGATCTGGTCCCTGAGAACCTTTTCCAATAATTTCCCTAACACCAATGTGAGGCTTGCAGGTCTATAATTTCTTGGATTATCCCTGTCACCCTTCTTAAACAATAGGACAACATTGGCTATTCTCCAGTCCTCTGGGAGCTCACCTGGCCAAAGAGGATGCAAAGATGTCTGTCAATGCTCCAGCAATTTATTCTCTTAGCTCCCTCAATATTCTGGGATAGATCCCATCAGGACTGGGGGGCATATCTACCTTAATACTTTTTAAGATGCACAATACCTCTTCCATTTTAATAGCAACTTAGCTTAGAAACTTGACACTCCCTTCCCCGAGATCATCCTCCACCAATTCCTTCTCTTTGGTGAATACTAACGCAAAGAATTTGTTCAGGACCTCAGCTGCCTCTTTGGGCTCCACACATAGATTCCCTTCTTCGTCCTTGAGTGGGCCAAGCCTTTCGCTGGCTACCTTCTTGCTTTTTATATATGTATAAAAAGCCTTATGATTCTCCTTAATCCTGTATGCTAATTACTTTCCATGACCCCTTTTAGCCCTTCTAATTCCTTTGTTAAGTTCTTTCCTACTTTCCTTATATACTTCAAGGGCTTCGTTAGTTCCCATCCTCCTAGACCTTACGTATGCTTCCTTTTCCTTTCTGACCAAGGTCATCCAAGGTTCACATAACTTGCCATACCTATCCTTCATTCTAACAGGAACGTGCAGCTTCTGAAACTCTTATCAACTGCCATTTGTAATACTCCCACATGTCCGATGTGGATTTACCTTCAAACTCTGATCAACATTCTCCAGTTCCTGCCTAATATGGTTGTAGTTCATCTTCCCCCCATTTAACACTGTCACCCAAGGACTGCTATCACCCCTATCCATGAGTATCTTAAAACTGATGACATTATGGTAATTACTCGCAAAATGCTCCCCCACTGAAACTTCACTCACCTGACTGGGCTCATTTCCCAAAACCACTTCCAGTATAACCCCTTCCCTGGTTGGTCTGATAACACACTGTGTCAAAAAACCCTCCTGAATGGTTCTTACAAATTCTGACCCATCCAAGCCCTGAGCACAAAGTGAGTCACAGTCAATACAAGGGAAGTTAAAATCATCCAACACAGCAACGCTGCTGTTTTTACATCTTTCCAAAATCTGTGTACATATTCTCTCCTCTATCTCCCGTTGGCTGTTGGGAGGCCTGTAGTATACCCCAGCATTGTGATTTCATCTTCCCTATTCTGAGTTGTACCCATATTGCCTCGCTGTATTAATCCTTTGATATATCCTCCGTCATTACAGCTGTGAGTTACTCCATTATCAGTGATATAACTCCTCCAGCCCTTTCACATCCCCTTCTATCACACCTGAAACATCTAAATCCTGGGACGTTCAGCTGCCAGTCCTATCTCTCTTTCAGCCAAGTCTCTGTAATCACAATAATGTCATAGTTCCAAGTACTAACCAAAGATCTAAGTTCATCTGCCTTGCCTATTATATTTCTTGCATTGAAACACATGCATTTCAGACCACTTCCCCTGCTCTTTTCAACAGCTATTCCCTGCCTGTTCCTGTTCTTAGTCATGTTTGCCTTGGTTTCTACCTCTTCCTCAATTTCTGCATCTACTGCCCTACTTCTCTGGTTCCCATCCCCCTACCACACTAGTTTAAACCCTCCCCAACCACTCTACCAAGTAGCACCCAAGAGGGAAATAAACTTGCAAGGTTACGAAAATGGGACTTTTTGGCTTTCTCCACTGAGCATCAGCATGGATTAAATAAGCCAAATTGCCTCCTTTAGTGCCACTATGACTATAAAAGTTATTCCCAGTTGTGTTGACAGACTAAATAATTAGAGTGGTGATTGCATCTAGACTAATGCAAAATTACAGTAAAAGATACAATTTATTGGAAGTAGTATTATGTCAGCCTAATGTGTTCATAATGGAATTTACAGACTGTGCCATGACTAAATAGTTTCATTACAAATACCATTTAGTTCATTCTTTGAAAATCAATGCCTGGTCTGTGGATCTAGAGATCATTCATCTGGCTTATCACAAACAAATACAGATTGTCCAATTCAGATTCACAAGGATTTGAGGGACAAAGGAAGTCAGAGAAGAAGGGAAAAGAGGAGACAAACAGAAAAGGGGAGAAAAGGAGGGAGCAAGGACAGAAAAGCGCGCATGAGGTGAAGGAATTGGGATGTCAGAGAATGAGCAGAGAGAAAATGGGAAGGAGAAAAAGCAGAGAGAGAGGAAAGAGTGAGGGAGTGGCAGAGAGAGAGAGGAGAGAGGAGAGGCAAATAGAGAGGGACTGGATAGAGACAAGGGGAGGGAGAGGAGAGAAAGTTGGAGGGAGAGAATGAAGCAAGGGCGATGTGAGAAAAAGCTGTTTCACACAAGTATTTAGGGTATGGAATCGACTGCCTGGAAATGTAGAGGAGGCAGGTTCAATTGAGGAATTCAAGAGGGAATTGGATGATTGTTTGGATTGAAATGTGCAGTTATATGGGGAAAAGGCAGGAGATTGGTACTCAATACTGGAACCAATGCAACCACAATGGGCTGAATGGCCTCCTCGGGTACCACAACAATCCTGTGCCTCTGTGAATCTGAGAAGAGGAAAGTGAAGGAGAAAAAGGGAGTGAGGAGAAACTCAAATCCTTTCCCTTTAATAAAGGACATGAAATGTAAATTGAGAAAATGGCATTCAGCCCATCCAGACTTTCAATTTCATGGACAATGGGAAATTGACAACGACTGTCCATTTGGAGCTGTCCATCCAGAGGTGTACATCCAGAGGTGTACATCCAGAGGTGTACATCCAGCGGTATACATCCAGAGGTGCACATCCAGAGGTATACATGTAGAATTGTTTATGTAGAGTTGTACATCCGGAGTTGTACATTCAGAGCTGCACATTCAGAGTTGTATATCTAGAGCTGTACACCCATTCTGTCCATCTGAAGCAGGGTAACCAAGGGCAGGAACCACATCAGCTACAACAAACAATAAAATGGTCAGGCAAGAAAGTGAACACCAAGTCTGAATGGGGCGGTCAGTGAAGGTTGTCAAGGTCAGGACTGGCCAAGTAAACTCTGACAATGCAGGTAAAGGTGGAGAGAATGACAGTGTGGTGGAAGGACAGAGGCCCAGAATGGATGGCCAAAACAATCAATAGGGAAACATAGGAAATGGGTGAGTGGTAGCAGATGAGAGTCAGAGAAGTGAAGACTTGGGCCAGCCCAGCATAGCATAGTGCAGTGCACCAGCAGGAATCATGTGGGAAAGAGCCAGGTCAACCCTTTGATGAAGAAACGGCTGAGCTCTCTGGTGGGCATAAGAGATGTCAGTGTACAGTATAACTTCGAAAAAGAGCAGGAGCAGGTTTAGTTATAGTTATTAATTTTTTTATTAGTTCTGACTAATAGTTATTCAGCAATCCAGAAACAAATTGGTCATTATCACATTTGTGTTTGTGAGGGCTTGTCGCACACAAATTGGCTGCCCTCTTTTCTATATTACAACAGTGACTACATTTCAAAAGTACAATGATTGTAGTATGTTTGCGACATCATGAAGTTATGAGGCTTTAGGATAAGGGGTTGATTCAAAGGGACTAGGGGTTAATTCAAGTCCAACTGGATGAGACTCAAAATCCACTTCATCTCTAGGGCGTGCATCATTCATTTATTGTTGTATTTTATGCTGTAATGTTCTCAGCCCTGGTTACTCACACCCACGCTTTACAATATCACTAAGATGCTCCTGGGCTTTTAAACTAAGCTGCAGCTCATCCAAAGGATATCAATACACAGCTGCAAGACACAATGTCCATTCCTGTGGATGCTGAACAAAATTTGTAAAGGACCAGATTCTCTCCCTGTCAAATATTGCAGCAATTACAAGGATTCTAATCATTTTACAAACGTCCCCTTCCACCAAACTAAATGAGAAAGAAGTACTGAAGATGACCAATTGTCGCAATAACTTGTGTGTTTACCTTGTTGCTGTTCTGAACCACAAACCCGCTTCGAGCACGTTCAGTTAATATAAATATATGCTCCAACATCATTCTGTAAAATTAAATTTGTACAGCACATCCTTCTCTGTCCGTTTTGCAGATTTATCTATGTTGAGCAAGAACTATTCACCAGAAAAAGAAAATGTTTAATATCAGCACCTATACAAACATTTCAGTCCCTCTGACCCATTCTGCCATTCAATCAGATTATGACTAGTCTGTGGTTTAATTCATTCATCAGTCTTTGTTGCGTATTCCTTGACAAACAATACAAACTTATAAATCTTAATTAATTTAACTAATTAAATTAGTTGTTATTAAGTGGAAGTGGTTGAGACAGGTACATTAACAACATTTAAAAGATATTTTAACATCCAAGATACAGGATGGTCTCTTGTGAGATATCAGGCTCAACCTAAGATTAACTTCACATTAATAGTTCATTTCATACACGGCCACCCTCTGCGTAAAAAAGTTGCCCCTTAGGTCTCTTTTAAATTTTTCCCCTCTCGCCTTAAACCCATGTCCTCTAGTTTTGGACTCCCCTACTCTGGGGAAAATACCTTGCCCATTCACCCTATCCACACCCCTCATGATTTTACAAACCTCTATAAGGTCACTCCTTAGCCTCTGACGCTTCAGGGAAAATAGCCCCAGTCTAATGAGCCTCTCTGTACAGCTTAAACACTGCAACCCTCGCAACATCCTTGTAAATCTTTTCTGAACCCTTTCAAGTTTCACAATATCCTTCCTATAGCAGGGAGATCTCCTCCTTGGAATGGTCCTTAATTTTCTAATGGGTGGAGCTTATTCTGTGCTGCCAGTTAACCCTTTCATGTATTAACTGTCTTATACAACAATGGGGTCAGTGTTTTACAGTTTAAGTACAGAGGTGGAAATAGTTTCTATGTATGCAACAGGTTTTACTTGTAGTGTTTTAAAATGTCTGCTCCACGCTTTGCTTCCAGCAATTTTGACAATATGTTTACCTTTTACTGTGCCCACACATGGGCATAACAATTTTATTCAAGAAAGAAAGGCGACAAAAAGCAGGAAGCTATATGACAGTTAGTCCAATGTCTGTCACAGGGAAATTGTTAGAATCCATTATGTAGGAAGTTATATAGGAAACTTTATAATGTGATCAGGCACAACAAGATTGGCTTTGTGAAAGGAATATCATTGTTTAACGAATGTATTAGGGTTTTTGAAGAAGTAACATGCAAGGTGGATGAAGGGGAACAAGGAGTTATGTTGTATTTGGATTTCCAAAAGGCATTTAGTAAGCTGTAGCATTAAAAGTCTTTACTCAAGATTAGAAAGCCTGGCCTTCAGAGTAACATATTATTATGGATAAAAGATTGGCTAGCAAACAGGAAGCAGAGATTCAAGCTAAAATGGATCTTTTTTTGGGTTGGCAGATTAACTAGCAGTGTACCACAGAAGTGTTGAAGCCTGAATCATTTACAATCTTTATCCATGACATGGCTGCAGGAGCCAAATGAATGGTAGCTAAATTTGCTGAGACATCAAAATAAGTAGGAATGTAAGTTATGAGGAGGAGATCCTGCCAGATGCGCTGAGTTTCTCCAATAATTTCTGTTTTTGTTTGCTATAAATACAATGGCTGCAAGAGTTGTATGCATGGGAACTCCACCAACTGAAAGCTCCCCTCTGAGACACATATCAGCCTGACTTAATTACATCTTTGTTCCTTCACTATTACTGGGTCAAAAACCTAGAACTTGCTTTCCAACAGCACTGCTAGTGTCCCTACACCCAACCATCTGCAGCGGTTTAAAAAGACAGTTCACCATTTCCTTTGCAAGGACAAGTAGGAATGTGGAATAAATACTGGCCTAGCCAGAGCCACCCACATCCCATGATTGCTCAATGACTCTATGTAACAGACCGTCTAGAACATGGAAGCAGAGCATATTGAGTCATTCAGTTCAAAATTACAATGATTTCTTCGGGGAAATAATATTTTAATGATGTCTATGAATGGTCTCAAACAGTGTGTGGTGAGTATAGCTTGGGAGCATGGGGTGAACTTGGGCTCCCACTACAAAGGGTTTTATTCACCTCACGATGCCAATCCAGGTTTAAGAAGCCTGCCCAAGCAGCTTTGAGAATATCATCTGGGATATGCTCAAGCACAGTGATTCACCTCGTGCAATGTATATTCAGGTACCAGACATAAGAGATGATGGCCACACATGCTGACCATGTTTACCTGCAATGTATCAGCCAGTAGATACAGTGACCTAAAGGTTATATCAGCAGGCCAATAAAGCTACTGGACAAATTCAAGACTTCTGTTTTTTTAACTTGCTTCCTTTGTGGTATATCTCACCATGGCAGATATAGAATTTGAATTCAATTAATGAAATCTAACTGGAATTCAAAAGCCGATTCCTGTAATGGTGATTATGAAACTATCAGATTGTCATAAAAGTCCCTCTAGTTAGCTAATGCCTTTTAACGAAGGAATTCTGTCATGTGTACCTGGTCCAGCCTTCATATAACTCCAGATGCACAGCAGTATGATTGGTTCATAACTTCCCCTATCAAACAATGGAGAAAGCCATTCAGTTGTATTTAAGAGAATGGCTTAGCACTATCCTCACGAGAGCAACTAAGGATGGGCAATAAATGCTCCCTGTGCCTGTGGCTGCCCCATCCCATCCCACATCTCTCAGCATGATTTCTACCCCTTCTCCCGCTGCTGGCTGTCTCCACCATTACTTCTGCCAATGGACAATTTCCTTTTCCATTCCCAAGTAATTTGGGATTCAAAGGACTGAGAATTGCCAGGGAACAGAGATGTGGTCAGTATTTGTTCTTCAAATGGAGGCCATGCAAACTTGATGACCCTGGTAACAGCAGCCAGTGAGGGAATGGTTAATTCCCAAAAGTTTCCCTTATGATGGTTGCATTCCTTCCATAATTAATGCAGAATAAATCTACAAAGCAGAGAGTCAGAACTTCCAGAAGGATCAACCCCTCAGCAAATTGTTCCCTGCTGTTTGTGAAGTCTTACTCTTTGGTTTATCCTCTTTTCTCTTGAAATCACCTGTACGTATCTTAGAAACTAGTTGCCATGGATGCCAGCTGCATTCAATGATTTGGGCTGCCTTTGTGTTGGTTGCTGATAGATGTTCCTAAAAATAGGTTGGACCACATTTTTCAGCTATATGTGTGGCTGACAAGACCAGTTTCAGTTACTTGCGTCTTGTGAAAGATGGTGAATGCAACTGGGTGGATTGCTAAGCCACTTCCTGGGTGAGTGAAGGGTCAACTGTGTCAGTGTGGGACTGGAGGAAGAAGAGGTGGTGATTCAGAAATGTTTACAGAGGGAACTCCTGGACTTAAACCTCAGCAGCTGAATGCACCATTACAAATGGTAGAGTGAGCTAGAGGCCAGGGCTGAAGGACTGCAGATATAAAACATAGGGTAGGGGATCCAAAACTAGAGGGCATAGTTTAAGGTGAGAAGGGAAAGATATAAAAGGGACCTAAGGGGCAACTTTTTCACACAGAAGGTGGTGTGTGTATGGAATGAGCTGCCAGAGGAAGTGGTGGAGGGTGGCACAATTACAACATTTAAAAGGTATTTTTATGGGTACATGAATAGGAAGGGTTTAGATGGATATGGGCCAAATGCTGGCAAATGAGACTGGATTAATGTAGGATATCTAGTCAGCATGATTGAGTTCGACCGAAAGGTCTGTTTCCGTGCTTTACCACTCTATGACTTTATGGCTGTAGGTGTGAGGTGATGCATTTTGGGAGGTCTAATAAGGGAAGCATATACACAATGAATGGATATGTCCTTTAGAGAGTACTGAGGAACAAAACAATTTTGGTCCATAAATCCCTGAAGGTGTCAGCACAAGTACACAGGATGGTGAAGAAGGCATGTGGGATGCTTGCCTTCATTAGTCAGGGAGTAGAGTATAGGAAAGAGGAAGTCTTGTTCCAACTTTATATAATATTGGTCAGACCACAGAAGGAATACTGTGTGCGGTTGTGGTTGTCACAATATTAGAGGGTGCAGAGCAGATTCACCAGGACATTGCCTGGGATGAAAAGTCGCAGTTATGAGGAGAGACTGGATAGGCTGCGTTTGTTTTTCCTGGAGCAGAGTAGGCTGAGGGAAGGTCTGATTGAGGTATTCAAAATTATGAGAGGCATAGACAGAATAGAACATGAGAATCTCTTCCCAGGCAGACATGTCTAAGACCAGAGAGTATAAGTTTAAGGTGAAGAGCAAGTGGTTTAGGGATCTGAGATTCTTTTTTTCATCCTGAGGGTGGTAGAAATATGGAAGGTGCTGCCTGTGAGGGTAGTGGAGGCAGGTACTCTCACAACATTGAAGAAGCTTCTGGATGAGCACTTAAAATGCCAGGGCACAGTTGGCTATGGACCAAGTGCAGGTAAATGGGATTAAGTTGAGTTTGATGTTTGTTGGTTGGCATAGACATTGTGGGCCGAAGGGCCTGTTTCTATGCTGTATGACTCGATGACTCTATGAATTCGCTAGTATCTTCCTTCATCAGATTTCAGCACCATGTGATCTGACATCATGTCGGCATTGCTTCTTCCACATGTACACACTAAATATTGTCAGGGTACTGGCACAAGTATCCCCTTGCTCCACAGGTCTCTCTCTTTATATCTGTCCTTCTTTGTCTCCCTTTCCCTCTCACTCTTCCCCTGTCCCTCTCTCAGTCTTTCCATCCCTGTTGTCCTTCTTGAGTTTCTCTCCCTCCGACTTTGTCATTTTCCATTTCTTATTCTTCAGCTCTCAACCCACCTCTGCCTCATTCCCTGCCTTTCCTCTCATTCTGTTACCGTTTCTTTTATTTTTAATTGTTTTCCATCATTTTTACATCACACTCCTTTTCTCTCTGCTTCATTTCCAAAAGGACTCCAGATACATGTCTCTTAACCACACACCAGCCATCCATCTCACAGCCAATGTCTGTTGTGTCTCTTACTGCTGCTGTGGGTCAGTCTGTGTCATTTACTGCAAGATTTTTAACAGAGGCTTATACTTCAAATGGCGGTATAAAAACAAGGCTGGCAGCTGCAATGGCCTGTGTGTACAGATAGTCCATTATTCTCACTGGGGTTGCTGTGGAAACAGTGGTTAGACAGTGACCCTGTCAAATTGATGATTGGATCAAATTGACTTTACTGCTAACTACTGGTATAAAATATTGAAATGACTTTGACCATGATGAAATATTTCATCAATAAGAGTCAGTAAATGGTGCATTAATAATGAAGGAATATTTATTTTCTGATGTCCCCAGCTTTTAAATTTCCGAGTAAAATATTTAAAAGTCATCGAAGGCTGAATGTGTAGCAACACAGGAAGGGGAGCTGGACATTCATTCTCTCAAACATGCTTTACCTTTCAATGAAATAACGTTGACCTATGTTACATTTCCCTAACACAGGACTCTGACCATTCAAAACAAGTTCAGTAACATAATAACAAGCGTTCATCAAGCATGGTTCTGCATGTGTTTGGAGAACCTCACTATGTAAAGGTACCTTCCTTAGACTGTAGTGAACATACAGAAGGCACACATTGTCTTATAACATATCCCTTCCATTGTTGTACATTAGAAATATAACCACATCTTTTAAAGATTTACTGCAACAATTTGGACTTTAACTCCATTTACTAACCATGATTTCATCTTCCTTAATACAATTACGGACTAGGACAGCTCCTAGTTGGGGTTCATACCATTGAAAACTTGCTGCGATATTTGGACCCAACTATATTGTTGTGGGCCTGGAGTCACAGGTGAAATCAGGTAAATTTCCGTCCCTAAAGACATTGGTGAACTTTCAGTGGCAATCAAAACGACACAATCACTTTTGCTGGTGGCATCTATTTATTTACAGATTTTGAGATAAAATCAAATTTTCAGTCATGGTGGGACTTGAACTCACCACCAACATTATTATGATACAGCCACAATGGAAAGTGATTCCTTTCTTTGACAAATGCACAATTTGCACAGGCAGAAGCAATCAATTCTTTCATCACTTCATCATATTGATTTCCACTCAGCCGTCACTCAGTTCAATCTATGACAAATTCTGAATACACAATCAGAGCTTAAAATAAGAACAGACCAGTAGGAAACACCTTTAAATAGCATTTCTAATTGTCATGCCAGATGGTAATTTCTCCAAGTAACTGGCTTCAGGATCCTGAAGAGATTACTGTCTAATTTCTTATTTTATTCTGCTCTGTTACATCCATTGGTTTGAGACTTGATGCAGCTCACAATGTGGAAATCCAGACTGGATCTCTCTATACCTAAATCTGTGCAAGCACCAATTAATTCCACTCATCATCCTGCCCGTAACATCGGGATTAGGAGCTGGAGTATACCATTCACCTCCTTGAGCCTGCTCTGCGGCCTTATGGCCCTAAATCCACTTTCCTGTCTACATCTAGTAAACCTTATCAATCAAAAATCTAACTCCGCCTAGAATATATTTAGCCTCCTCTGCTCCTAGGGGATGAGGAAGCCAAACACTAATGACTCTCAGAAAGAAAAAATTGTAGGTGACACAGTGACACAGTGGCCCAGTGGCCCAGCAGTTAGCACTGCTGCTTCACAGCACCAGGGACCCAGGTTCAATTCCACCCTCTGGTGACTGTCTGTGTGAAGTTTGCACTTTCTCCCCGTGTCTGTATGGGTTTCCTCCTGTAGTCCAAAGATGTGCAAGTTAGGTGGTTTGGCCATGCAAAATTGCCCATGATGTGTAGGCTGAGTGGATTAGCCATGGGAAATGCAAGGATATAGTAGGGATCTGCATCTAGACAGAATGATCTTCAAAGGATTGGTGTGGACTCATTGGGTTGCATGGCCTGCTTTTACACTGTAGGGATTTTATGAAATACCTTCTCATCACAATCTTAAATGGAAGCTTCTTTATTTCAAAAACATCCTCCTTAGTTTTCAAATGGAAACATCTTTTCAGCATCTATCCTGTCAAGCCCCCTCAGAATTTTATGTGTTCTGTGAGATAACCTTCCATTCTTCTAAACCTCAATGAGTACAGACCCAAATTTCTCAACCTTTCTTCATAAGGCAAACCTTCTCAATCCTGAAATCAGCTGAGTGAAACTTGTCCGAGCTACTTCAATGAGAGTACAGCCCTCTGTGAGTAAAGAGATACAAACTCTAAGCAATCCTCAACGTGTGGTCCCACTTACAGAATGTCAAATCTGAGTCTTTAATCCTCCATCCTCGCCATTATTTGGTCAAGGATAGTCTGTAATAGAATCTCCAACATTTAGACACTGGGACTTATATGGTGATGCTGTTAACCAGAAGTTACAGAATGTGGCACACTTGCTGTGAGCTGGCTTGTTCTCGTTCAGACGTTTCGTACCATGCTAGGTGACATCATCACTGGGGCCTCCAATGAAGCGATGTTATTCTACTCCATTTGGAATTTATACTGTTTGGTCCGTTATGGTGAGTGGTGTCATTTCTGGTTTTGATCTGTATGGGTTTGTATATGGGGTCCAATTCTATGTGTTTGTTGCTTGCATTACAGGTGGAGAACCATGCCTCCAGGAATTCCCGTGCGTGTCTATGTTTAGCCTGGGCTAACTATGGTTACCTTGTCCCAATTAAACTGATGGCCTTCACTGTTTGAGTGTACTGATATTAAGGAGAGTTCGTCGTGCAGTTTTGCTGCTAGCTGATGTTCATGTATTCTGATGGCTAGTTTCCTTCCTGTCTGTCAGATGTAATGTTTGTGGCAATCATTGCATGGTATTTAGTAAACCACGTTTGTTCTGCATGTTGTGGGAATGGGATCTTTAATACTTGTAAGTGTTTGTTGTAGAGTGGCTGTGGGCTTGTGGGCCACCATGATTCCTAGTGGTCTTAGGAGTCTCGTTGTCAGTTCTGATATGTTCTTGATGTATGGCTGTGTGGCCAGTGTGTTAGGGCGTACTGTGTCCTCTTGTTGTCTGTTTAGTAGGCACCTGCAGATGAAGTTGTGGGGATATCCATTCGTAGCAAAGATTTTGTATAGTTGCTCTTCCTCTTTCCTGTGTAGTTCTGGAGTGTTGCAATAAGTAGTGGCCTGTTTAAATAGTGTCCTAATACAGCTTTGTTTATGGGCGTTGGGGTCGTTGCTGCGGAAGTTGCGGATTTGGTCAGTGTGGGTTGCTTTTCTGTATACTGAGGTTTGGAACTCCCAGCTGGTCATACGCTCAACTTTAACATCCAGAAACGGAAGTTGATTGCTGTTTTCTTCTTGTCTCGTGAATTTAATCCCTGTGAATACATTGTTGATGAGGTGGTGGGTCTCTTCTAATTTGTTGAGGTTAATAATGACAAATGTGTCGTCTACGTACCGGATCCACAGTTTAGGTTGAATGCGGGGGAGGGTGGTGTGTTCTAGTCTCACCTAAAACTCAAGCTACAGATCTTTGCCAAAACTTTGAACACTTGTTGTGAATTGGGAAACTGGATAGGTTCACGAGAGAGAAAGAAATTGAAGAATATCCTCAAACAGCGAGAAGGAGAAGAAGAGTGAGCAGGGGCTCATCTGGCATATTAAATCCGGGCTGAATGGCCAGATTCCATGTTGTAAATTCTCTGTAACCTTGCCCAAGCCACTCATCCAGAATGGAATGCTAGGAAAGGTGGAGACAGGTCAACTAGTTCTTTATGACCCTTCGTGCATTTTTTAACAAAAGTCCTGATCCACTGAACTTTGCTGCTGCTCAGTTCAAGAAGGAGGGTTGACTGCCCCGTCTCAAAGAACAATCAGATTCAATAATTAACCTTGAAGGTTCTTGGCTCGGACTAGAACACTGTTTGACCAGGTCATCTGACATAGCCATTTGTATATTACAACAATGGCTACATTTTAAAGAACTGTGTCATTGTCTATGAAGTGACTCAGATCATCCTGAAACACTGAAGGGCACTTTGTAAATGCAAGTTCTTTCTGTGTAGGAAGGAGAACGGGCTGCATTTCTATAGCACCTATCATGCATGGGCATGTTTTGTGGAATGACTTCCTTCTGTCCTGTAACACCTGATGATTCCATCAACACACATGATTCTAACTATTTGAAGGCTCCGACTGGGAGACTGAAAATTGAACAGACAGTTTCATCACCATGGAAACCATTTTATCAGGCTTGTTTACTGCCTACTCTCAGCTTTCTCCGATAACTGTTAGATATTTTGGTTGTCATTATTGTACTAAGTTGTGTATCATAGAATCATTGTACAGAAGAGGCCTTTTAGCCCATTGGGTCTATACCAGTAAAACGCAACTTTAAAATCTACACTAGTCCGACCTTCCAGTGCTAGATCCATAGTCTAGAATGCTTCAGGTGCTCATCCAAGTACATTTTAAAGTTTGTGAGGTTTTCTACCTCAACTACTCTCTCAGGCAATGCATTCCTCAAATCCCCTCTAAATTTTCTGCCTTGAACCTTAAAATAACATCAAATCATTGTTAACACAGTGTGGAGCTGGAGGAACACAGCAGGTCAGGCAGCATCAGAAAATTTTCTGAAGAAGGGTCCCAACCGGAAACGTCAGCTTTCCCGCTCCTCTGATGCTGCCTGCTGTGTTCCTCCGGCTCCACACTGCGCTATCTCTGACTCCAGCATCGGCAGTTTTTACTATCCCCTCATTATTGTCCTCCTGTGACCTAAGACCTTCTTCTTCAGTCTCAACCACCCGCCAGTCTTCGTGTCATTTGCAGACTTATTTATCACACCTCCTGTATTCTCATGAACATAGTTTTTATACACCATAAATAATTAGGGAACCAGCACTGAGCTCCATGAAACACGACGAAATACTGAGCTGTAGTCACACAAACAGCCTTCTAACACCCCCCTCTGTCTCCTGCCTCTAAACCAATTCTAGATTCAGTTTGCCAACAGACAACATTAGTAAGCAATGTGTGGCTCAAGCGTTAAATTGACTGCAAATAGTCACCTGATCAATGGCCGCATGAGAGTCAAATCTCACCCAAACCCCATCTCTATGAATCAAACTGAATTTGAAATATGGATATACTGTCAGGGTTAAGTTTCACCAGTCCATCAGAGGTTTTTAACAATATATTTAAATGTAATTTTCACTGGATCTTGCCTTCTCCTTGATCAGTATGATCAGTGTGAGCCTTTGACATTCAATAGATTCACTGAATCCCCTTACTATCAAGTAAAAACCGAAAGAACTGCAGATGTTGTAAATCAGGAACAAAACCAGCATCCACATCCAGAAGATCATCAGGCGCCATTTCCCCCACCTCCAGCAAGATGCCACCACCAGACACATATTCCCCTCCCTCCCTTGTCCTCCATCCACAGGGGCCGTTCCTTCCGGGACACACTTCCTTCACCCTTAACACCTCCCCACAGCCCTACGGCACATTCCCCTGTAACCAGTGAAGGTGCAACACCTGCGCATTTACCTCCTCCCTCCGCAATATCCAAGGGCCCAAACATACCTTCCAGGTGAAGCAACACTTCACCTGCACCTCCCAGAAACTAGTCTACTGCATTCGCTGCTCACAATGTGGTCTCCTCTACATTGGGGAAACGAAGCGAAGACTGGGTGACCGCTTCGCAGAACATCTACGTACTGCTCGCAGAAAAGACCCTGAACTACCTGTTGCCTGCCACTTCAATGCACCACCCTGCTCCCTAGCCAACGTCTCTGTCTCTGGTTCGCTGCAGTGTTCCAGTGAAGCCCAACGCAAGCTGAAGGAACAACACCTAATTTTCCACTTGGTGACCCTGCAGCCCTCCAGTATCAATATTGAGTTCAATAATTTTAGGGCCTAACCTATCCCATGTCCCAGCCCCCCACCCACACACATAGCCTGCCATTACACACCTCCTGTTGTTAGTCACTAACAATCCCCATTAACAACTATTCACCCTCCCAGCCTGATCGTTATCAACTCTTTGTCTGTCCAACTGTTCTTCTCTCTCTTTAGGCTCTATCCTATTGTTTACTCCCTATCCTATCCCCCTCCCCTTTGCTCTGCATATAAGCTGACGTTTACCCAGCCACCATCAGTTCTGAGGAAGGGTCGCCGGACCTGAAACGTTAACTCTGTTTTTTCCTTCACAGATGCTGCCAGACCTGCTGACCGTTTCCAGAAACTTTGTTTTTGCCCCTTTCTATCAATATACTCGAGGTTACCTTTGACCAGAAACTCAACTGGGCTCACTATATAAACACAGTGCCTACAAGAGTAGGTCAGAGGCTAGAAATTAGGAGCAGGTACTGGAATATTTAAAAGCAGAGCGAATCACACAGCAGTTGATGTGAGTACAAAGTTTGAGGTTTGTTTCACACTCTCTGCTGTTTTTATCAACTGCTGACTCTGTTAAGGCAATGAAAATTCACTTGACCTTTCCATTCTTCTGGCAGGGTTATAGGGAAGGGGTCAGGGGATGGTTCTGAGCGGAATGCTCTTCAGTAGGGATTCTATGATCAACTTCAACTTCCCCTCTAAGCCACTCACCATTCTGATTTGGAAATATATTGCCGTTCCTTCACTGGTGCTGGGTCAAAATTCTGGAATTCCCTCCCTAAGGGCATTGTGGGTCAACCTGAGGGCTGCAGTGATTCAAGAAAGCAGTTTGCCACCTCCTTCTCGAGGTCAGCTAGGAACTGGCAATATATGCTGGCCAGCCAGCATTGCACACACCCTACAAGTGAATAAAAAAATATCATTATAGGAGCAGGAGTAGGCTATTTGGCCCCTCAAGCCTGATCCACCATTCAATATGATCATGGCAGATCCAGTTGTGCCTTCAACTCCACTTTCCTCCTTGGACCCCAAACCCTTGTCTCCCCTTTTAGTTCGAATTCTGTCCAACTCAGCCTCGAATTGTGTTGCCTAGCCTTCACTGCTCTCTGGAGAGAAGAATTCCAGAGATGTTTGAAAGACAAACCTTCTTCTCAACTCGGTATTAAATTCGGACTGTTATTTTTTAAACTCGGTCTTCTAGTCATATGTTCCCCCACGTGGGGAACCATCTCAGCATCTACCCTGTCAATCCCCCTCAGCAGCTTAGACACGTTGGAGAAATGTTTTTGAGCATTGTGGCTTGCCAGTGACTTGTCATAGTCCTTTATGTATTAAGGTATGTGACAGAATCCATTGCATGAAGTATATGAAACCTGATCCCAGAAGTATGGAAAGGTCAAGTGAATTTTCATTGCTTTAACAGAGTCAGCAGTTGATAAAAACAGCAGAGAATATGAAACCAATCTCAAACTTTGTACATCGTATCAATTGCTTCGTGAGTCGCCCTGCTTTTGAGTATTCTGGTACCTGCTGTTAATGATGTTTTACTCAACCCAGCTTTGATATGCTATGACCCACCTCTAGAAAAGATGAGACTTGAGCCTTGACTTTCTAGCCCAGAGGTCTGGACACTACCAATGCACCCAGAAAGCCTTCATATCTGCTCCTCCAGAGATGAAGGGAGAATTGAGAAATAATTGGAACATCTTACAGTCTCATTGTCAGAATTAGACAAGAAACCCAGGACATAAGAGTAACAATCCTATAATCAGCTCTGGGGAAATTGTGATGAAAGCTGTATTGTACTCTATACCTCACTAAGAAGTGGAAAGGCCTGTTTGAAGGCCTTGAACGCATATTTTGAACCCTCTATTAATGAATTATTATGAATGCTACATGTTCAACACCAGAGCTAAGGAAGAGGGGGAGAATACTGGTCTGCATTTGACTGCATTGATAAGACTAGCTGAATCTTGATATTGGACAACTGAAGGTTGATCTCATTTAAAATGGGATTATCTTAGGAGCAAGAGATCCCACTGTATGAGCATGTCTACTGAGAGTAGAGGATCAAGAAAGCTACGGAGAAGTTCAGAATTAATCATCAGCTAGAGAGCATTGATGGAAGAACTGATGAAGCTTTTGACCACGCTGAGAGACAGTCCAAGCCTTCTGAATGCAATACAGAGGAGAAAATGAAAGAAATATTTGCAGAGGACCAACAGGTTGAAGGTTAAAGTAGAGGGGGTGAATATTGTGGAGGACACAGTGCAAAAGAAAAGGAAATGCATCCAGTGTGGTGAAAACAGCGCTCCAGCTGCAGCTGAAAACTTGTCACTTTTGCTGGAAAGAAGAAAGACACGAACATGGAGTTAAAAGAAAATTACTGCAGATGCTGGAGATCTGAATTAAACACGCAATACTGGGGAAGCTCAGCAGGTCTGACAACATTGTGGGGAGAGAAATAAAGTTAATGTTTCCAGTCTAATTGTTCTTCAGAATCTGAATTGTTAACTCTGTTTCTCTTTCTACAGATTCTGCCAACCTATAAGGAGAAACATCAGACACTGATTCTGAGAAATAACTCCACAACATAGTGTATGCTGGTACGGTTTGCACTATCAAGTCTCAAGTTAAATAATAGCTCGTGACTGTTGGAACAATTACTGCAGCAGGAGAGAATCAAGTGTTTGCAAGTGTCGCTTAGACACTGGTGTTAGGTGAAACATCAAAACCTTTGCAGACCTGTGTGATCTTGCTCAAAATGGTGACGTGAAAATGAAGCCACTGAAGATAATGTTGAACTTATATTAGTGGAGCGATACTCACCCAAGAGCACAAATGAAGCTGAGACCTCAGTGCTATGGAAAGACAGATCTGCAGTTCCAGAATGGAGACACTATGTAAAATCCACTCATCACAGCTGAAGCAAGTCTGATGCTTGAACTGGTAACTCTACACAAACCAGAAGAGAGTTGCAATATTTAGCAATGCATCAAGATGTTAGCTTATGAACAAATCCTAAAATATTACAAAAATGTTTTTACAAGTCTTGGATGTCTTGCTGGTGAATGTCATCTTGAAGTGGATGTGAGCATGAGACCAACTCAGTATTTTCTGAGCTGAATTCCAGCTGCCCCCAAGTCTAGTCTGAAAGACAAGTTAGAGAAGCAGGAAAAGATGGGACTAATCAACAAAGTGACATCTCTGACAGACTGAAAAAGCAGATAGTGCAAAGCCTGGAAAGCTGACAGTGTGCATAACCAAAGTCCAAAAGACCTCAATAAAGCTTTGAAGGGATTGTGCTACCATATGCTGATCAGTGAAGAAATGTTGCTGCAATATGCCAAGTTAAAAGATTTTACCACCCAGTATGTGAAGGATGGATACTGACAAATGGCATTGGGATGCTGACAGCAGTTTCCTGACTATATTTTGACAGTATTTCGGGGTACAGATGGTTGTGCATGCTGCTTGACATTTCTGCTGCTCCAGAAGAGAATCAACGCCAACAGCATGAGATAGTCAGCGATCTTTCTGGAGTGGAAGTGATTGTGGAGATATCATCACAAACCATGTTCAGACTACAACAGAAAGTTTGCCAAATGAAACTGAAGTTGTACAAGAAAAAATTGCAACTGAAGCTAAGTTTATAGACATTGCACTGGCAGTGAAAAGATTTCATCCTTATCTTGACAAGGTGAGAGTTACAGCACAGATGCAGCAACCAACAAATGTAGGGATGGTACAACGATTTATTGGATTTGTGAATTATCCAGCAAAGTTGTTTCCCTATTTCTGTTCACAGTGTGAATTGTTATGCAAGGTCATTGAAAGGTCAGTAAAGGTCATAAGTATGGAGATACAGAACAGTAAACAACTTTTGGTCCTATTAAAAAAACAGTAACAACAACGCCAGCTCTAAGGTGCTTAATCAATGCTGAAGCCATGTTACTGCATGATGCTAGTAAGAGAGGACTTGGAGAAAATCAATTGCACTTGTATCCAGGACACAAACTGAACGATCCCACATGCAGGTTGAGAGACTGCCTGACACTTATTATGATCAAGTTGGGAGGAATGTAACAATTCCTTTTTGTTCTGCTCCTCCATTGTTCAGAATATTTTTTAAAACTTTAATCAGATTGGTGATATGGCCAACACAAAAACAGAAATGTTTGGCAAAAGTTGATAGGTCTGGCAGCATCTGTTGAGGGGGGAAGGAGAGTTAACTATTCAAGCCAATTATGTAGGTTTTACACTATATCTGGTTTAGTGTTAGAAACAAGTCAGCCAGGTTTCTTTAGTCAATTAAAAAAATGAGTATATTATGAATAAAACTAAACAATAATGCAATGATTATTGACAAAAATAGTTTGGACTGTGCAAAGATAAATGTGAATTATACGCAACACCCAAACTTAACACTGGGCAAATAAAGACAAATGATCAAACAGACCCAATAGATTTCTCAAGAATAACCCCACCCACAAGACACTAATGACACTGTGGGTCACTAAATCTGATTAAAACTCTAAGTTGTTATGACACTTTATCTTTGATCCAGCCTCAACAACTGCTCACATTCTGGTGGTCCAACTTTCTTTTCTGGTTCTATACTCTCCTGGATTCTTGAAAGCTCCATTCCAGCGTTTAATAACAGACACAATTCCAGCTGTTACTGAACAGTGAGTGTCACCAAGCCCCTACTGTCTGGGGTTTGTTTCTGAGTTCCCAGCACAGTTCTCCTGAGGCTGCATGCCTCCTGGACTTCCCTGAACCTTGAATACGCCAAACTATTTAACCACAGTGGGACTTCTCTGAAACCCAGCTACACAAAGTCTATGTAGTTCAATTACCCTTGTATTTATTATATGCAGGCTACTTTTAACCCCTTTACAGCTCCTAGAACATCCCTAGGCCCTCATTATACAGAGTTAATCAGCTGCTTAAAGACTTCCCTAAGCTCCAATTACACAGAATCCATTTAGATCAGTAGCCTTTAACAGAACAGTTAACACAAAATATCCCCAAGGGTCCCGACCCGAAGCGTCAACTTTCCTGCTCCTCTGTCGCTGCTTGGCCTGCTGTATTCCTCCAGCTCTGAATTGTGTTGTCTCTGAATCTTCTTTTCTGCCTCCCCCTCTGTCTCTTCTTTCTCGCCCTCATTCCATTTCTCACATTATATCTTCCAATCTCGTTGCCTGTTGCCTTTGAATCATTCTTCAATGATCCCAAACAGTCCCAAGTCTCCTATTGAGAGCTTCGCAACAGGCTCCAGCCCTATTGCCAGGCAGAGTTGAATTTATTTAGTCTCTGGGATAGCCAAATGTAGCAACCACCATTGGAGTTTAGAAGAACATGCCTCATTGAACCGTATAAGATTTTTAGGGGGCTTCACAGGATAAATGCAGAGAGGTTGTTTCCTCTCTGTGGAGAGTCTAGGACCAGAGGAAGTAAAAGGTCATGCAGATAAGAAGAAATGAAGAGGAATTTATTTCTCTCAGAGGTTAGAGAATCTGTGGAATTTTTTTACCACAGAGGGCTATCAAGGCTTGATTATTAGTATATGCAAAGCTGAGAGAGACAGATTTTTAATCAGTAAAGGAATCAAGAGTTATGAGGAAAATGCAAGAAAGTGGAGTTGAGGATTATCAGATCAGCCATGATTTCATTGAATGGCAGAGCAGACTCGATGGGCTGAATGGCCTCTTCTGCTCCTACATCATATGGTCTTATGGAAAAAGCAGCCCTTGCAACTTCAGTGGTCCCCACAGGAAAATATTTTTTCCACGACTACCTTCTCCAACCCACACTCCTCTATAATTGCTGGTTACTTCCTTCTTCACCTACCCATTTTAAACTATGTTGAGCCCTCGAAGGGTATTTTCATACTCTATTGCCCTTTTGATTTCCTACCTGCAGTGAGAACCCCCACCTCTTTTGGTGGAGCCAGTAATGGTTCAGAGTTGCTGGCTGTTTATTGGATCAATGGCATTGGGAGCCTGACCATTGTCCTTAATTTGGGGCAGTCCCAAAGGCTACCAGTCAGGAGGTTTTTTTTAACCATTCATGGGATGTGGACATCACTAGCCAAGCCAACATTTATTGCCTATCCCTAATTAGCCCAGATGGCAGTTGAAAGTCAACCACATTGTTGTGGTCTGGAGTCACATGTTTTGATTTGATTTATGATTGTCATGTGTATTGAGGTACAGTGAAATGTATTGTCTGACGTGCTTTACTGGCAGATGGTACTATACAAGTGCAGCAGGGTAACAGAACAGAGTGCAGGATACACTGTTACAGCTGCTGAGAAGGTGCAGAGAGGAACATTAAAAATCTCCATTCAAAGGTCTGAGTGCTTAGCTGGCGATTCCAACTGGGTCAGTTGCTTTCCATGTGTTCACCCTTAAGAAGGCTGATCTAATGTTTGCAATGGTGACCAAGGGTACAGGTGCATCCCAGGAATTTGGGACGGGTGATATTGTTTCACTGACCTTCTATTCAAAGCAAGTCTAGAATGCATTGAGTTCATTGGGTAGGGATGTATTGTTGCCTGTGATTTTGTTCGACTTTGCTTTGTAGCCCGTTATGTTGTTTAAGCCTTGCCATAAACATTGGGTGTCCATGTGGTTGGCCTGTGCCTCAAGCTTAGATTGGTATTGCCTCTTGGCATCCCTGATGGCCTTGGGGAGGTCATATATCAATTTCCTGTGTAGCTTAGGGTAGCCGATTTGATTGTCTCTGACCTGGACTTCAGTATGGAGCGGATCTACCGGTGCATCCATGTTTCCACTCTGAGAACGTTTGGATTAACTGCTGCAGCACTCAGTCATCTACACACTTACTAACGAAGTGGCTGCTCAGTTCTTGAATATGGACCAGTCCACCAACTCTAAGCAGCCCAGAAACCCTTCTGTTTCCTCAGACTAACAGTACACTACTTTCTGTACTGAGTCCTCATGCTTCAGTTTCTTCTTATAAGCTGGGAGGAGGAGCACAGTATTTTGGTCTGATTTTCCAAAATGGGGAATGGAGTGGTAGGCATTTTTTATGGTTGTGTAGGATGTTCTGACCTCAGGTGGGACAGGCAATGTGTTGGTGGCATATTCTTCAAGTTGGCCTGGTTGAAGTGACCAGCTACAATGTAAGCCAGACCAGGGAAGGTTAGCAGATTTTCCTCCCTAAAGGGTATTAGTAAACCAGATGGGTTTTTCCTGACAATAGATTCATGGTCATCGTTAGACTCTTAATCCCAGATTTTTATTGAATTCAAATTCCACCTTCTGCCATGGTAGGATTTGAACCAAGGTTTCCAGAACATTACCTGGCTCTGTAGGTCTAGTGATAATACCACTAGGCCGTCACCTCCCCTAAGAGGCTACATCCAATAAGATTGTTGAGCCAGTTTCACTGACGGCAAGTGTGAGCTCAGGAATCCCACTTGGCCCTGATATTCCTGCTCAGAAACCTGCGGAATAACTCAGACTATTCTCTCCTTTTGTCCATCTGCAGATTCCGTAAATCGCAGTGGATGCTAGGTCAGTTGTTAATTTTCAATCTGCGATCGATAGCTTTATGTTAAGCAAAGGTGTTAAGGGATATGGGCCAAAGGCCACACATCAGCCAAGATCCCACTGAATGGTGAAACAAGTTTGAGGGGCTGAATGGTCTTCTCCTGTTTCTATGTTCCTAGTTCCTATGCAGATGGTTCTAGACCTTCTGACTGTTTCCAGCATTTTCTGTTTTTGTTTCAAAGACAAAGCTTGACTATGATCGCCCTGACATTGGAAGAGACTAATTTTCGCCTATTGTCATTGTCGTTCACTAAGTGTCTAAAAATATACTTTGATACACAGGCTAAAACCCCCCTGCACTTGCTGTTTTCACTGCTGCACTGATCCATTCATAATTATGTTTAAATAGAATACAAAAGGAATTAAAAGCAATTTAGCTCTGAATTATTCAAGTACACATCAAATTGCCCCAGCTGGGCAGCAGAGAAGATATTCCTGTGGCAGTGGAATAACAATTAATGTCATTGCAAACTTTATTATGGATGAGGCATATTTTTACATTGCGAATTAAGCCAAAGTATAAAGGAAGATGTCACCAACATTAGGATAAAGACGAATTGGAAAGTTATAATTGAATAAAGACTGGATCTTAACCCCTGAGTAGATCATAGGAGAGTAGAAGGGATTTGAGACATTCCACGGTTTTTATGTTCCGTGAGGGAATGGGTTACAAACTTGTGTTAATATAGTGCCTTTCATTATCTCAGGCTAGCCTAAGGCACTTCACAGCCAATTTATAATGTAGAAATTTCATCAATCTGAACTAAAAGTATATTAGAGAATGAGAGGTGGGAGATGCTAAGATTTCAGAGAGTGAGATGAAGATTATGTAGGAGAGCTACTGAGGTGTAAGACAGTAGCATGGTGGCTCAGTGGTTGGCTCAGTGGTTAGCACTGCTGCCTCACAGCACCAGGGACCTGGGTTTGATTCCAGCCTTGGGTGATTGTGCGGAGCTTGCACATTTTCCCCATACCTGCATGGGTTTGCTCTGGTTTTCTACCACAGTCTAAAGATGTGCAGGCTAGGTGGATTGGCCATTGGGAAAATAGGGTTACAGGAATAGGGTAGGGATGGGTCTGGGAAGTATGCCCTTGGGAAGGTCGGTGTACACTCGATGGGCTGAATGGCCTGCTTCCACACTGTAGGGATTCAATGTAATTGGGAGTTTCAAAAGAATGATAGTCATAGAGGTTATATTGAAATTAAATATTGAAAAATAGGGGTTAAAACACTGTGTTGTTTGTTATTTAAACTCCAATTCCAATTCCAATTCTGGGAGCCAAGCAATAGGCAGTGGCTGTGGCCTCATTGAGAAGCAGAACAGAGTGTGCTAAGTTAGGTTGCATGAAATCTGATCCACGAGCTGTAGTTTACATCATAATGGAGTACTTTCACCAGGTTTTGTGACACTTGTGTTGCCCTTGTGAATCCGGGTGTCCAACTATTGTTAAATGATCAATTTGTTGTTTCACTTGATAAATGAAAAATAAATTTATTGAAGAAAATATGCAGAGATACAGAGGCAGGTATTTAAGGAGATAGTTCAGAGTACTGAAACTAACATATTCCAGTGGAAAAGAAGGAAAGAAGGACTGAATATTATGAAATCAGCTAAGTGTCATTTTTGTTGAGCTGCATGGATACCAAGATAAGACCATGGCTGATCTCATAATACTTAACCTGCCTTAGCCCCAAAACCCTTGATTGCTTTACTGATTAAAAATCTGCCAATCTCAGCCTTGAATATGATTAATGACCCAACCTGAACAGCCTCTGTGTTAAAGAGTTCCACAGATTCAATACCGTCTGAGAGAAGAAATTCCTCCTCATCTCTGTAGTAAAGAGATGACCTCTTACTCTTAGATTATTCGCTCTGGTCCTAGATTCTCTGAAAAGGGGGATGACCTAGTGGTATTATTGCTGGCCTATTAATCCAGAGACCCAGATAATGTTCTGGGGACCTGATTTCAAATGCCACCTTCTACTAATTTGATTTCAATATAAAAAAAAATCTGGAAATAAGTGTCTAATGATGACCATGAATCCATTGTCAATGATTGGGAGAAAACCTATCTAGTTCAGTAATGCCCTTTACAGAGGCGAACTGCCATCCTTAACCTGGTCTGGCCTACACGTGACCACAGACCCATAGCAATATGATTGACTTTTAACTGCCCTCTGGGCAATAAATGCTGCCCCAGCCAGTGATGTGCACAATCCATGAATGAATTTTAAAAATCTACATTGTGAAAAGCCCCCGAAGAGTCTCACATGTTTCAACAAGGTCGTCTCTCATGGATCTAAAGAAGTAAAGAACAGTACAGCCCAGTAACACACCCTTCAGCCCACCAAAACTGTGCCAACACATGATGCCTTTTTAAACTAAAAATATTTTGCCTCTATGCATACCATATCCCTCTAACTAAAGCTCCATACAGCTACAACATAACTTGCCAATTTTTATATTGAATGTCCCGACCAATGAAGGCAAGCATGCCATACGCCTTCTTGACCATCTTATCCAATTGCATTGCCACTTTCAGGGAACTGTGAACCTGTACGCCTAGATCCTTCTGTATGTTGACGCTGCTAAGGATCCTGCCATTTACTGTATAGTTCCCCCCTCATTAAATCTCCCAAAAATGTATCACCTCACATTTGTCCACATTAATTTCCATCTGCTGTTTCTCCACCCAAGTCTCCAGCCTATCTACATCCTGCTGTGTCCTCTGGCAATTCTCCTCACTATCCACAGCTCTTCCAGTCTGTGTGTTGTCTGCAAACTTACCAATCAGACCACCTGCATTCTCCTCCAATCATCTATATATTACAAACAAACAGGGAGCCCAGCACTGATTCTTGCAGAACATCACTGGTCACAGATCATTCACGCTGCACAAATGTCAGGTAATGACCATCTCCAATAAGACACAACCTAACCACTGCCGCTTGGCTTTCAATGGCGTCACTATCACTGAATCCTCCATTATCAACATTTGGGAGTTACATTGACCAGAAACTCAACTGGAATGGCCGCATAAACAGAGAGGCTACAAGAACAGGTTAGAGGCGAGGAATACTACGGTCCGTAACTCATCTCCTGACCCCCGTAAATTCTGTCACCATCTACAAGGCGCAAGTCAGGAGTGTGATGGAATATTTACAACTAGTTCATCTTTCCTTCAGCAGTTGTAGTCTGTAACTTTTACCTAATAAGTTAGAGACCATTTATAAAGCCTCTTGAAAACCAGCAGAAGCATCTGGAGAAAGATGACTGAAAAACAATGTTCTGACCAGCAGAAGAATCATAAGGATCATCTGAGCATCCTGTGAATAAGATCCATTGAACTGCCTTCCCAGTTTTCCTCTGCTGATAAGCTATTCTTCCTCATCTGTTTGCCTTACTGCGTGTGTGTGTGTGTGTGTGTGTGTGTGTATGTGTGTGTGTGTGTGTATAAGGGGAGTTTAAAAGAGGATTAGAAACTAAATTTGTAATTTTACATGAATAGTAACTCTTGTAAACACAGAAATTTGATCCATGCTTTAATCAAGGTGGGTCTGAAAGTCCAATAAAATAGGGGATTTTGCGTACTTATTTCTAAATGTTTAATTTTTCAGAAGTCTTTGGGAACAGCAAAGGTTTGATTTCAAGCACACTGCGCCTGTCTGAGGGAAAGTGCTGGAATCTATTATGAAGAAGTTTATAACAGGTCACTTTGAAAATCTTAACACAATGAGGAATTAGAGTCAGCATGCAATTTTGATTTAATTTGATTTATTATTGTCAGGTGTACCGAGCTGCAGTGAAAAGTGTTGCCTTGTGAGCTTTACAGGTAGATCATATTGTACAGAAGCATTAGGGTAACGGAACAGAGCACAGGATACAGTGTTACAGCTGCCGAGAAGGTGCAGAGAGAGAGATCAACATTAACATTAAAGAGGATCATTCAAAATTCTAATAACGGTGAGGAAGAAACTGTTCTTGAATCTGTTCGGACATGTATACAAACTTCTATAGCTTCTGCCCAACGGAAGAGGGTAGAAGAGATTATAAATGGGGTGGGAGTTGTGTTTGATTATTTAGTTGCTTTCCCAATGCTACGGGAAGTATAGATGAAGTCAATGGATGGGAGTCTGCTTTGCATGATGGATTGGGCTGTGTTCACAACTCTCTGTAGTTTCTTACTGGTCTTGGGAAGACCAGTTGCCGAATTATGCTGTGATGCATCTAGATAAGATGCTTTCCGTGGTGCATCTATAAAAATTGATAAGAGTCCTTGTGGACATGCTGAATTGCCTTAGCCTCCTGAGGAATTAGAGGCGCTGTTGTACTCTCTTGAATGTGGATTGTCCAGGACATATTGTTGGTGAACATCACTTCCAAGAACTTGAAGCTCTCGACCATCTCCACCTCAGTACCATTGATACAGATAGGGGCATGTCCTCCACTCTTCTTCCTGAAGTCAATGAACAGCTCCTTTGTTTTGCTGACATTGATGGAGAGATTGTTGTCTTTACACCATGCCATTAAGCACTCTATCTCCTTCCTGCAATCCGTCCCATCGTTGTTTGAGATCCGACCTACAAAGGTGGTGTCATCAGCAAATGTACCAATCACGGTCGCCCGACTTGAACATCTCAAACCTGGCCTTCAGTAGGGAATTGTGAAGGGAAATCATGTTTGACTAATACATTAGAGTCCTTTGAGGTAATGACAAACAATGTAGATAAATGGGAACCAGTGGATGTAGAACCAGTCAATTACCAGAAGGCATTTGACTAAGTGCCACATCAAAGATTGCTCCGCAAGATAAAAGCTCATGGTATAAGGTATTAGTATGAACAGAGATCGGTTAGCTAATAGGAAGCAGAGAGAGTCGGCATAAAAGGATTCTTTGAGGTTGGCAGAATGTAATCTTTTGATGTGTCACAGAGGTCAGCATGGAGCCTCAATTTTTGACTTGGATGAAGGGATTGAATGTATCATTGCTAAACTTGCTGATGATGCAAAGATAGGTAGGGACAGTTTTCTTCTTTTCACTGATGGGATATGAGTGTCATCGGCTGGACAAGCATTTATTATCGGTCCCTAGTTCCCCTTGAGAAAGTGGTGGTGAGCGGCCTTTTTGAACTGCTGCAGTCCATGCATTGTAGTTAGATCCACAATGCCCTTAAGGAGGGAATTCCAGGATTTTGACCCAGCAACAGTGAAAGAATGGCGATATGTTTCCAAGTCAAGATGGTGAATGGCTTGGGAGGGGACCTTGCAGGTGGAGGTGCTCCCATATATCTGCCACTCTTGACCTTCAAAATGGGAGCGGCTATGAATTTGGTAGTTGCTGTTTAAGGATCTTTGACAAATTTCTACCGGTAGTAAGTTGTGAAGAGGGCATAAAAAATCTGCGAAGGATATAGATAGACTAAGTGAGATGACAAGAATTTGGCAGATACAGTACAAGAACGTAAGATGTAGGAGCAGAGCCAGGCCATTTGGCCCATTAAGTCAGCTCCACCAATTCAATAACATTTCTTAACCACATTCTCCTGCCTTCTCCCTGTAACCTTTGATCCCCTGACTAATCAAGCAGTGCAGAGGAAGTGAGAAGGCTGCAGAAGGACTTGGATAGGCTAGGAGAGTGAGCAAAGAAGTGGCAAATGGAATATAATGTGGTAAAGTATGAGGTTATGTACTTTGGTAGGAAGATTAGACACATAGACTATTTTCTAAATGGTGAAAGGCTTTAAAAATCTAAAGCACAAAGGGACTTAGGAGTCCTAGTTCAGTATTCCCTTAAGGTTAACATACAGGCTCAGTTGGCAGTTAGGAAGGCAAATGTAATGTTAGCAATCATTTTAATACAGCTAGAACTTAAAAGCAGGAATGTACCATTTTTCTGAAGAAGGGTCTAGGCCTGATACGTCAGCTTTCCTGCTCCTCTGATGCTGCTTGGCCTGCTGTGATCATCCAGCTCTACACCTTGTTATCTCAATGTACTGTTGTGATTGTTTAAGTCTCCAGTCAGACTGCATTTGGAATATTGTGAGCAGTTTTCAGCCCCAAATCTAAGGAAGGATGTGCGGACCTTGGAGATGGTCCAGAGGAGGTTTACAAGAATGATCCAGGAGATGAATGGCCTGTTACATGAGGAGAAGTTGAGGACTCTGGGTCTGTTATTGATGGAGCTTTTAGAAGGATGAGGGGGAATCTGATTGAAACTTACAGAATACTGAAAGGTCTGGATAGAGTGGGCATAGGGAAGATGTTTCCACAAGTAGGAGAGACTAGGACCCAAGTGCACAGCCTCAGGGTGAAGGGATGACACTTTAGAACTGAGATGAGGAAGAATTTCTTCAGCCAGAGGCTGGTTAATCTGTGGAACGCATTACCACAGAGGGCTGTAGAGGCCAAGTCATTGAGTGTATGAAATAGATAACACAGTGTGGAGCTGAAGGAACACAGCAGGCCAGCCAGCATCAGAGGAACAGGAAAGCTGACGTTTCAGGTCAGGACCCTTCTTCAGAAATGAAGAAGCTTTCTGAATAAGGGTCCCGACCTGAAACGTTAGCTTTCCTGCTCCTCTGACGCTGTCTGGCCTGCTGTTTTCCTCTAGCTCCACACTGTGTTATCTTAGACTCCAGCATTGGCAGTTCTTACTATGTCTCATTGACTGTATATGTGTAAATGTGAACACATCACTTTGGCAGGAAGAATAGAAAAGCAGCATATTATTGAAATGGCAAGAAGTTACAGAGGTTTGGGCTGCAGAAGGATCAGATGGCCTGATTCCTGAATCAGTTAAAGTTAGTATGCAGGTACAGCAGGTAATTAGGATGGCAGACAGATTGCCTGCCAATTGACACATAGCAAGGTCCCCAGAAGATCATGATAATCTGTTTTATTCCTTTTAAATTTAAAAATAATTCATGGACGTGGACGTCATTGGAAAAGTCAGCATTTGTTGAACACATTGAACACCCTTCTGAAGAAGGGTCACTGGACTTAAAACTTTGACTGTGTTTCTCTCTCCACAGATGCTGCCAGACCTGCTTAGTTTCTCAAGCAATTTTAAATTTTACATTCAATATTGATCTTGCTCTCTATGCACCTTCTTTACAGCAGTAACATTGTATTTTTCGCTCTGTCCTATTACCCTAATGCACTTTGTATGGAATGATCTGCCTGTGCTACATGCAAAACAAAACTTTTCACTGTACCTAGGTGCATATGACAGTAAAAAGATCGAATCAAATCAATTTCTGTTTTTGTTTCACTAAAGAGAGCTCCCTTGCTCTCTTCTTCAAATAATGGAATGTCACCCTTAACTTCAGGCTAAAACGTCAAACAGAACCACAATTTAACATCTCATCTGGGCAGCAAGGGCTCCTGCAGAGCAGCACTGCTTCAGTATTACATTGAACTGTCAATCTAGATCTTGCACTCATGCCTTTGAGTGGGAATTGAAGCAATGACATTGTGATGCAGAAATGAGAGTGTGACCCATTGAGCCAAGTTTGAGAGTTAGATTGACAACTGACACAGACTGATAGAGGACTGGCTATAATTGTTACATACCATTGACAGTTACATTTTGTCAAATGTCAAGCGGTCTGAAAAACTCCCTGGATCAGGTAATTTGTATTTAGTTAAGCTAACACAGAAAGCTGGGAAACTAAGCTGCTCTCTGCAATGAATGGTCTACAGTATAATGATCATTCAGCGTGGATCAGTCCTCTCCCTACAGAGAAAGGCTGGCCTTGAACAGTAAGCAGGGAGCTCAGAATGGACAAAGAATTCAAATTGTCCAAATAATCTCTATCCATTCAACTGGACAGAGAGGCTTCATTGATAAGCAAGATGGAGAGAAGAGTTTGCAGATGGTTTATATGATTGGAATTAAACAGCTTGCTACACCTCAATGTGGACTGCACACCCTCTTTCAACTCTACATTACTGTTCGTTTTATGGAGTGAGGTTCAGTTTCAGAGCACTATTCCAATTTCACAGCCGTAGGGTTAGATATTCGTACCCATTCGAGCCTGTCCCAGGAAGCAGAGGCCTAGGGATGGAAGGACCCCATTCATCCCTTTGGCCTTTCCTCTTTCACTCAAAGAATCACAGGATCCCTGCAGTGCAGAAAGAAACCGTGCGGTTCGTCCAGTCTGCACCAGTGCTCCGAAGAGCACACCATCGGGGCCCAGCCTACGCCACCCAGTCCCCGTAACCCTGCATTTCCCATGGCTAATTCACCTAACCTGCACATTGTTGAATGTTCAGTCTGATCTAATTCAATTAGACTTTTGTCGGAAATCCTTCCGCGTACACACATATGATCTGGGGGAAGAAGTAGGCCACGTGGCTCTTGAGCCTGCTCCCTCAGTCAATAAGAGCTTGGTCGATCTGTTTGTGATTTGAATTTCACATTCTCATCCACCCCTGATAATGTTCGATTTCCTTGCCTCACAAGAATGTAACTACCGCTGCCTTAAAAATATTCAATGACACCTGATCACTCTCACCCAATCAGCCCAGCTCAATTTGCAACTCCGAACATTCCCCTTCAACCCTTCATCTTCCAACCATCAATTCCACCCACAGTCTCTGCCTCAATCCCTTGCCCATTCACTCAGTCCCAGATTCCCCCTCAATCTTTCACCCGAACAGTCCAACCCCTCCCCCTGTCCCTGCCTCACGTCCAACTCACCATCACAACCCTTTACCCGTGTCTCCATCCTTCATTCTATGTCAACCCCGATCCATCCCACACCTAAAAAAGACCAATATGGTCTTTAATAAAAACCAAAATTAACTGCAGATGCTGTAAATTAGGAACAAAAACAAAGTTGCTGGAAAAGCTCAGCAGGTCTGGCAGCATCTGTGAAGGAGAAAACGGAGTTAACGTTTCGGGTCCGGTGACCCTTCCTCAGAACTTGACTTGTTGATAAAGCAGTGCCTTGGATATAGCTCATCTGGACTGTTCTGAGGAAGGGTCACTAGACCCGAAACGTTAACTCCGTTTTCTCCTTCACAGATGCTGCCAGACCTGCTGAGCTTTTCCAGCAACTTTGTTTTTGTTCCCAATGTGGTCTTTGCTTGGCTTCAGTTATCTGATGAATTTACCAGTTACAGTGGCCTGTTGATTACTTAGTCATCTCAGAGAGATCTTACAATGGGGCTGGGTGTGTCTAAAGAGCAAGCAAATCGCCAGCAAACAAACACAACTCATCAGATTCTGGAAGGAAGGATTAGGCATGGGGCCATGTGGTGAGCAAAGGGTTAATCTGCTCAGTAATTCTTGGAATGAACCCTGTCAACCTCAAAGCATTTGGTTTCCAAGGCAACTCTCCTTTGATTGTGAGTGCGCTTGTGGGAATTGTTCTAAGGCCCACTTACCTGGCTTCTGAGCTAAGCTTCAGAAGGACCTACTGCTGATTTTTACAAAGTCATCCATTTAGTTTGTCCCAGAATTTCAGAACAAAATTAAGAGATTGAGCTAGGCACTGGTTCAAGGTAATTGCATCAGAGAAGCACCCTCAGTCAATCAAGCATCAATTTCACAATGGACTTAAAAGAAATGTTCGGCAGAGCACTGTTCTGTTCTGCTTCACATTACTGGGTAGTTTGCTTAATACGGCCCATTGCTAATTGAGAGCCCACAGGACTTAGTTTGAGTAAGGAAGGGCAAAGTATGTCGGCATGGGATTGGAGGGCCAAAGGGCCTGTTCCTGTGCTGTATTGTTCCCTGATCTTTGTTTTGTGGTTTGACTCAGAGGACAGTACAGGATGGTCCACTGTCATGCCCCTTTGGCCTTGTACTCTGGTCCTCGTGAAGGGGACCTTGGTTGATGAGCTATATCCAAGGCACTGCTTTATCAACAAGTCAACATCCCACGTTAATGGAACAGTGAGAACCCACTGTTGAAGGGTTACACTTACAATATTGTATCTTCAACTGATACAGAAAGAATCTGCTTTGGCTTTGGATGGTGACAACTGATGGGCACTGGAATCCAAGTGTTCAAGTGATGCAACAGGGCGGTGGCAGGAATCAAAGGAGACTTTTGTATTTACATAGCAATTTCCAATTCAGGATTTACCAAAATACATTAATGTGGGAAACATGTCAGCCAACTTGTGCACAGCAAGATCCCACACATACCGGTGAGATAATGACAAAGTGGCCTCTTGGGATGTTGGTCAGGGCAGCTGGGGATAACGACGTTGATCTTCTTAAAATTCGTGTCATGGGATCTTTAAATCTACTTGATATGGCAGACATTTTATGTCTCATCTGAAAGACAGCTGTTCCAACAATACAGGACTCCCTCAGTTCTGCTTTGGAGTGTCAGCCTAAATTAGGTGTTTAGTTCTCTGGAGTGGGACTTGAACTCATTAACTTTGGACTCAGAACGGAAGCGATATAAACATTTTGAAGCTTTGCCTTAAATCGCAGTTGTATTATTGTACTCTTCTACTATTTGGTTCAATCATGCACAGATGATTAACTTGAACATTGGAGGAAGCAGGATTCCTAACTTTAACATTCGTTGAGATAACAGAGATATTTTATACTTGAAAAGCACAAACAGAAACAAATAAAGACATAAACATATTTTAATGACATCTGATCACATTAAGAATATTGCATGTAATTAATTAATTGTGTTTTGGTTCTGTAGGGGACAAACAGAAACAGCACGCTTTACCAGTTATGGATCAGTGAGTAACAATCCCAATCGTAGTCAAAGGGTTGTAAAGTCAAGACCAGGCAGACACTCCAGTACAGTACTAAGGTAGTGCTGGACTGTCTGAGGTACCATTGTGAGACCGTATATGATGTCTCCACCTGCCCCGTCAGGTGGATGTAAAATATACTGAGACACTATTTGTAAGAAGAGTAGGAGAGTTTTTTCTGCTTTTCTGGTCAATGCTACATCCTGAATCAATAATTAACAAGCAACGTAAACTGATTTATACACCATAGCTGCTTCAAGGAGCTTGCTTCACTTGAATTGAAAGCTGAGTTTTCTACATTACCACAGTAATTACCCTTAAAACAGTATTTTATGAACTTTAAATGTGCTGATGTCATGAAGGGCTACATAACTACAGATTCTTTCCTTTTCGCCTTTAGAAACAGGTGATTGACTAATTAATTTTTCATTGTTAAAAAAAAACATGGAATAAAGTTTTAATGTCATTGAAGAATATGTTCCGTCTTTGTAAGACCAATTCCTCTCCCAGCATGCAATTATTTCTGAACACTGACACTGTACAGATTTGAAACACTGGCTCCATACAAAGTGCAATCTCAGTACTGTGGTTGGAAAATGCCAGGACTTGTCATAGTTCACCTCTTGGTATCAGAATCACTTCACAATGAAGGGAACCACAGGAAGCTTGAAGACAGGAATTGGAAGGTTTATTTTAGCATTGCTACGGAATTGTTGGGTCTTGCAGCAGAATAATTGGGCTCTATTGTTTAACTGAAGCCCTTGTTGTAATTGTAATTCTAGGTTTTTCTGCCAGAAAGGAATTGAAATTACTGTTGTGCATTGTAAGAAGGCAGTGTGCTCAAGTAATAATCTCCACTGTCTTTTTTTGGTCTAGTGCACTGTCTTACCGTTACTTCCCTCCACTGACTTACTCACTTCCCTGGGTATGGTAGACTGGTTGAGGAGAGGGTGATGTGTTAATCTCACTAGATTAGTAACCAGGCTAAATTCCCTGAAGAAATGAGCTCAAATCCCACTGTGCCAGCTGCTGGAATTTAATTGCAATTAATAAGACCATATGATACAGGAACAGAATAATGCCATTCAGCACCACAAGATTGCTTCACCACTTGATCACGTCTGATATGTTTCTCAACTCCATTCTCCTGCCTTCACCCTGTAACCTTTGAGCCCTAACCAATAAAGAATCTAAGATAACAAGGTGTAGAGCTGGATGAACAC
>NC_063340.1:88888501-88911052 GCF_021869965.1 Rhincodon typus
TCTAGGCCCGAAACGTCAGCCTTCCTGCTCCTCTGATGCTGCTTGGCCTGCTGTGTTCATCCAGCTCTACACCTTATTACTCAGATTCTCCAGCATCTGCAGTTCCTACTATCTCTGAAACAATAAAGAATCTAGCTCTGTTTTAACTACAGTCAATATTGGCCTCCACAGCCTTCTGTGACAATGAGATTTATTACCCCATGGCTCACAAAATTCTGCCTCATCTTAGTTAAATCTGAATCTCAGAATAACTCTATAACGTAAAGCTATTGACCGCAATACTCCCATCGATTCTCACAAAAACCCATCAGGTTCACTGTTGTCCTTTCCACCTGGTTTGGACTCCACATCCATAGCAATTGATTAATTATTCTCTGAAATGACCCAGGAAGGCTTTCAGTTCCAGGACAAATACAAATTCAAGGACAATAAATCTTGGCTTTCCCAGGAATGTCGTCACAGTATACAAGAATAAATACATATCTTTTTGCTTACAAGTGCACTGCCTGTGAGGTAACAAAGGGGAGGCAACAGCCTAGTGGTATTATTACTAGGCTATTAACCCAGAAGCCCAAGTAATGATCTGGGACACGTGTTCAAATCCCATCATGGCAGATGAGGAATTTGAATTTGAATTCAACAAAAACAAAACATCTGGAATTAAAAGCCTAATGATGACCATGAAACCATTGTCAATTGTTGTAAAAACCTATTTGATTCACTAATATCTTTAGGGGAAGGAAAGTGCCATCCTTACCTGGTCTGGCCTATATGTGACTCCAGACCCACAGTAATATGGTTGACTCTCAACTGCCCTCTGGGTAATTAGGAATGGGCAATAAATGCCTAGCCAGCAATGCACTCATCCTGTGAATGAATTTAAAAAATAGATATTTGTGACTAGATATTCATAGGCCAATTTATAGCGTGCTTATTCCCAGGGATTGACTTGGGCCCCATTTAGGCCCACTCCAATTCCAAGGACAGAGCAACAGAGGAAAGTTGCCCTGCCCTTAATTGAGGCCAGAGCTTGACCATTACAGTACAATGATGTATTATACTGAGCTAGCTAGATTTGAGCTCGCTGCTACTTCCACATAAAAACTCAGTGTTGCTGTTCACTCACTTACATTCAGGCATTTTTGTACTTTACTGTTTAATAATAAGAAAGAAATATTTCTAAACTTTCTGTTCTGACTCGATTGGATGTTTTGTCTCCTAGAGGATTAGAATGTACAGAAGTCACCAGCTAGCAACCAGAACTGTATTTCACATGTAATACACCCCATGGACACACAGTCATAGACAATCAACTGTGTGGATTGACAAAGATTTTGAAAGTTATTTTGGGATTGACATGGTTCTAGTTGATTGTATTTCCACCTTTGGCTCAAATGGTTTATGTTGGTGTTTTTCCACCTCCCAATGCTCTCTATCTCACCATATCAATTAATCTTTCCACTCATTTCTTCCTTGATGTGTAAATATAATTTCCTTTTAAATGTATCCATGCTATTTTTCACAACTACTTCCTGCTGTAGTGTGTTCCACATTCTCACCAACCTCTAGGTAAAATCGCTTCCCTTGAATTTCCTAATGGATTTATTAGTGACTTTGTTCTGTTTGTAGCTTCTTGTTTTGGTTTCCTTCGTACGCAATCGAACTTTTTCCTCAAATTAAAGACGTTTATCTGGTTACCCTCAGACCTTCCTTTCCTGGAGAAAAGAGTCCCAGCCTGTTCGATCTTCCTGGGTTTGATTCATAATGTCACAACAGAAGCAAATCTATCCCCCAACGGGATGTAGGAGCAAATTACCGCAGATGCTGGAATCTGTACTGAAAACAACGAATAATGGGGATCACAGCAGGTCATACAGCATCCATGGAGAGAGAACAAGCAAACGTTTTGAGTTTAGATGACTACAATCTAGTAGTGCTGATTGATAGGGCAATGGAAGCCCTCTCTAAAGGGAATTGGAATAAATACTTGAAGAATGAAGAAGTGAATAAAGAATGTGACAAGTTGGATAGCTCTTTCAAAGAACTAACACAAATATGATGGATAGAATGGCTTCCTGCAGTCTTACATCATTGTATTTCATCGCCCCTCCCCAAATGATAGTTAAAGAGGATCGCACTTTCTTATTTATAATATTCAATGTTGATTGGTTGCTTTCCACAAATTGTAATCCCACCCCCTTCCAGTAACAATTCTCACAAAGAAATCAGGGAAGACTGGTTGAAGTCATACCCACTCGGAAGATGGTTGTGGTTTGTCAGACTCAATTACCTCAGCTTCAGGACATTTCTGTAGGCACTGCTCAGGGTATTGTCCCAGGTCGAACCATCTTCAACTGCTTCACCATTGACCAGCTGTATCCATTATCCCATCCCAATATCAGCTCTACTCTACGTCTCTTAACCATGCATCAGTTTCCTTTTTCCCTCCTTCCTGATAATTAAACATCGTACACTGTAAATATTTGTTTGAGAAAGGGTGTTTAGAAAGGATAGTATTGAAATCCCGCTGTGGCCTCTCCCTCCTCACCCCATATCTGTAGCAATTACAGACTGTGCAACCCTCCAAGATCTCAACGCTCCTCCACTCCTGGTCTCTTCTACATCACGGATTCTAATTTTACTTTTAGTCACATCGTCTTCCTGTCCTTACTGAAGACACTCCTTACAATATCCAAGATAACAAGGTATAGAGCTGGATGAACACAGCAGGCCAAGCAGCATCAGAGGAGCAGAAAAGCTGACATTTCAGGTCTAGACCCTTCTTCAGACCCCTTTACAATATTCACCTTTTTTACCAAGCTAGTCATCACCTAACATTCTGCCCATGTGAATCAGAATCAACTATCATCTGGGAATACTGCTGAGAAGCACATTTCGTTCATTTACTCATTTTGCTCATTAAAGATGCCATCTAAATGCGTGGTTTTATTGATGTAGGAAATGAGATTAGACAATGGATCCCATGTCATTTGAAAGCAATAGATTTATTTCAACTTGTTTTTATCATTTGTTGTGCATGAAATGAGTATGAAGGCTTTGGGTAAAAGGTGCCTGATGCATATGAAATAAATTTTCTCAAAGATCTTTTGATCTGAGTTGCAGATGTAGATGAGATTTGATAAACTAAAGTGAAGAATTTGTAGAAGAGTTTTAGCGAGTTCCAGTTGATTGTAAAGACTTGAGGGAAAATCACCCTGACTTTTGCACATGAATAAGAAAATTCATTGCTACATTAATAAATTGCAGTGGAGGAATTTAATCCTGTGTACAACAGATTTCAAATGAAATTAAGAGGACTATCCTTGAATTCAGTTGTCCTCTGGGAAGTCATTCCAGTGACCACCAGGTGTCAGTCTTGGCCCAGTGGGTTGCTCTCACCCCTTGAGTTGGAAAGTTGAGGGTTCAAGCCCTACTCCAGAAACCTGAATGCAAAATCCAGGCTGGATATTGTATAGAGGGAGTGCTGCTCTGTTGCAAACACTACTCTTCAAACTGGGGCACTGTTTGCCTTCTCGGTTAGACATTAAAAATCCCATGTGCTATCTTGAAACTGAACAGCGCAGTTCTGACCAGTACATTACCCCTTAACTAACACTTAAAACAAGTTTTGTGGTCTTTGAGTTACAAGATTGGCTGCTGTAATCAAAACAAATCAGCAAAACAAAAGTTCAAATGCAAGTTTTGATTATTTTCACACCAGCTCAATTTTGTAATGTCAGCACTGATTTCAGGCATAATACTATCCTCATCAGTTGGTAGATCCTTAGCACTGAATCAGAACATCGCGGATGCTAGACCTGAATTCCTTTTTCATTCTGTCCGATTCCTCAGAATACATTCTGCCCTTGGGAAAAGCCAAACTGCAAATTGTGAGGCGCTTGCCGATTGAAAAATTGCAGAGCTTCTGGAACAGATGAATGTGAGGCATAAATGAAAGTGAACGCCTTAGGGAAATCAGAAATCTTGTCTCCACAAGCTGAGCAATAAAAGGGGGAAGACCCAATGCATCCCGAGAGACTGAGGGAAAGCTGCTACAGTGGCATTTTTAAACAGGGCATTAAAAATATTCATGAAACCCGTTCTCAGCGAATCATTAGTAAAATGACACACAGCTGATCAAGTTACAAACAAAATGGATTATTTTTTTATTACATAGCAGATGGGGATCGATTTAAAGGAAAGCACAGTTGACCCAATGGGTTACATTGATGTGATTGCAAAAAATATTGTTTTTTTTAGAATTGCAAGTTCACCAACATAGAGTTATCATAGAATGCTTTACAGGCTGGGAGAAAGAAGGAAATGCATTTTTATAGCACCTTTCAGCACCTCAGTATGTCCCAAGCAAATGAATTACTTTTGAAGAACAGTCAGTATTGTCATGTAGGTTCTGAGTAACAGTCATGTTGGACTCAAAATGTTAACTCTGTTTTTCTCTCTCGACAGAGTTTCTCAAGAACTTGCTGTGGTTGCTTGTATTGTAGGGAATGTACCAATAAAGTCCATGGATGGAAGGTTGGCTTCCACGATGGTCTGGGCTGTGCACACAATCGTCTTGAGTTTCTTATTGTCCTGGGAAGAGCAGTTGCTGTACCAGGCCGTTATGCACCCGGACAGTTTGCTTTCAATGGTGCATCTGTAGAAGTTGGTGAAGGGCCTTATGGCCATGCGAAATTTCCTGAGCTACATAAGGAAGAAGAGGCGTTGTTGTGCCTTCTTGACTGTCGCATCTATGTGGGAAGTCCAGTACAGGTTGTTGGTTATGATCACTCTAAGGAATTTGATGCTCTCCACCCTCTCAACCTCAATTCCATTGATGTAAATGGGAATGTGTTCTCCTCCTTTCTTTCTGAAGTCAATGATTAGTTCTTTAGTTTTGCTGACATTGAGCGACAGATTGTTTTCGTTGCACCACGTTACCAAGCCCTCTATTTCCCTTCTGTAATTTAACTTATCATTGTTAGATATCTGTCCCACTATGGTAGTATTGTCAGCGAACTTGTAGATGGCATTCGTTTGGAATTTGGCAACACAGTCAAAGGTCCCTTTTAAATATTTCCCCTCTCACCTTAAACCTATGCCCTTTAGTTTTGGACTCCCCTAACCTGAAGAAAAGACCTTGACTATTCACTCTATATTATTTTGTTTCTATTTATTCCCAAAGCCAGAATAGCAATTGGGTTTCAGTTGATGCAGTATTAGATTGAGACAATATATTTCTAAGCTCTCAGTCATTAAGAATGCCAATTAGCTTCTTGTTAAATGCTCCTCACTGAGGCTCTGTCTTTCAAATATGATGTTTAACCAAGCTCCTCATTCACTCACTGAGGTCCATGTAAAAAATCTAATCGCAATCCTTGAAATAAAGCAAGGGAATTGTCTTTGATTACCTGGCTAATCATCATCCTTCAATCAACACCACCTCCTCTTCTAACTGATTACTGATCACTGCCTGTGAGGGTCTTACTTTACACAGATTAGTTATTGCATTTCCCATGTTACAGCAGCTAATTTGCACATAGCAAGGTCTAAACATGAATGAGATGACCTTATCATCTGTTTCTCAGTCATGTGGGTCAAGGGATTAAAACTGACCAGGGCTTACTTCAACCTAACCGTTTATTGCGCTCTCAGCAATCTGCTGATCACTTCCTACCAAATAAACAGGAACATAGCAATGTATATATAAATGAAGATGTGGACATAAAATGCCACCTCTTCTTTACACTGATAAAACCTTTAGTTCTTTCAGGAATGTGACTTAAAAGGAATTCAGGGATTTACCTATACATTATTCAATTAATACCTTCTAACTGATTAAAGATTTAACAGCATCTTAGGTTTGTTTAGTACATCCTCATCAATGGTGTGAGCCTTTGATATTTTACTTATAAATTCTGTGTGTGATACAATCTCTCTCACTAACACCTTAAGAAGGACTAAGGCGCCAAAAAGCATGTTTTCAAATAAACCTGTTGAACTATAACCTGGTGTGGTGTGATTTCTGACCTATGTAAATGAAGAGGACTACCAAATGTACAGGAACTTAGATATGTATATAATCATAGGTATGCAGGGATTTATAGCATATAGGATTAGAGGTGTGCAAAAATCTATAAATGCAAGAGAGTGGTAAATGTATCAGAATATAGGAAAGCATAAATATATGGGAATGCAAATTATATCATGTTCTATACTCCCTATCAGTATATTTGAACACCACACTTAAGAGTATTTTTAAATTCAAGGTTGGGCAAAGTGTTGTTAATCTGATCTATGGCCTGAGTTATTCACAATGAAGCAAACCATTTTCCTATCTAACTCTTACACAGAGTATGTGAAGCAATGATTTATTGTCACCAAGACATCAAAAACACAGCTGGAAAACCGCCCTGGCTGATGAGATGAAAGACTTTCCATTTATCTGCCTGTCTGTCTCTCTCTTTCTCTGCTCACTTAAGCATTAGAAATGAAATTAGCTCGTGACAACTCCGAGCTACACCTCATTAGGATCGAACGCACAACACAAAACTGCTTAGGATTCCACGCTAATTAACGTTAACCTCCGTCATCAGGTGGAATTCATGAGAAATGACCACACCAGTATGCATCCTGTCCCAAGAGACAAGTTATTTCATAGACAATTGATGGTCTATGGTGTATTGCTGTTCAATTAGTAGAATTCACACTTTCTGAGTTATAAATATATGGGTGCAGGTCTTTTGTTTTTGTTAAATATAAATTAGACCCAGGAGAGACAAAATCAGTGTGTAATTTCCTCTTCCTTCCTGTGAACAGCCATCACGTTACATTGCATTGCATACTAAGAACCCCGTACTTCTTCATTAGCTCCTTGATGTCCCTGAGGAAATCGCCATTTTTGGCACTAACAGCTCCATTGTAGATGGCACCTTTAAATGATTAATAGAATGGAGTCACTAAATGGAGTCACTGCATATATTGCTGGAGGTATCGCATCTTCCCTCCCCCAGACATCTACCATTGGTCACGCAACATGTCATTCATCAGATAGCCTCACCTTCCCAAGACTTTTCTTGAAATGTCTGGGTTTTCAGTTCTGAAAATCTGATCACTCTAATCAAGCCTCATTTGACAGGCTTGAGTGCAAGTCCAGGTTGATTTTTTCACTGCAGTGGGTGCTGAGGTATTGAGGCCAATCCTTCTTGCATCTTCTTAGATTGTAAAACAATGCATGGCACCATTTTCAGTAAGAGGAAGGGAGATCTCCCTGGTGCTTGGGCCAATATTTACCCATCAACCAGTCCCAGCAAAAATTTATGTCAATATTACCTCCTTACAGTGGGAACCTGCTGTGAACAAATTGGCTGCTGCATTTCCTGCATCAAAGCGTGGAGTACACTTCAACACAGAGAGTCATAGAGGTCTACAGCATGGAAACAGGTCCTTTGGCCCAACTTGCCTGTGCCACCCAATTTTCACAATTGAACTAATCCCATTAGCCTGCGTTTGGTTCATATCCCTCGATATTTGCTCAATCTATGTACCTGTCTAAATACTTCTGAAATGATAAAATTGTACTTGCTTCCACCACTCGCTTCCACCAGCCCATTCCAGACATTCACCATTCTCTGTGTGAAAATATTGCCCGTCTGAACGCTTATGTATCTCTCCCCTCTCTCCTTAAGCCTATGCCCTCTAGTTTGAGACTCCTCTACATTGGGGAAAAGTTGTTGGCTATTTACTTTATCTATGTCTCTCACTACCCCATTGAATCATAAAATGCCTTGGGATATCCAGAAATTTTCCATGGAGTTACATAAATGCAAGTTCTTTAAAATTGATAAAAGGAAGAAGTTGAAGCTTTTCATCTTGTATTCACCAGAAATAGGACATAAGAAATAGGCTTAAAAAAAAAGTCTTTTTTTTAGCATGAGATGAAGGGTGCTGATTCGTTGACATGAAGATGAAACAGTCACTGTTAACTGTCAATCTTAGTTATCAGGCCTGGCAGATAAATTCTGATTGTTCGGGGTGTTGCCATGGGGATGCAGCACAAGTTGGCTTTCTCCATGGCCCTTTCTTTGAAAAAGTTGTAACGCTTGCACAAATTCTTTTTGCCTACACAAAGCAGGGTCCTGAAGGTGGAGGTTGGAGAATGCACTTGCATCACATGGTGATCCTGACTGGTGATCTTAAATTGGTTTCCTGTTTAACTCTTAGCACAGTTTAGATTCTTTAACAAATGCTTTCCGTTCACAGAATCACATCTAATGGGGGATGTACCCTTTCTGAGGCTTGTAAACTTGAGCTGATTGAGTACAAACAGAATGCTGCTAACAGTCATTGGTCAAAATACAGGATATATAGCCTACATATTTGGTGTTGCATTGACATCAAAATTCATGTGTCACACTACTCATTTGTGTGGTAGACAAAATGCCTTTTTGGTAGCATCTTATTGGCAGGGAAAATTACTCGTGGATTTATTGCACAGTAGCAGTGTCAGACAGGTAGCTTCAGTTCTGAAGAAGAGTCATATTGAACCTAAAAAAATTGTTTTTTCAACTCTGTTTTCTCTCGCCACAGTTATTACCAGACCTGCTTGGGTTTCTCCAGCCACTGACTGTTTTTATTTCAGATTTCCAGCATCTATGGGATTTTGCTCTCACCTGTTATTCTAATCTTTGAGAAGCCTTCTGCTTCAATCGTAATCTGAGGTAAACTAGGCACCAATCAAGCACACAAACAGGGGAGGTAGGATGTTTCATGAGTTTTTGCAAAATATGGAAAGTGATAATTTGATCAGGGTCTCCATTATAGCACAGGATCATTTTGATGTGCTCTATCTCAGCATCAAACTTAAGCAGTGTGTGAGTGGCTGGAGCCCTGTTTATGAGGTTGCCAATAAGATTTTTTCTGTAGCACATGGGACTGTAGGAATCCCAACATGGATATTGACCAGTGAGTATAGGCTTTCAGAATATAATAGTTAAGAACCCATTTTCTGACTTTTTAACTAAGGTAAAGGTAAAGTCACCATAATCCTACTGGAACAATTGGACTCTCATGAGAGGGAAGTGACTGGGGGTAGGTTAACCACATCTCAAGTGAGGGGAGAGTTTTAACAGGAGACTCCTTTGTGGTAACTTCAGCCTGCACAGGAATTGAATCAATGCTGTTTATGTCAGAAATCAACCATCCAGCCAACCAATCTAATCAACCCCCACTTCTCAAATAACACAAGGGGCCGCTCATTTCATTGCTCCATTCCAATGGGAAATTGCAGTGCAGGATGGAGTATATTAAGCATTGTGAAGAAATTCAAATGATTCCACTGCTGACTGAAATACTTTAAACATGTCATCTACAACTGCTCTCTCTCTAGATAATGATTCTGCTTTTCTTCAACGTATTTTGTTTCCAACTGGGGCAATCAAGGAGGAAAGGGCTGAGAAAGAGAGAAGGTGACATTTAAACAAGGTTGTGATTTTTAATCTAGTCTCTGGCAGTCATGTTTTCCTCATTTCTCCAATGGATATTTCTGTCAATGATTTTAGAACACTGTCCTCTGGTTACTGAACCTCCCATTTCTTCTCATCTTCTCCACCGAAACATTTTAGAAGGTCAGGATATGATTTAGTTGAAAACTTCAAGAGGATGGCTATGGGGAATCTATTTCCTCTGGTGGCAGAAATCCAGAACAATGGGCACCAACTGGAAATTAGAATCGGTCACTCAGGAGTAACAAGAGGAGAAACCGTGTTAGACAAAATGAAGTGGAAATCTAGAACTCACTCACCCAGAGGTTCAGAATTCTAGGCTCAATTGAATCACAGCCTTATATCAGCACAAATGGAGGCCATTCAGCCTGTTGCCTGCCAAGACTGAGATCTATCATTTTTTTTAACTCAGGTAAGAATGGGCGATATGCGGTAAAAGTAAATAAATCAAGTTGAGGTGGAGACTGATCTCCCAGACTGTGATGCCTCAGTCTGTTCACAACCTCAGGCACTCAAAGGGCTGAATGGCCTCATCCTGCTCCTATTTTCTATTTGATCTTGAGATGAGCTTCCAACCTTGCATTTAAGTCATCATGCGCATGGCCTATTTCCACCGCTATGGCATTACCTGATATTTCCCCCATCATTGCTTAGTTCCTGCTGAAACACTCATTCAAGTTTTCATTGCCTCTAGCTTTACCTATTCCAACATATTCCTGGCTGGTCTCCCGCATTCCATTCTTCAGCAACCTGAAGTCATCTGAAACTGAACTTGGGGCAAGTCTCTGTTGCCCTACGCTTCCCCAGGGCTCTATGTTGGTTGCAAGTCAAGCAATGTCTTGATTTTAAAGCTCTCATCTTTCTGCTTGAATGGCTTGACCTCATTCCTCCCTATCTCTGGAGCTTCCTCCCATGCAACGGCCCTCCAAGATATCTGGGTGCCTTGAATTGTCACCTCTTCGGTATCCCCAATTTCAGTTGTTGAGTGACTCAGCGGGATATTTTCTTTAATAGCTCTCCTGCACTGCATTGCAACTCCTCATTATACACCAATGGTGCCTTTACAAAAGAAGGATGGGGAATAAATACAGATAGGTATTTACACTAGAATGCTTTAGGATACCTCCTGTGATCTGGAGGTCTGGCCACCCAAAAGATCACAAAAGTAGCATTAACAAAGTTAACCTATATGGGTAAAACTACTGGCTAAAAAGGCTGAGCTGAAAGTGTTTAAAAAATAATTAAAATAACTTTTGGAGCAATATTTAGTAGCATAAAGTTGCAAACCTTTAGCTATGGATAACTCACAAGGACATAAAACTATTTATTAAACTATACATTGGACCATTTGTTCTAAGAGCAAACTCTTCTGCAAGATTGCAAAGAATTACTAGGATAATGCTCACAATCAAACAAAGAGCTGTTTACTCATTAAACCATTGAAAGAAGTCATTAAAACACCAGAGGCATTGGACAAGGGAGGTTATGTAAGGAAAAATTGTAGTCAATAGTGCAATCAGAATTGATAATATGCATGTGTCTTCTCACTAACCATATATTACAATTTGTTAAGGATTCCTACAGAGTCATAGAGTTGTACAGATCCTTCAGCCTAATTCATCCATGCCAACCAAATATCTTAAATTAATCTAGTCCCATTTGCCAACATTTGGCCTATATCCCTCTAGACCCTTCCTTTTCATGTACCCATCCAGATGCCTTTTAAATGTTGTTATTGTACCAACCTCCTAGTAATAGGTTAATTTTACTAATGTTCTATGTATGATTTAATTATAATCAATAATAATGATTCAATTTAGGTAACTGTACACCTCTTAATTGGTGTATGTTAATTTGTTGTGACTGAATCTGAGAGTATGAGTGCCTCTGTGATTCTTTGTTCTGGGTCCCCAGTATATCATGTTTAGAATACCTGGCTATAGCTAAATAGTAAAGACTATTTGAACACCATACAGATAGATCTCTGGTCACTCTGCAGATAAACGCGAGAGGATAGTGGGGATATAGTTAGACTCCCGAAATTTACGCAACAGTTGAGACAGATTGGGTCAAATGGTCTGTTTCATTGCGGCGAACGGACAAACCTTTCAGCCTGCTGGTGTTGAAACTCCAGAGAATGTGAATTCAAACCTTTCCTCAGAATAGTCAGAGAATGGCCACCAACTTCTTAAGGGTAATCAGGGCTGGGTATGCATTGCTGGCCTTCTGTGCAATCTTAAGATTCATTTTTTTAAAATTGTGTCACACTCTTAGGATTGAATAAAAGAAGAAGACTTTCATGTGTTTTGTAATTGCCTATGGATTACCCTAACAGGGCTCTCATAAAGTCTGAACACGTATAACGAGATGCAACAATAGCTGTGCACTTATCAAAGTGAATTTTAAAAGGCTTTCCAAGAATAATTTGATTTATGACTAGCATTCCCTTAGGCTTATCCCATTGTTAACTTTAATGATTTCACAATTGTAATTAAGAAGGCCATTTCATCGAAGATCAATTTGAAAAGGAGGAAAGAATTCCGATAACAGTGCATCAATCTCCAATGCACTACAAGCTGATAAAACGCAGCAAGATCCATTAAGAAGCATTCTCCTCCGGCAACAAAAAGCGTTAGCCATAAATCGGTGCCTGCAATCCGAAGAGGGGATAGAAGCCATGTCTTAACATACAAAGTCTGAGCTCAGTTTATCATGGAATAGCTTTTTCCAATGGTTCTTGTGAGGATTATAGATTCTGTTAAGAGGCAATGTCTTACAATTGGGTAATGGAGTTGTCATGGTACAGAGGGCTCAACAAAGAGAGCTTCGCAGTTCCTTTTCCTCCTCCTGCCTTAACTACTTGCTCTTCCATTAAACCCCACCAGGAGACTTAAGAAAAGCAGATATTTTTTGCTCACTCAGTCTCCGGATGTGGGCGTCACTTGTAAGGTACGCATTTATTGCGCTGTCTAAAAGATAGTAAGAACTGCCGATGCTGGAGTCTGAGATAACACAGTGTGGAGCTGGAGAATACAGCAAGCCAGGCACCATCAGAGGAGCAGGAAAGCTGACGTTTGACTGAAACAACAGCTTTCCTGTTCCTCTGATGCTGCCTGGCTTGCTGTATTCCTCCAGCTTCACACTGTGTTATCTTATTATTGCCCTCTCTAATTATGTTTAGAATTGTGTAGGGGCTTTTCTACTTGTTTTCAGCAGTGTGCTGGGTCATGACGGAAAGTAGGTCTGGAGCCCCATATGAACTAGACTGGGAAAGAACAATAGTTTTCCTTTAGTAAAAGATTTTTTTTTAGCAACCAAGTCCTGCTCTCCATCGTATACTCATTGGCTGACTTTGGGTCTGATGAAACATTAATCTTAAACATTAGCTTTGTTTCTCTCTCCACAAATGCTGCTGAGTATTTCCAGCATTTCCTGCTTTGATTTCAGACTTAACCGACTCCTTTTCTGCTAATACCTTAATTTCAAAATTGTTTTCAAATCAGTTCATGGTAATTGCACAATTCCTCTTTCTGTACTCCCTTCCATCCTTGAGGCCCTCCAGGGTATCAATGCTCCTCCAAGTCAGGTCATTCGTTCATCCTTGACTTTAATCACTCTATCAACGGTGGCTATCCTTCCAGTTAGGTGAGTCCTGAGTACTGTTGACATCTCTCACCTCCCTATCTGTCTGGGCTTCTTTAAAACATTCCTTCAAACTTGTTTCTTCATCCAAGATTTTGACCGCTTATCCAAAAATCTGCTTAAGTAACCTGGTGTCAAATTTTGTTTGATATCTCTCCTCTGAAGCGATTTAAGGCATTACCACATTAAGGACGCCACGCGAATGCAAGTTGATGTTGTTGCAATGCAGTCACTGTTGTGTATGAAGGGAAATTCTGTTGTTTGCGTGTGAAAAAGAGGTGAACTTACTGATGTAATTGAAAGGCTTGGAGCAGAATTAAGAAGGAATCTGTCTTTCACCTGGAAAGTGATGGGGGTGGAATTCATTGACTGAAAAGGCTGGTTAATGCAGAAACCTTCATCATGTTTGTAAAATACCTGAATGTGCATTTCATGTGTTGTAACCTACAGGGCTACAGGGCATAGGCTGGAAAGTGGGATCAAGCAGGATAGCTCTCTTTGGGCCAAAGCAGACATGATGGCCAAATGACAGGTGTCATGATGGCACAGCAGTTAGCACTGCTGCTTCACAGTGCCAAGGATCTGGGTTCGATGCCATCCTTGTTTGCATGTTCTCCCCGTGTCTCTGTGGGCTCTGTCCAGGTGCTCCAGTTTCCTCCCACAGTCCAAACGTGCAGATTAGGTGGATTGGCCAAGCTAATTATCTTGTTGAGTACTAGGTGGCTAGGTGGATTAGCCATGGGAAATGCAGGGTTACAAGAGATAGGGTGGGTGGGATGCTCTTCGGAGGGTTGGTGCAGACTCCAAAGGCCAAACAGCATCTATCTGCACAATAGGGATTCTATGATTCTATCAAATGGCCTCCTTCTGAGTTGGACATTTCTATAGACTTACTGGTGTTAGTTACTAAGCCATTGCCTGCATGGATGCAAACCCAACAACACACTACCATCTCAACACTACCCAGGGCAAAGCAGCCTCACTTGATTGGCACCCCATCCACTTCCTTCAACATCCACTCTCTCCAACAGTGATGCTCAGTAGCAATAGTGTGTACCATTGCAAGATGCATTGCAGAGATTCACCAAAGCTCTTTAGAGAACACCATCCAAACCCATGACCACTTCCATCTAGAGGACAAGGGCAGCACATACATGGGAATACCACCTCCCACTGACCATCCTGACATGGAAATATATCATTGTTCCTTCAGTGTTTCTGTGTCAAAACCTGGAATTCCCTCCCTAAGGGGATTGTGTGTCTACCTACAGCACATGGTTTGCAACGGTTCCAGAAGGCAGCTCCTCAATACTTTCTCCAGGACAAATAGAGACGGGTGAACAAATGCTGGCCCAGCCAGTGATGCCCATGTCCCATATCTCCAAATGTGCAGATGGCACCAAGCTGGGTGGCAGTGTGTGCTGTGAGGAGGATGCTAAGAGGCTGCAGGGTGACTTGGCCAAGCTGGCTGAGTGGGCAAATATTGGCAAATGCAATATAATGTGGACAAATGTGAGGCTTACCCACTTTGGTTGCAAAGACAGGAAGGCAGATTATTGTCTGAAGAAGGGTCTAGACTTGAAACATCAACTTTCCTGCTCCTCTGATGCTGCCTGTCCTGCTGTGTTCCTCCAGCTCCACACTGTGCTATGTCTATTATCTGAATGGTGGCAGTTTAGGAAAAGGTGAGGTGCAATGAGACCTGGGTGTCCTGGTGGAACAGTTGCTGAAGGTTGGCATGCAGGTGCAGCAGGCAGTGAGGAAAGCTAATGGCATGCTGGCCTTCATAGCAAGAAGATTTGAGTATTGGTGTAAGGATGTCTTACTGCAGTTATACAAGGCCTTGCTGAGGCCACACCTTGAGTATTGTGTCTAAGTGAGCTCTAAAGTGAAGGGGGGTTCTCATAGAAACACATAAAATCCTGGAAGGACTGGACAGGCTAGATGCGGGAAGAATGTTCCCAATGTTAGGTAAGTCCAGAACTAGGGGTCACAGTCTAAAACTAAGGGGTAAGCCATTCAGGACTGAGATGAGGAAGAATTTCCTCACTCAGAGAGTTGTGAACCTGTGGAATTCTTTCCCACACGAAGCTGTTGGGGCCAAATCGTTACACATATTCAAGAGGGACCTGGACGTGGCCCTTGCAGCTAAAGAGGTCAAGGGATGTGGAGAGAAAACGGGAGTGGGATACTGAAATTGCATGATCAGCTGTGATTATTATTGAATGGTGATGCAGGCTCGAAGGACCAAATGGCCTACTCCTGCACCCATTTTCTATGTTTCTATGTTTCTGTGAAAGAATAAAGGAGAAGAAATAGTCCACGCAACAACAGTTTGGTCACATGCATCTTTGGGACAGGATTGCAATGTAGCAACTTGAAGAGAAGAAAAAAAACTTGGAAAAGAAAGTTAGGAGGATGACTTTATGTAAAATATAACCATTGTTTTATTTAACATCAAAGTCATTCATTGCTTTGAAAGACTAATGATTTCCTTTGATTAAATAACCATAATTAAAACACAAAAGATCTTTTACTTTGACATGAAGTAATGTTTTTTTTTAATTAAGTCACTTTTCACTTATGTAGAACAATTGATAATTCCTTTTAAGTACTTATTCTGATGATAAGCAATTTGTCACAAATATCTAATAGAAATATAATGGTTTGGGATCATTAATGCCATGAATAATTAGCAGAACAGGGAATAATCACCAACTGGTTACAAGGAATTGCATTTTATGCTGAAAATAATTACTTGTTTTAAACAGTCGGAAAAGGATCCCAGCTGGATTTTGCTTATAGGGGGCTTGGATTAATCCCTCCTTCAGAAAAGTATGATTTCATAGAGGTTTATATTCAAAATAAAGGTCGGCAGTTGAATGGAGTTGGAGAGGCTAATTCTGTCCCCTCACTTATTTCCCCCCCCTCTCCTTGTTCCGCTCCCTTCCTCAGTTTCTTTCCCCTACATCCTTACACTTAACTCATGGGTAGCATACTCACCTCTGAGTCGGAAGGTTCTGCATCTGCCTTTTTTCACCACACAGTACAACACGGAGGGGAGTGCAGCACTGTCAGAGATACCATCATTTGAATGAGGCAATATACCAAACACACCCCTCTCCCCAACTAACTTCCCAACCTCTGAGATGGAGGTAAAAGATTCCATAGCGTTCTTCAAAGAAGACCAGGGAAGATATTCCTGGGCCTTTCATGAGCAAATGCAAGAGAGTTGATACCTGTTTTTAGATTGTAGTCCTGGGTACCTAAGTATCTTCCAAGGCCAATATGGTAGTTAATATATTCAGGCATGGTTGGAATGCAAAATTGATAATGGTTGTCCCTGTTCTTAACCTTCAAATGGACAGAATGATATATTTTTTTCATCTGTGGGATGTGGGCATCGCTGGCTGGGCCAGCATTTACTTTCTGTCCCTAGCTGATCATGAGAAGGTGGCGGTGAGCTGCCCTGTTGAGCTGCTGCAGTGCATGTGTTGTGGGTTGATCCACAATGCCATCAGGGAGGGAATTCCAGGATTTTGATCCAGCGACAGTGGATGAATGGGGATATATTTCCTATATCAGGAGGGTGAGTGGCTTGAAGGGGAACTTGCAGATGGTGATGTTCCCATGTATCTGCTGCCATTGTCCTTCGAGATTGAAGTGGTTGTGTGTTTAGAAGGTGCTATCTAAGAATCCTTGGTGAATTTCTGCAGTGTATCTTGTAGATAGTACACACTGCTGCTACTGAGCATCGCTGGTGGAGGGAGTGGATGCTTGTGTATGAGGTGCTAATCCAAACGGATGCTTTGTCCTGGATGGTGTCAAGTTTTTTGAGTGTTGTTGGTGCTGCAACCATCCAGGCAGGTGGGAGGTATTCCATCACACTCCTGACTTGTGCCTTGTAGATGATGGACAGATTTTGGGGAGTCAGGAGATGAGTTACTTGTCACAATATTCCAAGCCTCTGGCCTGCTCTTGTAGCCACTGTGTTTATGTGGCAGGTCCAGTTGAGTTTCGGGTCAATGATAACCCCTCATGATGTCAATAGCAGGGGATTCAGTGATTGTAACATAATTGAATGTCAAGGGCCAGTGTTTAGATTGCCACTTATTAGGGATCGTCATTACCTGACATTTATGTGGTGTGAATGTTATTTGCCTCTTGTCAGCCCAAGCCTGAATATTGTCCCGATCTTGTTGCATTTGAACATGGACTGCTTCAGTATCAGAGGAGTCACAAATGGTGCTGAACATTGTGCAATCATCAGTGAACATCCCCACTTCTGATCTTATGATGGAGGGAAGGTCATTGATGAAGCAGCTGAAGATGGTTGGGCCTAGGACATTACCCTAAGGCACTCCTGCAGAGATGTCCTGGAGCTAAGATGACTACCCTCTAACAACCATGACCATCTTCCTATGTATCATGTATGACTCCAATCAGTGGAGAATTTGGCCCCTAATATCCATTGATTTCAGCTTTGTTAGAGTTCCTTGATGCCATAGTCAGTCGAATGCAAACTTGATGTCAAGGGCTGTCACTCTCTCCTCACCTCTGAAATTCACCTCTTTTGTCCATGTTTGAACCAAAGCTGTAATGATGTCAGGAGCTGAGTGGCCCTGGTGGAATTCAAACTGGGAGTCACTGAGCAGGTTATTGCTGGGCAGGTGCTGCTTGATAGCGCTGTTACTGACACCTTCCATCATTTTACAGATAATCAAGAGTGGACTGGTGCAGCAGTAGTTGGCTGGGTTGGACTTGACCTGCTTTTTATGTATAGGACATACTTGGATAATTTTTCACATTGTCGGGTGGATACCAATGTTGTAATTGTACTGGAACAGCTTGGCTAGGGGAGCGGCAAGTTCTGGAGCACAAGTCTTCAGTACTACCGCCAGAATGTTGTCAATCCTTTGCAGGATCCAGAGTCTCCAACTGTTTTTTTGATATCACATGGAGTGAATCAAATTGGCTGAAGACTGGTATCTGTAATGCTGGGGACCACTGAAGGAGGTCGGGATGGATCCTCCATTCTATACTTCTGGCTGAAAATTGCTGCGAATATTTCAGCCTTATCTTTTGCACTGATGTGCTGGGCTCTTCCATTGTTGAAGATCGAGATATTTGTGGAGCCTCCTCCTCCAGTGAGTTGTTTAATTGCCCATAATCATCATTCATGACTGAATGTGGCAGGACTGCTTAGATCTGATCCATTGGCTCTGGGATCGCTTAGCTTTGTCTATCACTTGCCTACGTATGCTGTTTAGCGTGAAAGTAGTCCTGTTTGGTGGCTTCACCAGGTTGATACCTCATCTTCAGGTATGCCTGGTGCTGCTCCTGGCATGCCCTCCTGCACTCTCCATTGAACCAGGGTTGATCCCCTGACTTGATGGTAATGGTTGAGTGGGGGATATGCTGGGCCATGAGGTTACAGATTGTGCTGGAGTACAATTCTGCTGCTGTTGATGTCCCACAGCGCCTTATGGATGCCCAGTCTTCAGTTGCTAGATTTGTACGAAGTCTGTCCCATTTAGCACGGTGATAGTGCCACACAACACGATGGAGGTTGTTCTCAACGTGAATGTGGGACTTCGTCTCTACAACAACCGTGTTGTGGTAGCTTTTACTGATACTGTCATGGAAAGATGCATCTGCAGCCGGCAGATTGATAAGGATGAGGTCAACTATGTTTTTCCTTCTTGTTGGTTTCCTCACCACCTGCCGCAGACCCAGTCTAGCAGCTATGTCCTTTAGGACCCCAACCAGCTCGATCAGTAGTACTGCTGCTGAGCCACTCTTGGTGGTGGACATTGAAATCCCCCACCCAGAGATTATTTCATGCCCTGGCCATCCTCAGTGCCTCCTCTAAGTGTTGTTCAACATTGAGGAATACTGATTCATCAGCTGAGGGAGGATGGTATGTGGTAATCAGCAGGAGGTTTCCTTGCCCTTGCTTAACCTGAAGCCATAAGACTTAATGAGGCCTGGAGTCAATGGTGAGGACTCCCAGGGCAGCTCCCTCCCAACTGTATCCCACTGTGCGCCACCTCTGCTGAGTCTGTCCAGCTGGTGACACAGACATATCCAGGGATGGTGACGGTGGTGTCTGGGACATTGTCTGTAAGGTATGATTCCATGAGTATGAGTCTTTATGTCAGGCTGTTGCTTGGCTAGTCTGTGGGACAGCTCCCCAATTTTTGCATGAGCACCTGGACAAATACATGAATAGGAGGGGAATAGAGGGATACGGATCCTGTAAGTAAATACACTTTTAGTATGGAAGGGCAAAATGTGTCAGCATAGACTTGAAGGGCTGAAACGTCCGCTCCCGTGCTGTATTTGTTCTTTGAGCAGTCTACCAAGACCACTGGAGTAAACAGCTTGTAACGCCTTAGTTTTTCTTTTGAAAGTTGGAACAATGGAAGCAGCCTGGATGGGTGTAGCCAGTTCTCACAGACCAGGATTTCTGTTTTTTTATTTCAGTTTTTAGATGTAGCTTTATGCAGTTGCTGTTGTGGGCTGGAAGAAGTGGAAGATATTTTTTTTTCCTCTCTTGATAACACCCAAAAGCTGGGGGTTCTCTTCCTAGGCTGTAAGATTGCATATGAGACAAAACCTATTTTTTTTAAATGTGCCTTTTCGCAAAGGGCTGACTTTATAGGATGCCACCATATTGGAACAGTTTATAAGTAATAGTTACTGTATCTACTGTTCTGTTAAGTTTTCTAATAGAGATAAGTTATTCTAAATTCCACTTTCTTTGATAACACAGTGTGGAGCTGGAGGAACACAGCAGGCCTGGCAGCATCAGAGGAGCAGGAAAGCTGATGTTTCAGGTCGGGACCCTTCTTCAGAAATCCACTTTCTTTGGTTGTATTTTGACTATAGTGTTTAAATAAATTATGTTTTGCTTAATGTCGAGTAGCTTGCCCAGTCACATTACCTCTGGAGCACAGCACTTTACATTTGCCTTAAAAACAAGGAAAAGTTAGGGTCTAGGATATCCTCTTCAAATACTTTGAGGAGGTCTGGTCTGGACCATAACAATCTATATACAGTTCAATACAGCACAGGAATAGGTCCTTTGGCCCACCATGGCTGCACAGATTTTAATCCCTATTTAGAACTGTTACTTAATACCCAAGCATGGTTCTATCTATCTGTTCACCTCCCATTCATGTGTCTATCAAGATATGCCTAATACGTTGCTAATGTGCCTGCTTCCACCACCTCCATTGGCAGTGCGTTCCAGGCATCCGCCATGCTTTGTGTGAAAAACTGTCCCCGTGCTTCTCCCTTAAACTTATCCCCTCTCACCTTGAACCTGTAACCTTTTGTAGTTGATTTTTCCACCCTGGAGAAAAGCCTCTGAATATCCACTCGATCTATGCTTCTATTAATTTTGTAGACTTCTATCAGGTCACCCCTCAGCCTCTGTTTTTCCAGTGAAATCTGAGTTTATCCACCCTCGCCTCAAAACTAAAACCCGACAGACCAGGCAACACCCTGATAAACCTTCTCTGCACCCTCTCCAAAGATTCCATATTCTTCTGGTAGTGGCAGTCAGAACTGCATGCAGTGTTCCTCCAAATGTGGCCTAACTAAAGTTTTGTACAGCTTTAACATAACTTGTTACAAATATAATATGTATTTGATGCCCAGGCTGATGAAGGTAAGCTTGCTGTATGCCTCTTGACCATGCTATCCACCTGTGTTGCCACTTTAAGGGATCTGTGAACCTGTGTGCCCAGATCCCTCTGTATGTCAATGCTCTTAAGGGTTCTGCCATTTTTGTATAATTTGATCTTCCAAAATGCATCACCTCGCATTTGTTCGGATTAAACATGATCTGCTATTTCTCTGTCCAAATCTGCAGTCTGTCTATATCCCGCTGTATTCCTTGACAATCCTCACCACTGTCTGCAACTCCTCCAGTTTTGGTGTCATCCATAAAGCTACTAATCAGCCCACCTACATTTTCCTCCAGATCATTTATGTATATTACAAACAACAAATGTCCCAGCACTAATCCCTTGGAACACCACTAGTTGCTGATCACCGTTCTGAAAAGCACCCTTCCACCACTACTCTCTGTCTTCAATGACTGAACCAGTTTTTTAGCAATCAAGCCAGCTCACCCCATGATCCCATGAGACTCTACTTCTGTACCAGTCTATCTTATTAAATGAAAAGTTCAACCCCATTTTGCAAGCTTGGGTGGATGCAAAGATTCCATGGCATTATTTCAAGGAAGGACAGGGAAGTTTAACAATGCCCTGGCTAATATTTATTTCTCAATCGATGTCGTAAACACAGATGATCTGATCGCTGATTGTGGGAATGTGCTGTGCTGAAATTTGCTGTTGGATTTCCTATTTTACAACAGTGGTTACACCTCAAAAACTATTACACTGGCTGTAAAGTGCTTTGAGTTGTCTGGATAATCATAAAGGATGCTATAAAATGCAAGCCTGCCTTTGTATTTTCTCTTTTTATCTAGAGCTTCTTGTCAAATTAATGTCCATTAAGAGTCAGCTTGGCTTAATTGGCCATACACGAGGTTTCCATCTGAAGATCGTAAGTTCAAATTCAAGTTCCAGCCAAAAGCATGTAATTTAAACTGACACATAAGAGCCAGGTTAGTGGTGGGCTGCATTATCAGAGGTACTGCCATGTAGATAAGATGTAAAATGAAGTTCATATCTAATTGTGGATAAAACATGCGAAACACAAACAGGGTCATTTAAGAGTGAGAAAAAAATCCTTTTTGAAACAGTGAAAATTTGGAGCTTTGTCCCCACATACTCTGTAAATGTTCATAGTTAATTGAAGATATCAAAATTGACATTGATAGGTAGTAGTGGTATCAATGGATACGGGACAAATGTGGATAAACAGAGTAAAGCACATATCAGTACATTCTAAACAATTGACCAAACAGGCTTGAGGGGCTGAACGTCCTACAGTATCTGATGATCCTGTGAACAGTAGTGACATGTTCATACAAATGTAGAATAACAGTTACAAATTGAAATGACATGCAGAAGGGGAAAAGCATTACAAATTGTGCCATAATGCCAGGTTGCATTCTCTCCCACTGGCTCAGTTACCAGAGAAAGAACTCAATATAAAATGTTTACTTTCATACTTACCGTTGCTTTTAAATAAGGATTCTGTTTCTTTGAGCTCTAAGTTACTAATTACGGTAGAAAAAAATTGCACCACAATGTTATTTTCCACTCATGTTGTTGTTTCCAATGTCACTAAAGAATGAATGTGCTCTCTTACAACATGTGATCGGCATGTTTTCTGTGGAAAGAGGTAAGTCTTTTCGGAGATAGTAGGCACTGCAGATGCTGGAGAATCCGAGACAACAAGGTGCAGGGCTGGATGAACACAGCAT
>NC_063340.1:88911452-88930879 GCF_021869965.1 Rhincodon typus
TGCTGCTTGGCCTGCTGTGTTCATCCAGCCCTGCACCTTGTTGTCAGAGGTAAGTCTTTTCTTGTCTTTTGCATGTGGATCTCAATTAAAAGAAAACAGCAAGATTTTGTGAGTTTGAAAATATCGAAAGTAAGTTATCTTCACAAATTATCTGAATTAAACGCATCTCAAACACTCATTGTCACACAAATTCTCACGTACACAAAGGTTAGTCAGAATTGAAGGTATTGTACTTTTATAGACTATAATTATGTCTTTGGTTTATGATTTCCAGTTGCACATGCAGCAAGTCTGGTTTTGTTGAAAGAAGTTGATGCTTTAAGGTTGAAATGAGAGTCTTGCAAAGTGAAAGGATTCTCCACAGACTGTGGAGTTTCTTGTAGCTGACTTTCGAGGAGGTTAATCCCAGGTGTTATGATCCCAGTTGATGGTAATACTGGACAAGTTGAATTTCTGAGTGAAACCTGGCTTGATAGATCATTCTTATACTGATACAACCTTTTCTAAGGATTACTAACCAAGCAGTCTCCCATTTACCCTCCACCAATTCAATTTAATATGTCCAATCTTATAACAATGGAAATATATTACTTCATTTATATAACTTTTAGGTTTCAGACTTTCTCATTTAGAATTTGCCATACTTGTTTGTTTCCTAAAATTAATACCTTTTTCATTAGCAGCTTTTCTATTCCTCCAATTCTTTTATAAATTCCTGTGTGAACATTTCCCCACGTGTAAATGTCTGTGAGAGATATCATAGATATCATAGAAATGCTGCATTTTAGACTTGATGCAAATCTGAATATGTCTTAAGTTTTACCAGGCTACTATTTTAGAATTCTTCCATAATCATGATTTCCCTTATGTTCTTAAAATGTTTCTCTAACTCAGTGATCAAAACCATTAATCCCATCATATTCCTTTTTCCATTGTAATTTGCGGTGATGAGGTTGAAAGGGTGGAGAGCGCCACGTTCCTAGGAGTGACTTGAAGTTCCCATGTAGATGCGATTGTCAAGAAGCCACAACAATGCCTCAGGTGGGTCAGGAAATTTGGAATGTCCACAAGGTCCCTCACCAATCACCAGGAGTCCCTGCTTGGGGCCTACCATTGCCAGGAGTCCTGGAACGCCCTCTGTTACAACATTGAGGGTTGGTCCACACCAAATAGACTGCAGCAGTTCAAGAAGGCAGCTCACCATTACCTTCCTCAGTGAAATTAGGGATGAAAGTATATACTGGCCAAGCCATTGTCACCCACATTCTGCAAACGAATAATAAAAAAAAAGTTCTGCAATTCTGCATGAGTCAGTCTGGGAAATACGTTCATGTCACATCATTGATGGAAGATTTGGAGTGAGAGTCACTGTAACTAAGGCTAGTGAAAAATAGACTGAGCATTTTCTATATGATATGGGACAGATGGTGGGAATTGACAGAAACAAGTGTTGGGCACCCTCTGGCAATGACTAAACACATAGTACCATCCACACAAGTGACAAAGACACCATCTTTCCAAGACAGCATATAAATACTCTTTTTCCCCGAAGGATAATTGTACAATGGAGCATGCTGCTAAAGGAAACAGGTACAGCCCTATCACTTACATTTCCTTGATTATTTTTGTCTTCTGCATGGCTCTCTGAGGTCTGTGCCCAACAGCAGCTTTTGAAACTGGAGGTCAATGCAAGGAGTGGCGTCAGCATGCCATTTGCCAAAATCTCTGACATTTGCCATGCTCAGACCCTCAGAGAGGTTCCATAGCGTTGTCCATCACATGAAGTCTTTTCAAGGCCCATCTGGAAATTGTTTCCATTTATGAGTTTTCATTTTTGGGGCGAACATCTCAAGAGCTCATGATGGTTTAGCACGAACTACTCATCAAAATATTGGTGGCATTTGGATTTTAGTTTGTGATATCAACACAACTAAAGCATAAACAGAGTATGTCATCCCCCTAAATATCTCCATTATATTCCCCTCAAACGCTAGCCGAGCAAGTGACTTTCATTTTCTCATCACTCTCTCAGTAAAGTTTCACCTGAATTCCCTATTGGAATTACTACTGCCACATTCATGGTCCACTGTTTGAAGTCGCCACTTGAATGCATCTTCTCTGATTTGACTTATCAAGCCCCTTCAATAACTTTTAAAACTACATATTTCAAGAAAAGCCTGATCAAACTTTGCTGGAGGCAACACCTCTCAGATCTGGGAGCAGCTCAATAAAATCCTTTTCACACCTTCCCCCATGCCTCCACGTCCTTTTTGCAATATTTTGTATGACCTGACCATGGTACTCCCACATTGCATTGGCTTCCATGGTAACGACAAAGGTAATTTATCGGCTGTGCTGCACTTTTTGACAGTCGTGCTGGCTGAACAAGTGAAATGATTAATCTGAGGTGCAGCTGTCATGAGTGCTGTCTCCTCTCTGCCCGAGAATGCTGCATCCTGTCATTGATCCAACCCTTTTTAAAGCCATCTGTTTCATCACTCCATTACTCATTTATCACACTTATATTGGTCATTTAGTTCGGTCTGAATGTTATGTGGTAATAAATTACATCCTACTCAATACAGGAGCAGCAGGAGGACCACAATACTCACTGCTGGATCTAATTCTCAGGCACAGCTTTCCCCATTTATCATCACTGCCATCCCACTATTGTCAGCTCCTAACTCAGTCAACTAATCCTCCATTAGTCCCCAGAACCTGCCCATATGGAGGCTACTAAACCAAGCACTGAAAGCCTGATTTTCACCCTGAAGAAACGTACAATAGTCATGCCCAGGATTGGACTCAATCTTTTTTTTATTAAGTTCTTGTGTGTTAGCTTTTATCATGCAAGGTCAACCCTAACTGCAATGGAACCTTCGGTACCAAGGTAACCATAATTCCGGTAAGAATCCACTGGTGGCATTTAGGCTGGCATCAGTTATGGGCAGCCTTTCCTGTTACATGGTTGCCTGTTGCATTGATATATCTCAAAGCATATCAGCAGGCAGTTTCTGCTGCCACTGAGCTTCAGTGTGTATTTTCTCAAGCTATGAGCTCGGATCACTGCATTTTTCACATGGTTTACTGTCACTAGTCTTCACCTGATGACAACACTTTTGTGTTTGAACAGCAACGGGCTTAATGAATTTTTCTTAAATTTATGAAAGGGATTAGGGAATCACTGGTTAGGCCAACATTTATTGCCATCCCAAACTGCCCAGAGTCAACCACATTGCTGTGGGTCTGGAATCATATGTAGGCCAGACCAGGTAAGGATGCAAGTTTCTTTTCCGAAAGGACATTAGTGAACCAGATGGGTTTTTCCGACAATCAACAATGGATTCATCATTAGATTCTTAATTCCAGTTTTTATTGAATTCAAATTCCATCATCTGCCAAGGCAGGATTTGAACCTGGGTCCGCAGAACATTACCTGGGCCTCTGGATTAATAATCGCCTCCCTCAATACAGCTATATGCAGGGGATGGGGAGAGAGGGCAGCTTACTGGGAACCCCTGCAGACACTAGCTCCAGTTCCACATGATCAGACATCCCTAAGATATGAACTGAAAGAACAGGGTGCTGTAAATCAGAAACAAAAATAGAAATTGCTGGAAAAGCTCAGCAGGTCTGACAGCATCAATGAAGAGATATCAGAGTTAGCGTTTTGGGTCCAGTGACCCTTCCTCAGAACCATATCCCTAAGATATGGCTCCATTTTCACATGCTTTAGCTAAAGGTACAATTTTCTTCATTCAGCAGAGCCTGGGAAAACTTGATGCTGGTCTTATGTTATTGGGTATCTGAAGGACTTTTGAAGGGTCAGGTGTACAGCAAGTTATCTGTTGAGATCAAGACTGGGTTATCAAATAGATTGGGATCCAGTTCAAGATACTGTCCTGGATCACTGAAAATTTGTTTGAGAGTTAATAGCAGGCACTTTAGAGGATGATCTGTATATTTCTATCCCAATTCATTACTCACTGATCTCATGCCTTGACCTCCCATGAGTTGTCCATGCCCAAAATCTTCTGCCAACTCTTGCCAAGTCCAATTCACCCAACACACCTGAGCTTGCTCATATATACCTGATTCTCATTACTGCCATGCCTCAATTTTAAATTTCTCATTCTTGTTTTTAGATTTTCCCCACTCCTTCCTTCTTAATCTCTATAATTTCCTTTAGTCCCACAATGCTCCCAAAATATGGACACATCTACTCCCAGTCTATTGAATATGCCTGATTTTAATCATTACACCGTAGGCTATCCTGCTTTCAATAGTATGGACCAAAATCTCTGACACTGCCTCCTGATCCTCTCCCCTCCTTTAAAACATGCGTTAAAACCTCCCTACATCTAAGGTTTTGGAGTAGATTTGTAGCTCGTGTTGTGGGTGTTGAGGTTGGTTGGCTCGCCGAGCTGTTCATTGTTTTGCAGACGTTTCGTTACCCTGCTGGGTAACATCATCAGTGCAGCCTCCGATGAAGCGCTGGTGTGTTTTCCTGCCTGGTTTTTAAACTCTGGGGTCCGTTGAGATGGATTGCCTCAATTCCGGGTTTCCTTCGTAGTGGACTGTATATGGGGTTGAGTTCAATGTGTTTATTAATAGCATGCTTCGTGGAGTGCCATGCTTCCAGGAATTCTCGTGCCTGTCTCTGCCTAGCCTGTCCCAGGATCTTGGTGTTGTCCCAGAGTTTAAAAACCAGGCGGGAAAACACACCGACGCTTCATTGGAGGCTGCACTGAGGATGTTACCCAGCATGGTAACGAAACGTCTGCAAAACAACAAACCAGCTCGACGAGCCAACCAACCTCAACACCCACAACCCGAGCTACAAATCTACTCCAAAACCTTAGATGACCACGACAGATTGTTGGTGATATTTTCTCGTAGGAACTTGAAGCTTGCTGCCATCTGCACCCTAGATACAGACAGGGCTGTGTCCTCCACTCCGCTTCCTGAAGTCAATGACCAGCTCCTTCATTTTGCTGACACTGAGGGAGAGATGGTTGTCTTTACACCATGTGTTAAGTTCCTTATCCCTTTCCTGTACTCTGTCTTATAGTTGTTTGAGATCTGATCCACTGCAGTGGTGACATCAGCAAATTGGTAAATGGAGTTAGAGCTGAATTTGGCCACATAGTCGTGAGTGTATAAGGAGTACAGTAAGGGGCTCAGTACACAGCCTTGTGGGGTACTGGTGTTGAGGATGTTTTGCAAGCAGTACAAGTAGATCATAACATACAAGGACACACAGATGATAGGGCATTTAAGGGGCTGAGTAAGCATCCTTGCAGGGTGTCACCAACCAATCAGCAACCTTTTATCATGCAGCAGAAATTGTCGTTCTTTTTGAAATTTGGTATTCTTGCATCAGTCTAGATGGGTGCAAGAAAAATGCTTGCACAAATTATTTCATTTTTTTCAGCAAGATTTTTTGATTTGTGTTCCATTACCTTGGACAGTAAGCACCAGGATTATGTGAGTTAGCATCATCAGGAGTAAGATAATTGGAAGAAAGAGTAAAGAATCAGTTTGAGTAACACTTGGACCTCTGGTAATGAACCTCTGGTAAGGATGTCAAGATCTGTTTATATCACAGCCTGTTAAAGAGAACAAACTGTTTTTCTCATTGTTAAAAAAAAATACAGTGATGCTTAAGCCGACATAGAAAGGACGGGGGATATTTTCCAAATCATGGGATTGTCACTCAACCCAACCCCAAGAAAATTTCATCCCCAAAATAAAACACTGTGGAAAGTGATTTCTCCCATCCTTCCAGAAGTCATAGCTCACTGGCCACATGAGTTTTAACAGCCACAAATCTTTCAGTTTTTGTTTTAATAATCTTGTTCTGTCCTTGAGGATAAGGTGCTGCTCATCAGAAGACAGTCCAGGCTCAAGACACACAGTGCAATTTGTCTTTAACAGTGTTACAATTCCCATGGGGATCCATAAACTAAAAAAAAATAAATTTACCAAATGACCCTCAAGTGAAGAAATTACCAGATAAAGTTTTACTTCTGTCACTTTATTTTCATGTGATCAGAATCAACTAAAAATAAAACTTGAGTAGGTGCTTACATTACATTCATTATGTTTATTATATTCAGTACGAACCAAAAATTACACAAGTAACATTCGATACAGCAAAATCTTTGATGTCTGAAGGTAGTAGGCAGCGCTCTCAGCCTGTTTCCCGACCCGAAACGTCAATTTTCCTGCTCCTCTGATGTTGCCTGGCCCACTGCGCTCCTCCAGCTCCACACTGTCTCCAACATCTACAGTTCTTGCTAGCTCTCAGCCTTACTGTCTCAGTTTTAGCTGCACAGTTCTCCCAAGCAGAATTCCAGTTCCTTTTCTTCAAGTACCTAGCTGATTTTTCGCAGGCAGCACTCTCAGTGTAGATAAAGTTCCATACTTGCTATCTTCTGTATAATGGCATGTATCTTTCTAAAATCTTCTTGGATTTCAATTGTCTCTTTGTCTCTCTGTTCATCTGTTAGCCACCTGTATCCATATTTTAATGTCCTTCATATTGATACTGCATCCAGTCCGAGGGCCACCCTGCAAGTCAAGTGGATGGTTTTAATATCTTAATATCTAAAATCTATTGATCCACTTGCAAGTGATACAAACACATAAAAGCCATTCTCCAATATTTTGATTAAAGATTCATGCTTTTCTGAACATCTTAAAGTAATCACAAACTTTCCTTACTGCTGCTGCTTCTGTGTCACGGACCTTCACAACAGTGGGTCCGCTTCCAAATCTGTTACTTACACTGGTGTGCCATGTCCAGGTTGCATTCAACATCTGTTCTTCAGGGACCCTTTTAAAGAACTTTGGGAACATAGGACAAACACAGGAATGTCAACTTAATTCACCTTTGACCATCCTGATACTTGAGTTATTACCTTTGGAGTAATGATGCTTGAAGAGTGCCAAGTATACAGTACCACACAATCACAGGCTCTCTGCACAGCAGCTCTCAAGGCACAGATTATACAGATTATACATTGTACTGTGAAGGAGCAGAAGTCAGATAAAGGAAGTGGATGCTATACCAATAATGCACAGCAAACACACCCAAATCATGGCATTGTGATGAAACATCAGGACAATGTTCTACAGTCTACACCCTGACACAGCTTTAGACCAAGAACAGCCAAGAGGGAATTCCACACTTCCAGAAATTTGTAACATAGCAATTTCAGGAAGAGTTGTTAAACTGCTGAAATGATATATGTAGTATTAGACTTATGTGAATTACACAATCCTATCTCTGCATAGCTTGCTATTAACAATGTTAATTGTTTTTACTTGTAATATGTGAGAACTATCTTTGCCAAAAAAGGGGGATGTTTATGTAAGAGATCAATATACAAATGAGCCGCTTGGCCATAGGTTTCAGGCTTCTGCACTGCTGCATTCACGACACAGGTTGTGTCTCAATTTTACTATCTTTAAATATCAATTAATCTGACAGAGGTTTTCAGATAAACTGAATCCCTGTACTTCATCACCAAATGACAGAATTGTTACAGGGAAAAAACAAGCTATTAAGCCCATCATACCTTCACTGGCTTTCCAAAGGAGCATCATTACCTAATGTCAATGCCCTGCTTTGTCCCCATACCCTTGCATACCATTTCATCATCATGATCATCAGTATCATTGGCAGTCCCTTGCAGATCAGGATGACTCTCTTCCACTCTCTGTGTGAGTCCGCAGGTGGCTGTACAGACCAATACAGCTTCCGCAGGCTCTGTTACTCTTGGGGCAAAAGGTGGTCTCAAGGAGGGGTGGGTGGGACATTGGTGTGGCAGCTTGCTCTCTACGCCGTTTTCACCTGGCTTCCACCTTTTCCCACGACATGGCATACCATTTACGGTATATTTAGATAACATAAGAATATTGTTACAATACCAATGTGATAAAATGACAATGGAGTTGTTCAGTAACTTTGCATGAATAATTAACATTTAGTATACTCCACACATGTTGGCTTGTTTTAACATGCTGCCCCTACAGACCATAGTTGTGACACCTTGTTGCTTGGTAACCCTTTGCCATTTTTACCCACATTCACATATCAACTCCCAACTCCTTCCCATCATAGAACTTGCCATTTTTTGCAACTTCAATTAACATCTAATATGCTAATAATCCATTTCTAATGTTTAACATGGTTGTGAGTTCACACAAACTTGGGAAGTATGGCCATGGATCAACTATAATTTCATAGAATATTGTATTAGGTTTAAAAGTCAAATGGTTGTACCCATTCTTATTTTTCTATACTGAATTTTATATATGTGGTTATTTCTGTCTTAATAAGACTCCTCAGTACAAAATGAGAATCCCTCTTTATGACAGAACACTAACTGACTCTGATAAATAAGAGATTTAAAAAGGTCTGCCTTTCCCATTCTTTCAGTTTACCTCCTTCCTCTTGCTTCTCTCTATTCCACTCTCCCTTTCTCATTTTCATTCTCTACTTTATTCTTTCCCTTTCTGTTTTATCTTCCACTTTAACCCTATCTCCCACTTCATGGCTCTCCCTACCTTACTCTCTCTTAATCTCTCTGTTTTTATGTTATTCTTTCTTAATATATCTTTTCTTTTGCTGAAACATCCTAACCTTCTCTATCTAATCTTCTTGTCCATCTGTTACTCTGTCTCACCATTTTCTCCCTCTCACACCTATCTTTGTCTCTACAAACCTCATTCTGTATATTGGACTCTCACTATCTCTCAGTCCTTCTGCCTATTTTGTTCTCTCCTGTTGTTTACCTTATCTTCTCCATTCCTCCCTCACATTTCCTACTGCACACTGTTTGTCTACGACAGCTTTTCAAATAATCCTTTTTTAATTCCATGTGAACTTTATCAGTCATCAGTCTGAAAGGAGAGAAAATGGCAACAGACTGAAAGCCAGATGGTTGGATTAACAGATCTGCTCATTTTCTGTACTACTAAACAGACCTTGTAAGACTAGAACATTGTAACCTGACTCTATTTTCCTTTCTTCATTTTTACCAGGTTTCTACTGTAACGATTGGCAACACATTCTGCTCGCTTTTCGTGATGAACTATTAAACCTGCAGTAAGTGTAAGGAGAGCTTTCAGGGACCTAAAAGAGCCAGAAGGAGGCTTAACACAAACTTTCCAAGAGAATGTTTCCCTGTGACTGGGGAGTCTTGTACTATGGAGGAAAATCTCAGAATAAGGTAGCAGCTGTTTATTAGTAGGATGAAAAATAATTCTTCACTCAGAGCGTTGTGAATCCTTGAGAATTTTGTTTTACTGCAGGGAACTGTACATTCTCAGTTAGTGAATGTATTTAAGTCAGAGATAGATATACTTTGCATGCTAAGATAATACGGGAGTAGGGCGGGAAGATGTGACTGAGGGAGAAGATTAGCTGTGATCCTATGGTACAGCAGACATGAGGGGCAAAGTGGCCTTCTCCTGCTCCTATTTCTTATAGAACATAGAACAGTACAGCACAGTGCAGGCCCTTTGGCCCACGATGTTGTGCCGACCTATTATCCTACTAAAATCAAACTACCCTGCATATCCTACATTTTACTATCATCCATGTGCCTATCCAAGAGTCACTTAAATGTCCCTAATGTATCTGACTCCACTACCACTGCTGGCAGTGCATTCCACACGCCCACCACTCCGTGTAAAGAACCTACCTCTGAAATCTCCCTTTACCGTCCTCCAATCACTTTAAAATTATGTCCCCTTGCAATAGTCATTTCTACTTTTTCAAAAGATTAGACAGGATGGACAGGGTGGTTAAGAAGACGTTTAGCACGCTTGACTTCATTGCCCAGACCTTTGAGTACAGGAGATGGGACGTCATGTTGAGGTTGTATGGGACGTGGGTGAAGCCTCTTCTGGAGTATTGTGTCTAGTTCTCATCACTCTGTTGTAAGAAGGATATTACTAAACTGGAGACAGTTCAGAAAATATTTGCCAGGATATTGTGGGGATTGGAGGGCTGGAGATATAAAAATAGACAGGAAAGGCTGGGACTTTATTCACCGGAGCTTAGATAGTTGAGGGGTGACCTTGTTGTGGTTTGTAAAACCATGGGGGACACAGATAAGGTGAATAGCAAAGGTTTTTTTCCCTAGGATCAGGGAGTTCAAAACAAGGGAGTATATTTTTAAGGTGAGAGGAGAAAGGTTTGAAAAGGACATGAGGACATTTTTTACACAGAGAGTGGTTCATGTGTGGTATGAACGGCCAGAGAAAGTGGTGTATGCAGGTGCAGTTAAAACATTTAAAAGACATTTGGATAAGAACATGAATAGGAACAGTTTGGAGGGATATGGGCCAAATGCAGGCAGGTGGGACAAGTTAGTTTGGGAACCTGGTTGTTGTGGACTTGTTGGACTGAAGGGTCTGTTTCCATGCTGTAAGACTCTATGGCTCCATTTAACACTAAGGAACGTAGAGAATGAGAGCGATTTAGGAGTCCAAGTACAGAAAGAACTAAAAGCTGGTGAACAGAAACAGGAAATGATCAGAAAATCTAATGGAATGTTGGTCTTAGTCTCCAGAGGGCAAAAATACAAAATAGGTGAGTGAAGCTTCATTCATACAGGATCTTCATCGAATACTATCTGGAATAACTGATTTCAATTCTAATGCACTTCAAGAGCGAGTGCAGCACAATTTAACCAGAACTTTAGAAGATTACATTTTGAGGGCAATATTTTCAGAAGCTAGGCAGAAAGATATTGATATTATTAAACTGATTGCTAAAAGAAGCTTTAGAGCAAAAACATGAAGTAAGTTGTATAAACGGTGTTGTTAGTCTGCTGCTGGGGAATAAAAGCTTGAAAATGTCTTCAAATTTGCACTATTTACAAACCAATTATTTGGATTGAAGGGTAGCAGCGTTGAGAGGTTATGGATGTAACTGCAAATAGCCATACTACTTGATTGTTCACAGCTGGCTATCAAATCCTCCAGCTCCATGAACTGGGACAGTCATCGAAATTTGATCTCCAAACAGATTTCCAACTGCAGCAGGAAACAGAAATCGTTGTTCTGGTCTTTTAATTATATTAGTTTGAGAGTTTTATTTTTACTTTGATCCTCACTAGGTCCTGCTTTAGAATTCATCTCTCAGATGAAATGTTAAAAGCAACTTCAGTGTCTTCAGACCAATATCTATCCCTCAACCAACATCAAGACGGGGATTAACAAATCATTATCTCACTGCGGCCTGTGGGATTTTATTGTGTGCAAACATGCTGTCTTGTTTCCTCTTTTCTACACTTCAATAGTAATTCATTGACTGTTGCCTTGGATCAATTAGGAGTTTTAAATCCATGATGATCATGTTTTTCTTAATTTAGGCTGTTTAAGGATAAAGGGCAAAGGCAGAGGTCAAGATGTAGAACACATTTGAAGGGCTGAATAGACCTTCATGTTCCTAATTAAAGCAAAAGTGCTCTGGGGAAGAGTTACACCAGACTTGAAATTCCCTGGCGTGAAGGGATTGTTTTATGAGCAAAGGTTAAACAGGTTGGAACTCTGTGCACTGGGGTTTAGAAGAATGAGACATGATCTGATTGAAACATTCAGGATTCTTAAGGAGCTTGACAGGGCAAAAAAATAATGTTTCCCTCATGGGAAAGTTGAGGACCAGAAGGCATAGTCTCAGAATAAGTGGCCATCAATTTAAGATTGAGTTGAGGAGCAGTTTCTTCACTCAGAGGGAAGTGAGTCTTTGAAATTCCTTGCCACAGAGAGCTGTGGGGGCAGAGTCCTTGTGCATATTTAAGGCTGAGATAGTAAGATTCTTGATCAGTCGGGGAATCAAAGTTACGGGGAAAAGGCAGGGAAGTGGACATAAGAACTGTCGGATCAGCCTAGATTCTATAGAATGGTGGAGTGGGCTCAAGGGCTGAATGGCCTGCTCCTGTTCCTATTTCTTATGGTTGCATGGTCTCATGGAAACATTAGCTCCGTTTCTCTCTCCAAAGATACTGCAAGATCTGCTGAGTTTCTCCAGCATTCTCTGCATTCCTTCCTATTCCTAAATTCCTAAGCTTAGATGCCTGGCCCAATAACCTGGACACATGAGTTTAAATCCTATCATTGCAGGCGGGAACTTAAATTCAATAACTGAATTAAAAAGATGGATGCAGTAATGCTGATAATGAAACTACTGACTTGTTATACAAACAGTCAAACAAATGCAAAATGCTGCAGATGCTGGAGATCAGAAATAAAAACAGAAAGTGCTGGAGAAACTCAGCAGGTCCGGCTGCATCTGTGGAGAGAGAAACAGAGTTAACGATTTGAGACAGATATGACTCTTCCTCAGAACTATTGAACTTCTGAAGAAGAGTCATTCCAGACTCGAAATGTTACCTCTGTTTCTCTCTCCACGGATGTAGCCAGACCTGTTGAGTTTCTCCAGCATGGTTTATTTATATGTCATGAAAACTCATTTGGATTATGAATGTCCTTTTAGGGAAGAAAATCTGCCGCCTTTGCACAATCTGGCTTACATGTAACTCCGGACCAACAATAATGTTTTTGACTCTCAACTGGCCTCAGAAGTGACTGAGAAAGCCACTGAGTTATGTTCAAGCAGTTGACTGATCACCACCTTCTCAAGGGCAATTAGCAAGAGGTGATGAATGCTGATCTTATCAGTGACCACCAGGTTTTTTGAATGAAGACATTAAAAAAAAATTATAGTCCCTCCCTCTCTCCTTGCTCTGAATTTTCTTAGGTGCTATAAAAGCGGCACGGTACCTCAGTGGTTAGCATTGCTACCTCACAGCACCAGGGTCCTGGGGTCAATTCCACCCCCCACCCCGGCAGCTGTCTGTGTGGAGTTTGCACATTCTCCCCGTGTCTGCGTGGGTTTCCTCTGGGTGCTCTGGTTTCCTCCCACAGTCACAAAGATGTGCAGGTTAGGTGGATTGACCATGCTAAATTGCCCATAGTGTTCAGAAATGTGTGGATTAGGGGGATGGGTCTGGGTGGGATGCTATGAGGGTTGGTGTGGACTTGTTGGGCCAAAGGGCCTGTTTCCACACTGTAGGGATTCTATTCTATTTTCTATTTAAAAAAGATTTCTTGACCAGAAGACCTGGGTTCAAGTTCTACCTGCTCCATGGTGTGTAATGACATCCAGTGAACAAGTTGATTAGAAAATTATAAAAAAAGTTAAAAAGAAAGATTTCAAGTCACAAACCTAACATTAACAGTTAAAATTTCCAAGATGATGGGCCTTTTAACAGTCTATGCCTGATGTGCATAAATGATTGCAAATCAAGATGGAAATGTGGACTTTCAGGAGCTTTGCCAGTGAGGATTTTCACCCCTGGGTCACTGCATTGCTCAGCAGAGTCTTGCATGTGTGCCGACTTCACTTTTCACCCGCTATCTAAACCATGTGAGCAAGTCAATCCATCTCTCTCTTTCTTTCTCTTTCTCAGTCCAAACAGACCCTAACCGTCCCTAGAGTCGGTAGGGCCACCAACACTGGCGACATGCTTGTAATTTGAAATGGTTCAGTTGAACGCTGTTTAAAGTCCCTCTTAATTATTCCCTTAATGAACCTTAATTCCCTGGCTTGGAAATCTCTGAGAGTCTTTCAGATTCCCACAGTGCTAGAGGCCTGAAAGAACGAAGAATCGAATTAAAACAGTTTGATGAAAGCAGCGGGACACAGCATCACATCTTTACATGCTGCCAATTTGTAGCAGCAGCAATTACACTCCACAGATTAAACGCAGCTCCTTGTAAGGCAAGCAATTTTAATTTATATGCAGAACAACTAGTTTCGGTCCAGTGTCATTATTCTCACAGTGAGTTGGAAGGTTCACGAAAGTGCAGCATTTTATAATTATATTTTTTCTTGGGATGTGGGCGCCTTTGCAAAAGTGCCTTTTATTTCCCATCCCTAGGTGTTACTTGGAGGTGGAACCAGTCTACTCCATCGACTGCATATTCATGGACTTTTGCATCACCGACCGAAGCCATTCAGCCTGTTGTTCCTGTGCTAGCACTTTAAAAGAGCCATGCAATTGGTCCAATTGAACCGTTCAGTTTAGACAAGAGTTCCTTGTTTATCCTCATTGTCCAACTGAAGAGATTGAAACCATGTACAGTTCCAAGACGGGAAAAATGAAAGATTCAATAAGTGTCTTCAAGACAATAAGATCGTCATCAGTTTTGATGAAGAGTCACCAGATTCACAGAAATTGCCAGACCTGCTGAGTCTCTCCAGCAATTTCTGTTCTTGCTTCAGATTTCCAACATCTGCAGTTCTTTGTTTTATTTGAACTATCATCATGAATCCCGATGAGTGGTCCATGCAATTGGTCGGCCACGCTAGTTCTGAAATGCCTTCTTCCTGAATCATGTTCTCTGTATTGATAACTTGATTTATGTAGCACTTCAGTGAAATAACACAAGATGCTTCACAATCAAGCAAGTGACTCGTCCTACAAAGTGGCTGGAAACTTATCCAGACATCAATGGAGAATGTTGTTAGTGATAAAGCTCTCAACCCCACTCCAGACTTTCCTGTGGCAGAGTGGCTGGACAGAAAGGCCTGCGCTATAGAGCTCAACCAGGCCATCTACTGTCTCACCAGTGCGAATTGATGGCATTACACTGGAAACCATCATGAGTGGAAAACCAACACTGGGGTGGCATCTCCAGGAACTCATGTTTCTCTGCCGGAGAGAAAGATTTGTGTCCCAAGACACGTGTAATCCAAACATAGCCACTTTGTAGAAAAGCAAGGGCCAGGATCGCAATGACAGCAACAACTATAGAGCTAGCACATTGTTAAGTATGGTGGGAAAACTAAACAGCGCTACTTGCATGCCAAGCAACATAAGCAGCAAGTGATAGACAGCACTAAGCGATCCCATAGTTGATGGATCAGATCTAAGCTCTGCAGTCCTGCCTCATCCAGTTGTGAATGATGGTGGACAATTAAACAACTCACTGGAGAGCAGGCTCCATAAAGCACCCAACACATCAGAGCAAAAATAAGACTGAAGCATTTTCAACAATCTTCAGTCTGAAGTGGTGAGTGGATGATCTATCTCGGCCTTCTTCAGTGGTCTCCTGCATCCAGATTCCAGTCTTCAACCGCATGATATCAAGAAACAGCTGGAGGTACTGGATACTGCAAAGGCTCTGGGCCATGTCTGTGCCCTCCATTAAAGATTTATACTTCAGAAATTGCTTTGCCAATAGCCAAGCTGTTCCAGCATAGTTACAACACTGGTATCTACCAGATAATGTGGAAGATTTTCCAGGAATATCCAATCAATAAAAATCAAGATAAACCTAATGCGGCCAACTATCACCCCACAGGTCTAATCTCAAGCATCAGTAGCGTGGTGAAAGATGTCATCGACAGTGCTTTCAAGCAGCACCTGCTCAGCAATAACCTGCTCAGTGATGCTCAGTTTGAGTTCTGCCAGGTCCACTCAACTCCTGGCCTCATTATAGTCTTGGTTCAAACATGGACAAATGAACTGAATTCCAAAGATGAGGTGAGAGTGACAGCCCTTAGCATCAAGGCCACATTTGACCATGTGTGGAATTCAGGAGCCCTAACTATACTGGAGTCAATGGGAATCATGGTGCAAGCTCTCCATTAGTTGGAATCATATCTGGAGACAGTGAAAACAAGCCCAGTATGCCCAATCTGTCCTCATTCCAAGTTTCAATCTCATATTCCTTTTATAAATCACCTCCAAGGCATTTATATCCTTTCTGAAATGAGGAGATCAAAACTGTATTCCAGACTTTGAGTATTTGAGATGTGGGTCTCACCAATGCCCTATATAACTGAAGTACAAAATCCTTACTTTTATGTCCAATTTCCATTCTAATAAAGGATAGGATTGCATTAGCCTTTATGATCACATGCTATCATTTCATACCAACCATTTGTGAATCATGCACCAGAACATCCCACACTATCATCCACCTTCCAGATTTTTGACTACTCGCTGAACTCCCTTATAATGGCCTGTAACTTCATTTGCTCATGTTATTCTGATGAAATTGCTGACCCTAGTATGATGTGTCTACCCTCAGTGTGGCTTCAGTGCTGATATATCAAGAGTCAATATAATTTTTTTTCTCTTCAGTAGTAACAGAAAAAGTGTCATGATCAGACCCTAATCGACCTCGCCAACGAGTTTGATCTTGTCAGCTTAGATGGACTCTTCAAACGGCTTGTGAAAATCAATTTCCTGCCTGGATTCCTGGGCAGCATTTTCTCTTTCCATCAGAACATGCAGAGTATGCACAGTAAGCATGCTTTCCAAGTGCATAATGGCCTTGTACAGCAACTGCTCTGCCTAAGACTGTAAGAAACTACAGAAGGTTGTGTGCACAGCCCAGATCGTCACAGAAGACAAACTTCCATCCATGGACTCCATTTACAGTTGTCATTGCTCTGGCAGGCTGCCAACATCATCAATGACCTCTCCCACCCCTGTAATTGTCTCATACAACCCCTTCCATCAGGCAGAAGGTACAGAAGCTTGAACACACTCTCCAACAGGTTCAAGAACAGCTCTTCCCTGCCGTTATTAGACTGATGAATGAACTCTCTATCTTCAAATAATCTGTTCATGTTAATCTTGCTTCGCACACCTCCTGTGCAGTTAACCAGAATGCCTTTCTCCGTCTAAGTACGCTATGATCTGTATATCCTTGCATACTATGATCTGCCTGTACTGCTCGCAAGCAAAGCTTTTCACTGCACTTAAGCACACAAGACTACAATAAATCAAATCAAATCACTTCCATCAGTTACAATCGAGTGTCATTGGAAAACTTCAATAACAGGAGTGGAGTAAAACATCATGGTGCCAACTCACTCTGCCATACTTTTCTCGGTGCTGCTACCAGATACTTTTGGCAACTCAAGCAAGTGTATCAACCTGCAGGACAGAGCTCAGAGAAAGCTGTTCAGCTGAGCAATACAGCTTATCAAGACCAAACAGCATACTACCCTACTCGCTGTTTGCTGATGGTACAGCATTAACACCCCATACTGAAATCCACTCTGGCAGCTTGTAGAATGGTTCTCCTGAGCTTGCAAGGAGTTTGGACTGATATCCACCTTTAGGAAGACAAAAGTAATGGATCAGAATGTAGACGGAGGTTAGCAATAACCTCATGTACCTTGGATCCACAATTACCAGCAATCTGTCTCTTGATGCAAAAATCAGCTGTAATGAATGGTGTGTAGACTGGATTATTATCATTTTTAGAATGTGGATTGTTATAATAAGTGAGGCATGCGAATGTGGGTTAGTGATGTGGAGGTTTGTCTTTTTAGAAGAAAGGTCAGAAAATAATTTTGGAACAGTGATCTAAATGTGCCAGTTCCAAGAAAAATGTGACTCCTTTCAAGGATTTGGGACAGTCTCTGAAGAGTTAAAGAAATAAGATGTTTATACTTTGGGGTTTACGATGGGCTGTATAAACATATTAAGCTGTTAGTTTTGTGTTAAGTTTAGCTCAGTTCAGAAAACACCAGAATTTTAGGTAAGAAGCATTGAAAGTGGAGATCAGAAGCAAGTTTTAGTTTCTCTCTAAGCAAGATTTAGTTCAGATCAGGGGAAACCAGCAACTGAAGCAGCAGTGTTTTTCTTTTTTTCCCTTTGTGAAGTTTTCCATGTAAGGACAGTTTGTAACAGAAAACTTAAGGTTGTTAGAACAGAAAAAGTTTAGGCGATTGGAATTGTAAAAGATTCATCCTATCAGAATCAAAGAGGAATCATAACATTTTCTCAGCAGTTCAAGAGAAAGAAGTTAAATGGATTCTGTTAAGTTGAAACTTAAAGAGTTGAGATAGGGATATAAATTCTCAGTACTTGAGAATCTAATGGGTAGTTTTGGGAAACAAGTTGGAAATTGGTTGTTTGTTTTAGGATCTTTCAAGTTATACATTGATTGGTTTGTTTTATTTCTTTTGTTTAATAAACTTATGTGCTTTTGTTAAAAACCCTCTGCAGCCTCGTGTGGATATGTTTCAGTGACCAGCCACCATGTTAACTAATTAAACAATGAGTACAAATGAAACATGTGATCTATCAAGACAGGTTTCAGTCTGGGATCTGACTTGTGCATTGTTGTCATTAACTGGGATCATATGTAGCACAATATTGCCAAGACTGTAGCTGTAGTTGACTAGGTGAGTGTAGACCAACTGACCTAAACTACAAAGCTCCATAGGTAATAAACTACCCAGCACCTTTACAGTTGAGAATTCTGGAGAACCTCTGGAAGACAAGCAGAGCGGCTTCCATCTGCACTATCTCATCTCTAGGCAGAATATGGAAGCCCACCAGCGTGCAGAGAACCCTAACATGTCTGAGTCAGTGGTGACTCTGTTGGCTGTGTCACATGAGTGGTTCTGCCTTCAACACAAGACCAAAGGTCAACCACATTTGTGGTATACGAAGACCTCACAGATTGGAGTTGATGTCGTTCCTGCACCAGAGTGTGTGGAGATGGGAGAAAAAGAGGAAAAAGAAACTGCCAATTGGCAGAAAAGACAGCCCATTAGAAAGAAAAAAACAATAGTTGCTCTTGGGTCAGTGCTATTTATCTGTGCCAGCTGTGGAAGGGACTATTATTGTGAGTAGCCCTCACAATTTTGATTATTCACTCATGTTAGTGTCATTGGCTGGGCCAGCATTTACTACTCATTCCTAGTTATCCTTGAGAAGGTGGTGGTGAGCTGCCTTCTTGAACCTCTGCAGTCCATGTGCTGTGGGTTGATCCATAATGCCCTTAGGGGGGATTTCCAGGATTTTGACCCAGTAACAGTGAAGGAAAGGTGATATATTTCCAAATCAAGATGGTGAGTAGCTCAGAGGGCAACTTGTAACTGGTGGTGTTCCCATGTGTCTGTTGCCATTATCCTTCTGAGTGGTAATGTTCATGGTTTTGGAAGGTGATGTCTAGGGAGGTTCATATTAAGTTACTGCAGTGCATGTTGTAGATTGCATACACAGCCTCAACTACACACTGGTGCTGAAGGGAGTGAGGGGAAAGTGTGCCAACCAAATGGGCTACTCACCCAGGCAGGTGGGCAGTATTCCAACATTCTCCAGAATTATGCCTTATCAATGATTGACAGACTTTGGGGAGTCAGGAGAAGAATTATTCACTGCAGGTTTTTGAGCCTCTGACCTGCTGCCATAACCCTGTATTTATGTGTCTGGTCTGGTTTAGTTTCTGGTCAGTGGCAACATCCAGGATACAAGAGGTGACACAACAGATGACGGAGATAGTAGGAACTACAGATGCTGGAGAATCCGAGACAACAAGGTGCAGGGCTGGATGAACACAGCAGGCCAAGCAGCATCATAGGAGGAGAAAGG
>NC_063340.1:88931279-88954297 GCF_021869965.1 Rhincodon typus
TTCCTGCTCCTATGATGCTGCTTGGCCTGCTGTGTTCATCCAGCCCTGCACCTTGTTGTCTCACACAACAGATGACATTCAGTTTGGAGGTAATGTATTCCCTGGGCACAATTCATTGACTTCTGAGACAGACAGATGTTTTAAACAAACCAAGGTGCTTCACAGAAGTATTAAGGTACAAGTTGACATCAATCCAGAGGAGGAGAAAACAGAAATAAAAACTAGTCTGGAGAGTGATGGAATACAGCCAACTTGCCCGGATATGTGCAGCTCCAACAACACTCAAGAAGCTTGACACCATCCAGTACAAAGCAGCCCGCTTGATTGCCACCTTCAGTGTCTCTGGGCCAAAATCCTGGAATTCTCTATCTGACAGAACTCTGGGTGCCCTTACACCATACATACAGCAGTTCAAGAAGGCAGCTCATCACTACCTTCTCAAGGGCACCAAGGGATAGGCAATAAATGCTGGCTCAGTCATTAACATCCACATCCCTGAATGAATAAAGAAAGCTGAAAGGCAGCAGGTTAGACAACAATTATGGAGAGAAAGAGAGTTAATGTTTCAGGTCATTGACAATTTTCTTTCAAATTTTCAGCAATATTTTGTCTTTATAGGTGGACATTAAAACACTGGACCCAAAGTTTAGTCAAAGTGATGAATTTTAAGAAGTAAATTTAGATGGATTGAGGTAGGGAGGTGGAGTTATTTAGAATTTCCAGAGTTTATGCCTAAGTGTGAAGTGATGAAAAAAAGGGATGGGTGAAAGACTAGAATTTCAGCAATGTTGTTTGTGGGGCTGGAGAAGATGACAGAGTCGGGGAGGGTTGAGCGCCTCGAGGGATTAAAACACATTTTGAGAATGCTCAATCTCAGAAACCAAAGAGGGCCTGGTACCAAAGAGGGTTATAATTTGATTTAATGTCTCATCTGAACCACATTGCAATGGCCATTGTTGGTGGCAGGAACCCAAGCAGTTGTCTAGCCGAATGGGTCATTGCTATGATGTTGCTGTAACCCACAAGCGGCAACTTCTTTTACTTGTTCATGGGACTTTTGTTTTTATTTTCATGGGATACATGTGTCACTGGCTGGGCAAGCATTTATTGGCTATCTTAATTGCCCAGAAGGAAGTGGTGGTGAGATGCCTCCTTTAGCTACTGGAGTTCTTGAGGTGAAGTGACAGTCAGAGTGCTGTTAGGGAGGGAGCACCAAGATTTTGACCCAGTGACAGTGAAGGAATGGCAATATAGTTCCATGTCTGGATGGCGTATGGCTGGAAAGGGAACTTGCAGGAATTGCTGCCCTTCTCGGTGGTAGAAGTGATGGGTTTGGAAAGTATGTTTGTAGAATCCTTGGTGAGATGTAGCGGTATCTGTTGTAGATGAGCTACCCTGATCCAATTGGATTGGCGGAAGAAGGCATGCATGTGGAAGGTCTTGGAAGGGTTGCAATCAAGAAAGCAGCTGTGTCCTGGCTGAGGTTGCTATCATGTCAGCATTATTTGACACTGTCCTTTTAGATGGTGGAGAGGCATTTGGGAATCAGGAGCTGAGTTACCTGCCTCAGATTTCCCAGCCTCTGACCCGTTCTTGTCCTGTCACCATTGTTTTTAATGGGCTGGCCCAGTTCAGGCTCTGGTCAATGGTGAAGCTCAGGATGTTTGTAATAGCGGACTCAGTGATAGTAAGCGGTGGTGGTTAGATTTTCTCCTGTTGGAGATCGTCATTGCCTGACATTTGTGTGGTGTGACCTTTCAATGCCTTGCAAGTTGTCAAGTTCATCTTGCCACCTTTGTCCATGAGGCTATCTATTCCTGTGCCTCTGGAGATACGGCCCAAATGCACCCATGAAAAGTACAGAACAGACTGTAACTTGGACAGATCCTCAATTAAACCTGCACACACAGCTGTTCATGGAAGCGCTGTCCCTGAATATGGAACTAAACTATGATGTGCCTGTAACTCGATGCCTTGTTTACTATTAATTCTCAAGCTAAACTCATCCTCTTGGCTTGAATATCCTATTTGCACTCTGATGTGATTTAAAGGACAATTGTGTGAGATTATGTTGGCAACACAGTCACTCCAGTCCATGTATTCTGGGGCTGGAGGAGCAAATAAAAATTTTTTTAACACTCTTAACCCTTTCAGCATCAGTCCAGCCACCTGTGTCTTTCTCCACCCCCACCTTCACTTTAATGGCCACACACCAGGTTATAGCTTTCCGAGTGGTGTTCCTTCATCAGGTAAAGATTTCGCTTGACAAAGGAGCACCACTCTGAAAGCTTGTGTTTTCAAATAAACCTGTTGGACTATAACCTGGTGTCGTGTGATTTCTGACCTTGTCCACCCCAGACCAACACTGGCACCTCCACATCATCACTTTAATGGGGTCCTTTGCCTCAATAGGTAACAATTGCGTTTCTGGGCCAGACAGTTAGAACACATCTTTCAGGCTGGAGCTTCCAAAGCAGTACTGAAGGACCACCGTACTGAAGGAGTGCCACATTGTCTAAATAGCCATCTGTTGGATGAGACATTACTGCCCAAAGATCTGTTCGCTCTTTCAGGTGGGAATACAGTATCCCAAGCACTACTTCAAAGACCAACACAGATGACCCAGTGTTCTGGCCCATATTTCTCAACCAACATCACTCAAAAAGGGGCTGCTTATCTATTGCTATCACATTGTGAGAACTTGTCCTTTGGAATTTAACCACCACATTCCCTATATCTGAAAGCTTAAATTCATTCCTGGGACATGAGCATTACTGGCAAGGTAGGAATTTATTGTCCACTTCTAACTGCCCTTGAGAAGATGTGGTGAGCCACCACAGTCCACATAATGCAGATACAGTGCCAACAGGGAATTCCAGAATTCTGACCCACTGACAATGAAGGAACAGCAAATTTATCTTCAGTTGCAATTGGCGTGTAACATGCAACATCACAGTGCTGGTATGAGATAAACTCTTGTAGAGCAGTCACTCAAACTTCAGCATTCAAAGGCGACAGAGGAATGATTTTTGGGTTAGGATGTGCAGCTATGGCCTTGAATGATCAGTTTGTAGAGGCTATCAAGTTTTATCTGTACTAAGTGAGACTGAAACATTGTGTTATTTGCCTTGAATTCCATGAAAATATGAAATTAATTTCAATGTATTTTTCTACAGTAATTTTGAATTGTCCTCACAGACTGAGGCTGATTAGTGTTTTGTATTTGATTAAACATGAGCTAGTTGTCTAGTAGAGCCCTTCAAAATAGTGTAATTAAACAAGTTGGCTTCTGGACTCCTTAAAAAAACTAATATCACCGTCCAATTAGCCTCCCTCGGTTCCTTAACAGATGTTCCCTCACCTGCTGCTGATCAGTAAAGGTTGTATAATGTACAATCACCAGTGAAGTGTGTGTTGATGATCAAGCTTTCCATTCAGTAACATTACATAGCTTCAGTGAATGCAACAGATGCTATTTTGAGATTAAAGTTGGACATTATTTCTCTACCAGAGTTTGTGGCCCTTTGCTTTCACCCTATTCCCATTTCTTTTAAAACTGTTAAAACTTCCTTCTAGTAATTTCCTTGTCATTTTCCTTTTACATCTGTAGAGGGCATGAAGACTTTATGAAAGATATTTTTTCTACTCGATTTTTGAGAAGGGTGCCTGTACTTCCAGTCTTGGCTCCTGTTATGTTTTTAGTTGCTTTACATTCTGATTTTTCTCAGCGTGAGTATGAGACAGGGATGAGAATCCACCCAGCCTCGCCAAAATGCTAATATAGGCCAGATAATTCAATACAGATGATAACTACTGCCTGGTGAAATTTGCACAGGCATTAACATATTTCCAGAGAATTTTATAAAACAAGTCAGTCACATCCAGGTGGGCCTTTTGCAAACTTAAATAATGTCAAGGAATTCTTTTGAGACTCCTTTCACCCTTGCTAGTACTTTACTGGCAGTGATGGGAGTGATTTGGAGGATTGTGGGGAATGGGAGCTCTCTCTTCCCTCTCTTGTGCACTATGCTTCTAGTCAAGCAAGCACGAGACCCCACTTACTGCAGGTTGGGAGGTCAGACTGGTCCCAAACCATCCGTTCCTTCCAGGCGCAGTCCATAAAGTGTCCACTTATTCTTGGGGGTGCTGCTGAGACTGCTGATTTGTCAACCCTTGCAATTGGCCAGCATCTCCTAGATATGGGCAACAGACCCTTTGAAACTCATAAACTCCACTGGGAATTGCACAGGTGGTTCTGGCTTTCTAGCCTGTCATCAGCAACCGGCCATTAGAATAACATTCAGCCCCGTTAACCTCAGTTTTCTCACTTCACAGATGCAGCCAGAGCAGCTGAGCACTTCCAGCAAAATCTGTTTATATGTTAATCTGTGGGGCCCCCAGATCTCTCTCAAGTGGTTGCAAAAAGATTCCGTGATACTGTCTCCAAAAAGAGACCACAAACTCTCCACAGTATCCTGATCAACATTTATCCCTCAACCAAAATTGACCAAATAAAAAGGGAATATCCACGTTGTATAACATAGGGAGCTTTCTCGGAGCAGATTGGCCGTCAGGTTTCCCATATTATTAAAGTAGCTGTGCTTCCAAAGTACTTCATCACCTGTGAAGCATTTTGCGATATCAAAAGGTTGTGAAACGTATTGTATAAATGCAATTTATTTATTTTCACAAACAGAACATTTCACAAAGTGAAGTTTCAATGCAAAACATTTTGGTCAGAAATAGTAAAATAAAATAACTTGAATGAAATAATGTTCAGTCATTCAGTTAAAGTGACCTTTGTCAAAACTGTGAGGTGCCTCTGAGTTTGAATTGTTGCCTTCCTGGTGCTAACTCTCGAGCCATGTCTCTAGCCCTGGCAGAAATTATACCCAGACCTTTTCTTACCGTGTGAGATAAGGGACAGCTTGACATTATCCGCCTCCTCTCTTTTCAGGCCATTTCTTTCCACAGCCTGGAAGCAGAGTTGTTGCCTGCTGACTGATATTGTGTGAATGGCCAGACTCCATATGGAATACTAATTTCAACCTTGGCACCACAACCCCCGAGGAGAACAAACCAGATAGTAGATGAAAAAGGTGATGTTTTGTGGACAGTTTTGATCGATTAGGCTTCCAAGTGTAGCAGATTAAAAGGCGGTCTAATAGAGGCAATCTCCAATATTGAAACATTTATAGAATCATAGAGTCATACAGCAAGCAAACAGACCCTTCCATCCAACTTGTCCATGCTGACCAGGTTTCCCAAACTAAACCAATCCCATTTGTCTGTGTTTGGTCTGTGTCCCTCCCAACTTTTCCTATTCATGTACCTGTCCAAATGTATCTTAAATATTCAAATGTACTGAGATTAAAGGTAGAGATGGGTGGGTGATGGGAAGGAGGGGCACGGGTAGTAGACCAGAAGTTTAAAATTAGACAAATACTGTTTAGGGATAACATTATACAAAGGGAAGTGGGAATCTGGAACTCTGTCCTTGAAAAAACTTTTGAGGCCGGGGACTATTCGAAGGTTCATCATTGAGCTTTGTGGTGTTTTGTTAAATATAATTAAGCATTCTGGAACCAAGCCAGGTACATGGAGTTAAGACATGAGTCAGAAACAATCTTAGTAAGGTCGAAAATCACATGACACCAGGTTACAGTCCAACAGGTTTCTTTGAAAACGCAAGTTTTTTTGAGCTTAGTTCCTTCCTCAGGCTAATGTGAGAGAGAAGGTAAAAGATACAAAATTTATAAGCAGAAAGGTAACAACCCTAAAACTGGCCACCTCTTGTTGAATCTTTAATCAGTTAGGAAGGAGACTACTGAATAAAATGCAAAATCTAGATTCCTTTCAAGTCATCGTTCCGAGATAATTAAAGGTTTTTTTAATGTATACAAAAGATGACATCTCAGGTCAGAGAACGCATTTTAGGTGTGAGGTTCTGCTTGGAATCTGTCTATATTTTAAACTGGGTCAGGTTTTTTTTGAGCAAAACAGAATGTATCTGCAACTGCACAATCATCTTGGATGAAATAATTCATGTGTGTGTCTGCATCTATGTGTGTCTGTGTGTGTGTCTGTGTGTGTGTGTGAGAATGTGTGTGTGTGAGTGTGTGTGTGAGCCTATGTGTGAGTGTGTGTGTGTGTCTGTGTGTGTGTGTGTGTGTTTGTGTGTGAGAGAGAGAGAGAAAGAGAGACAGAGAAAGAGAGAGAATGTGTGTGTGTGGGTGTATATAGTGTGGTGAGGTCTCCTGTAGCGCAACATGTACCCAAGATCCTGGTTGAGGCCATCCTGATGGGTACGGTACTTGGCTTTCAGCCTCTACTCAGCAATGTTGCATTGTTGTGTATCTTGAAGTCCACCTTGGAGGACGCTTACCCGAAGATCGGAGGCTGAATGTCCTTGACCCCTGGTGTGCCCCACTGGGAGGGAACACTCCTGTCAGGGGATTGTTGCATGGTGGTCATTCATCCATTGTTGTAGCATCTGCATGGTCTCGCCAATATACCATGCCTCGGGACATCCTTGCCTGCGAGTCACATGAGTATCTGCCGTGTACGTGGTGGGTGATGTTCCTACGTGTGACGGTAGTGTCCATGTTGATGATCTGACATGTCTTGCAGAGATTGCCACTGCAGGGTTGTGCGGTGTTGTGGTCGATAGTGTCCTGAGGTCTGGGTAGTTTGCTGCAAATAATGGTCTAAGGTTTGGTGGCTGTTTGAAGGCGAGAAGTGGAGGCATGGGAATGATCTTGACGAGGTGCTTATCGTCATAGATAATTGTTGAAGGCTGCAAAGAACATAGCATATTTTCTCCCCTCCAAGGAAGGACTGGGTGATGAAGGGTACCCTATCGGTTGTATCTTGTATCTGTCTTCTGAGGAGGTCATTACAGTTTTTCGCTGTGGCATGATGGAATTGGCGATCAATGAATTGAGCATCATATCCTGTTCTTATGAGGGCATCCTTCCACACCTTCACTAGTCTGTTACATTTCCCCTCATCTGAGCAGATCCTGTGTATGCGTAGGGCTTGTCCATAGGGGATGGCTGTTTTAATATGTTTCAGGTGGAAGCTAGAAAAATTTGCAGCATCGTGAGGTTATCCATGGGTTTGCGGTTAGAGTGAGGTGCTGAGGTGTCCATCCCTGATGGAGATGTGTGTATCCAAGAATGAGACTGATTCTAAAGTGTAGTCCATGGTGGGATGAAACTTGTTGATATCACTGTGTAGTTGTTTCAGTGATTCCTCACCATGAGTTCAAAGGAAGAAAATGTCATCAATGTATCTGGTGTATAGCGTTGGGTTGGAGGTCCTGCACAGCAAAGAAGTATTGTTCGAACCTGTGCATGAAAATGTTGACATATTGGGGAACAAATCTGGTCCCCATGGCTGTTCCATGTGTCTGAATGAAAAAATGGTTGTCGAAGGTGAAGATATTGTGATCGAGGATGAAGTGGATGAGTTGTAGGATGGCATCTGGAAATTGGCAGTTGTTGGTATTGAGTACTAATGCTGTTGTAGCGATACCATCATTGTGGGGGATGCTGGTGTAGAGTGTCGAAAGGTCCTTTGTGATGAGGAGTGTTTCTGGTTCGAACAGTGTCAGTAAGAGATGAGGTTTGAGGGGCTGAATGGCCTCCTTCTGTTCCTATTTACAGGGGTATCCTATAATTATGTTAATATCTGTAGTGTAAGTTATATATAAGTATAAGTATGTAAATACCGTACAAGTTAGCAAAGTGATCAATAATATCTATCTTATAGTCCAACATCCAGAACAGGTACATAGGATAGTGCAAAGGTGTTTGGTACGCTTGCCTTTATTGGTCAGTGCATTGAGTATAGGAGTTGGGAGGTCATGTTGCGTCTGTACAGGACATTGGTTAGACTACTATAGTAATACTGCATGCAATCCTGGCCTCCCTGCCATAGGAAGGATGTTGTGAAACTTGAAAGGGTTCAGACAGCATTTAAATGGATGTTGCCAGGGTTGGAGGGTTTGAGCTACAGGGAGAGGTTGATTAGACTGGGGCTATTTTCCCTGGAGCGTCGGAGGCTGAGGATTGACCTTATAGAGGTTTATAAAATCATGAGGGGCATGGATAGGGTGGATAAACAAGGTCTTTTCCCCAGAATGGGGGAGTCCAAAACTAGAGGGTATAGGTTTAACATAACACAAGAACACAAGAACACAAGAACTAGGAGCAGGAGTAGGCCGTCTGGCCCTTCCAGCCTGCTCCGCCATTCAATAAGATCATGGCTGATCTTTTCGTGGACTCAGATCCACTTACCCGCGTTCTCACCGTATCCCTTAATTCCTTTATTGTTCAAAAAAATCTACCTTTTTTTTAAAAGCGTTTACTGAAGTAGCGTCAACTACTTCACTGGGCAAGGAATTCCATAGATTAACAACCCTCTGGGTGACGAAATTCCTTCTCAGTTCAGTCCTAAATCTGCTCCCTCTAATCTTGAGGCTATGCCCTCTTGTCCTAGCAAAGAGAGGAAAGATTTAAAACGGACATAAGGGACAATTTTTTCATGCAGTTAGGGATGCATGTATGGAACGAGCTGCCAGAAGAAGTGATGGAGGCTGGTACAATTACAACATGAGTATATGAATAGGAAGGGTTTAAAGTGATGTGGGGCAAATGCTGGCAAATAGGACTAGATTAATTTAGGATATCTGGTCAGCATAGACTGAAGGGTCTGTTTTTGTGCTGTATATCTCTATGACTCTAATTCACATGAGGTAAGCAGGCAAAATATGGTTGAACACATCACAATCTGCACCTCAAATGGCAGACACATCCAGGACAGAAACAATAAATTTCTAGCAACCCATACTCAGCATTGACAGGTATCCTGGACACCACAATGCCCCTGCACTATCTATAAAAGGTTGTTGTGCACCCAGTCAGGATCTAGCAGTCCTAACTTGCTCAGTAGAGCTCAAGGCATTAACCCTGACATGGCAGACTAGGGGAGTTTGACACATGCTTTGTACACAGGAGCCTATGAATTGGGCTGACGTCCTCTTCCCCCCAGGAGCAACAGAGGGGCTGACAACACCTGCATGGTCTGAGTTTGCTAACTGGATAAGTGTGGGAGCTGCCCTCCAGAGGAATGCCCCGCAGTGCTGGAAGAAGATCTCTACTTTTCTCCACTCTGCCACAGTAAGTGCCACCATCTTCTCTTTGCTGTCTGACCCTCATTTCTGCTACTGCACTGACCTCTCACCACCAAAGCTCTACCATTCCCATCATTGCATGCAGCGTCCTCCTTCACTCCCTCACACCACCCACCCCCTCTCAAACCTCACACTACTGACCCTACATGCCCTCTAAGCTGTCTACCCACTCACTCAGAGCATCCCTCTGAATGCCAGAGGATCCCTCAGCCATGAATCCCAACTCCATGGAGCTACATTAACCTCTCTGAACCCTGGTTTCATGGAGCTTCTTCCTTGCTCCCGATTAACTGAGAGATCACTAACTGCTGTTTGCGGACTTGATTGGTATGGCCTATTAAAATACCCCGACAGATTCCTGCCCCTATTCCTAGGTGGGATCAAATGCATCAACCTTGGAACATTTAAAAATTACAGCCTCCAGTCAACTAACTGTTTCCTTTCACAGCAGTTTACAGAACACGCAGAGACAAAAAAAATTGATTTCTTCAGAGCGAAGAGGACAAAGGGAAGCAATAGCCTAGCAGTATAATCCAGAGACCCAGGTTTCTGTGGACCCAAGTTCAAATCCCACCGTGGTAGATGGTGGAGTTTGAATTCAATAAAAAGTCTGGAAATAAGATTCTAATGATGATTTGTCTTGGCACGGTGGCTCAGTGGTTAGCACTACTACCTCACGGCGCCAGGGACCTGGGTTCGATTCCACCCTCGGGTGACTGTCTGTGTGGAGATTGCATGTTCTCCCCTTGTCTGCGTGAGTTTCCTCCAGGTGCTCCGGTTTCCTCCCACAATCCAATGATGTGCAGGCTAGGTGGATTGGCCAAGTTAAATTGCTCAGATTGCTCAGGGATGTGTAGATTAGGTGGGTTATAGGGGGATGGGTCTGGGTGGGATGTGTTACAGAGGGTCAGTATGGACTTGTTGGGCTGAAGGGCCTGTTTCCACACTGTAGGTATTCTATGATTCTATGACCCTGAATCCATTGTCGATTGTCGGGAACAAACTGACTTGGTTCACTAGTGTCATTTAGGAAGGGGAAACTGCCATCCTTACCTGGTCTGGCATACATGTGACTCCAGACCCACAGCCAATGTGATTGAATCTTAACTGCCCTCTGGGCAATTAGGAATGGTCAATAAATGCTGGCATAGCCAGCAATGCCCTCATCCCAAGAATAATAGAGAAGCATTGTATTCAGTTGTCAAAGTGTGCTGTCATGCTGTAAAGTTATAGCAAAGATTTCTATTGGAGTTAATAGAAGGTAAATGGACACACTGATTTACGTTTACCATTTGACCACACAAGAGAATAATAGTGACTGTACAAAACAAGACTGTCACATTTTTCTCAGTAGAAGGGGTGTGTCGCTATGGCAATAGGCCTTCCAAATTGTTCCCTTAACATCTTCCGGTAAATCACAGAGAAAAACAACTGTGTGGGAGAGTTACCTTAATAGGTCAATTTGCATCACTCCCCTAAATAACTTAGCACCACCGTCTGCAGCCCAGTAAAAGTATTATCCTTTGTACAAGTGACGTGAGCAGTCCAGTAAATATCTTCTTCAACATAGCTAAGAGAATGACACACTCCTTCATCTCCTGTGGTTCCACACATAGACAGCCTCGTTGATCTTTAAGGGGCCCTATTTTCTCCCCAGTTATGCTATTGACCTTAATGTCCTTGTAAAATATCTTAGGATTCTCCTAAACCTTATTTGCCAAAACTATCTTATGTCCCCTTTTTGCCCTCCTGATTTCCCTTTTAAGTATACTCCTAATCCCCTATACTCATCCAAGTATTCACTTGATCCCAGCTGTCTATACCTGACCTTTACCTCCGTTGTTTTCTTGGCCAGAGCCTCAATTTCTAGTCATCCAACGTTCACTACACCTACCAGCCTTGCTGTTCACACTAACAGGAACATACTGTCTCTGAACTCTCATCAGTGACAGTGAGCCTGACATCAGTGGTGGGTAGGTTGTTGGATGGTATTCTGAGAGACAGGATCTACATGCATTTGGAAAGGCAACGACTGACTAGGGATAGTAAGCATGGCTTTGTGCATGGGAAATCTTGTCTCATAAGTTTGATTGCGTTTTTTGAAGAGATTACCAAGAAGATAGATGAAGGTGGAGTGGTAGACATTATCTACATTGACTTTAGCAAGGCCTTTGACAAGGTCCCACATGGTAGACTGGTTAGTCAGGTTAGATCACCTGGGAGAGGTACACAACTGGATACAAAATTGGCTTGATGGTAGAAAACAGAGAGTGGTGGTAGAGTGTTGTTATTCAGGTTGGAGGCCTGTGACCAGTAGTGTGCCACAAGGATCAATTCTGGGTCCACTGTTGAATGGGAATATAGAGAGTATGGTTAGTATATATGTGGATGGCACTAAAATTATTGGTAGAGTGGATTTTGACGAAGGTTATCTTAGAGTACAAAATTTTGATCAGATGGGCCAATGGGTTGAGGAGTAGCAGATGGAGTTTAATTTAAATAAATGCAAGATGTGACATTTTGGTAAGGCAAACCAGGGCAGGACTTAAGTCGGTTAATGTCAGGGCCCTGGGGAGTGTTGTTGAACAGAGGGACAAAGGTCTGCAGGTTCATAGTTCCTTGAAAGTGGCATCACAGGTAGACAATGTGGTGAAGAAGGCATTTGGCATGCTTGCCTTCATTGGTCAGAGCATTGAGTATAGGAGTTGGGATGTATTGTTATAACTGTACAAGACATTGGTGAGGCTTCTTTTGGAATACTGTGTACAAATCTGGTCACCCTGCCAGAGGAAGGATGTCATTAAATTGGAAAGGATACAGAAAATATTTACAAGGATATTGCTGGGACTGGAGGTTTTGAGTTTCAAGGAGAGGCTGGATAAACTGCAACATTTTTCCCCTGGAGTCTAGGAGGCTGAGCGGTGACCTTATAGAGGTTGTTAATATAATGAGAGGCATGGAAAGGATGAATATCCAAGGACTTCCCCGCCAAGGGTAGAGGAGCTCAACACTAGATGGTGAGAGGGAAAGATTGAAAAGGAATCTGAGGGGTAACTTTTTCACACAGACGGTGGTACGTGTATGGAGTGAGCTTCCAGGGGAAGTGGTGGAAACAGGTACAATTACAACATTTAAAAGACATTTGGACAGATACAAGGATAGGAAAGGTTTAGAGGAATGTGGGCAAAATACAAGCAAATGGCACTATTTCTATTTGGGATACCTGGTTGGCATGAACAAGTTGGATGGAAGGGTCTGTTTCTGTGTTGTATGACTCTAGAGTTAACATTTTGTACATAGAGTTTTCACAGCATGGGAAGAGGTCCTTTAGTCCATCATATCTGTGCCAGTCATCAACCATCCATCTATTCTAATCCTATTTTCCAGCACTTGGCCTATAGTTTTGGATGCTTTGGTGTATGCAAAAAAAAGAAATGCCATAGATTTGGGGTAAGTGATGATAGAAGAACAAAAAGAAAATGATAGGATGGAGGAAGAGAGATTAAATGACAAAACATTTTATAGTACAGAAGCCAAAGGGAGTGGTGGTGAGCATTGTTTCTTTGTAACAGAGCCTAGCATAGATGATGAAAATCCTTGGTGACAGAGACCATTGAGAACAGTAGACCCTGTTCCTCCAAAACTATACATCATGTCTCCAAAAAAAAAGCTGTGAAAGTTAATGCCTGAAAGAAAATGTGTATTTGAGTGATAGTGATGGAATACCAGATGTAGCTGTGTTATACAGGTGATAATTATTCTAGTCGGAAAAACAGATTTCACAGGAAATTTAGCAGCCGAGAGCATTGCAATCAAAAGATGTTGCAAACTGTCTAAATTCATGCTTGATAAATGAGAAAAAACTTTTCTAATTGATGTGCTGAGAGCAGATCTGCTGTGATAGGTGATGGAGATGGAATTGTCCTCAGTTTGGATTCACAATGGGTTCTTTAGCAGAATGTTTGTTTTAGCCTATCTTTTCCACAATCATGGATTACACTCAATGGTATCTAGTGGGATTTTATTTCAAACTGAGAAGCCTAACAGTAAGGAAAAATGCACATTCATGCTACAGGTAAATTCACCAGAGTCTGCTCTCTCAACTGGAGAGGGATAACTGGTGATGATCTAACCTGAGGGTCTCTATGCCTCAGTGCGGAAATTGAACGCACACTGTAGGTGTCACTCTACATTACAAACCAGGTGTCAAGCCAACTGAGTTAACGCAGGTAAGGGCTATATATTGAAAGGAAATAGTAAAGAAGTGTAGCCAAATTTGGAAGAAAGGATTAGGGCCACAGAGCTTGAGTTTTCAGGATTGAATTTTGCAAAGCGTGAAAGGAAAGGCTGAGTGGATACAAACCTCGGCTGTCTAACTTTCCTCATAAAACCACCAATTCATTCCAGCTGATAGTCTAGTGAACCTTTTCTGAACTGCTTTAGGATAAAATGACACAGCTCTCTGTGAAACGGTGCATGCACCGGGCTCTGTTTCTTTGAAGTGTTAATTAGGAAAGGTCAGTTTTAATGCTAGAGAACAGGCTGTGTGCTCACCCAGGGTTGTTAGAATAAGGTGCCAAGTACATGGTTAAGGCCAGGGACTGATGGTCACAAACTAATTGTGCTATAGTGATATCAGAAAGACATGTACAATTAAACTGGGATATTGGTGAATGCCCAAAACTTGAGAGCTCAAGTGAAAGAGCAAAATGAACCATGGTCCCCATGTCATTGGATTTTGGGATTATCACAACATCCTGCAATAATACTGTGACATGATTTCAGTAAAGCATTCTAAGGAAGTTCGCTGGAGTGTTTACCAATTAAAATTTGACACCAGGGGAGGCAATGGCCTAGTGGTATTATCACTGGACTGTTAATCCAGAGACCCAGGTAACATTCTGGGATCCTGGGTTCAATTCCCACCATGGCAGATGGTGGATTGTAAATCCAATAAAAATATGGGATTGAGCGTCTAATGATGGTAACAAATCCATTGTTGATTTCTGTCAAAGCCCATCTGCTTCACTAAAACCCTTGAAGGAAGGAAACTGACGTCCTTACCTGGTCCAGCTGACATGTGACTCCTGGCCCACTGCAATGTGGTTGACTCTTAACTGCCTGATGGGCCTGCCTAGCCAGTGATGCTGTCCTCAGGGGAATGCTTATAAAAAACCAAGAAAGGATTTCTGGGGACAAACAGCTCAATGCTTGTTGGAGGAGGTAGATTTTTGAAGAATATTTTAAGAGGCAAAGATGGGGTGAAGTGTCATGAAGGAATTCCAGAGCTTGGGGCTAAGATAGCTGGAGGCTTGGCCACCAAGGATGGGACAATTAAATCTGGAATTACAAAGAACAATAAAGGACAGGAACAGCCCCTTCGGCCCTTCAAGCCTGCGTTTTACCCTTCCATACCAAAACTGTCTTCACTTACAGGATCTGTATCTATTTATTCCATTACTATTCATGTATTCATCCAGGCATTTGTTGAACGCTGCTATTGTGTCTGCTTCTAACACCTCCTCTGGCAGCACATTCCAGGCACTCACCACCCTTAGTGTGAAAAACATGCCTCACACATCTCCTTTAAACTTCCCCCCTTGCACCTTGAACCTGTGTCCACTAGTAATCAACCCCTCCATCCTGGGAAAAAGCCTCATACTTTCCACCCTATCCATGCCATTCACAATCTTATAACATTCCATCAGGTCGCCCCTCAACCTCCTGCGTTCCAGTGAAAACAAACCCAGTCTATCCAATCTTTCTTCATAGCTAAAATCCTTTATACCAGGCAACATCCTGGTAAACCTTTTCTGTACCCTCTCCAACGCATCCACATATTTCTGGTAGTGTGGTGACCAAGGCTGGACGCAATATTCCAATTGTGGCTTAAGTAAAGTTCTATAAAGCTGCATCATATCTTGTTTATCATTATACTCAGTGCCCCTTTCAATGAAGGCAAGCATGCCATAGGCCCTTTTTTACAATATTATCTACCTCAATTTTCAAGAGGCTAGGATTATAGAAGTGGAGATATTTTAGAGGTTATGGTGTTAGAGATGCTTGCAGAGATAGGAAGGGGTGGAGCTATGGAGGGACTCAAAAACAAAGATAACAATTTTAACAAAAACAAAGTTGCTGGAAAAGCTCAGCAGGTCTGGCAGCATCTGTGAAGGAGAAAACAGAGTTAACATTTCAGGTCCGGTGACCCTTCCTCAGAACTTTAAAGAATTTTAAGATTGCCATGTTGCTAAACCATAGCACCAACTGGTTGGCCATTCAGGCTGGGGATGAAGAGAAATTTCATCTCTTTTTTGTGATTTTTAAAAAAATAATTCTATACCCCTGGAATTAAGAGTCTCATGATGACCACAAATCTATTGTCAATTGTCAGGAAAAACCCATCTGGCTCACTAATGTCCTGTAGGGAAGGAAATCTGTCATTTTTACCAGGCCTAGACAGTGATACCCTCAACCTTTGAATGGATAAAATAAAACACTTTGCTAATCCCAAGCTCTCCCTGTTGGCATTTGGCAAATTGAGTAAAGGCAGAACTGATGAGAAGATCAGTTGGGTTATTGTTGAATGACGGAACAGAATTGAAGGGCTGAATGGCCTACTTTAGCTTTTATTTCCTATATTCATATGTAGAGGAACTCAGTCCTTGAAAAATGAGGACAATTTATGGTCTTGAGACATGCCCACTGTGGAACGATCTGAGCAGTTCTGGAAGAAGATGTACATAAGAATGTAAGAAAATAAGAAATAGGAGGAGGAGCAGGCCAGCTGGCCCCTCCAACCTGCTCTGCCGTTCAGTACAGTCATGGCTAATCTATTCATGGACTCAGCTCCACTTACCCACCCGCTCATCATAACTCTAATTCCTTTACTGTCCAAAAATCTATCTATCTTTGCCTTAAAAACAGTCATCAAGATAGCATCAACTGCTTCACTGGGCAAGGAATTCCACAGATCCACAACCCTTTGGGTGAAGAAGTTCCTCTTCAACTCAGTCCTAAATCTGCTCCCCCCTTATTTTGAGGCTATGCCCCCTAGTTCTACTATCGCCCACCAGTTAAAATAACCTCTCTGTTTCTATCTTATCTATTCCCTTCATAATTTTATGTGTTTACATAAGATCACCCCTCATTCTTCTAAATTCCAATGATTATAGTTCCAGTCGTCTCAATCTCTCCTCATAGGCCAAACCTCTCAACTCCAGAATCAACCTAATGAGACTCCTCTGCACCCCCTCCAGTGCCAGTACATCCTTTCTCAAGTAAGAAGACCAAAACTATACACAGTACTCCAGGTGTGGCCTCACCAGCCCCCTATACAGCTGCAGCATAACTTTCTTGTTTTTAAACTCCATCCCTCTAACAATGAAGGACAATATTCCATTTGCCTTCTTAATTACCTGCTGCACCTGCAAACTAACTTTTTGTGATTCATTCTCAAGGACACCCAGGTCCCTGTGCACTGTAGCATGCTGCAATTTTTCACCATTTAAATAATAGTCCCTTTTGCTGTTATTCCTACCAAGGTGAATAACCTCACATTTACCAACATTGTACTCCATGAGCCAGACCCATGTCCACTCACTTAATCGATCTATATCCCTCTGCAGACTTTCAGCATCTTCTGCACACTTTGGTCTCCCACTTATTTTAGTGTCATCTGCAAACTTTGACACACCACTCTTTGTCCCCAACTCTAAATCACCTCTGTAAATTGTAAATATTTGCGGTCCCAACACTGATCCCTGAAGGCATACCACTAGCCACTGATCGCCAACCAGAAAAATACCCATTTATCCCAGCTCTTTGCTTTCTGTTAGTTAACTAGCTTCTATCCATTCTAATACCTATAATGCCGCGCACCTTTATCTTACACAGGAGCCTTTTGTGGAGCATCTTGTTGAATGTAACAGTTGGATACATTATAGTAGGCTTTGAAAGTAAGCTTTACATTTACATAATTTCTTTCATGGCATCAAGAAATTTAAAGGTGTTTTGAAATCACAGTAAAGAACGATCACAACCATCAAGGTAGACGTGGAGAGGATGTTTCCTTGTATGGGACAATCATGAGCTAGGACTCACTGTTTGAAACTCAGGGGTCACCCTTTTAAACAGGGAAAACTGGGAAAGTGTGACGTTATGGGCTTTTATAAGAAGATTAGAAGCGTAGACTATTTTCTAAATGGGAAGAAAATTCAGAAGTCCAAAGTGGAAAGAGACCTGGGAGTTCTAGTCTAGGATTCTCTCAAGGTAAACTTGCAGGTTGAGTCAGTAGTTAGGAAGGCAACTGCAACTTTGACATTTATTTTGAGAGGACTTGAATATAAAAGCAAGGATGTACTACTGAGGATTTATAAGGCTCTGGTCAGGCCACATTTGGAGTATTATGTGCAGTTTTGGGCTCCATATCTGAGGAAAGGTGTACTGGCCCTGGAGCAGGTTCAGAGGAGGTTCATGAGACTGGTCCCAGGAATGAAAAGCTTAACATATGAGGAATGTTTGAGGACTCTGGGTCTATACTCGATGGAGTTTAGAAGGGTGAGGGGGGATCTAATTGAAACTTACAGAATACTGAATGGCCTAGACAGTGTGGATGTTGGGAAGATGTTTCCATTGGTAGGAGAGACTAGGACCCGAGGGCATAGCCTTAGAGTAAAGGGAAGACCTATTAGAACAGAGATACGGAGAAACTTCTTCAGCCAGAGAGTGGTGAATCTATGGAATTCACTGCCACAGAAGGCTGTGGAGGCCAGGTCATTGAGTATATTTAAGACTGAGATAGATAGGTTTTTGACTGTCAAAGGGATCAAGGATTACAGGGAGAAAGCAGGAGAATGGGGTTGGGAAATTTATCATCCATGATTGAATGGTGGAGCAGACTTGATGGGCTGAATGGCCTAATTTCTGCTCCTATGTCTTACGGTCTAATTGACAAGGTGATATTTTTCCTTTTCGGTTTGGATGCAGAGCTTTTGAGTATTTTTAAGACTGACTTGGATAGATTATTGCAAAGTAAGGTGGTATGATCTTATTGAACAGCAGAACATGCATGAGCGGTTGAATGGCCTACTCCTGCTCCTTGTTCATATGTTTGTATCATGTGTGAAAAACAGTAGCTAACTTCCACAAAGCAAGATCCCACAATCAGCAATGTTATTAATCAGTAGTTAATGAGTTTTTGTTCTTGCTGTTAGTTTGAGGGATAAGTATGGTCTATGCAATAAGTGGAACACGCTTTCTCTTCTCTAGAAGAGGTCAGGATGAGTTTACAGAGGGTGGAAGTTTGGAGGAAGTCAACCAATACAGAATTAGCAAAGCTTTCTTGCTAACTGGATCTTGATCAAAAACTTGGGATTGCTTCTGTTACAACGCAGAAAAGCTCCCATGGGATGGTTCTCCTCCATCTAAAAGACCAGAGAGAGAGCCTCCACTTAATGTTTCATGTTTCTTCCTGAGCTTCAAAGACTCACAAACCACTGAGAATTTTTTTTATCCTCTCATGGCATGTGGGCACTGTTGGCTGGGCCAGCACTTATTGTCCATCCCTAGATCCCCTTGAGAAGATAGTGGTGAGCTGCCTTGTTGATATGGTGTAGTTACACCCATCATGCAGTTAGAGATGAAGGTCCAGGAGTCTGACCCAATGAAACAGAAGGAATGACAATATATTGCTGAGTCAAGATGGTGAGTGGCTTGCAGGGGACCTTGGAGATGGTGATGTTCCTATGTATCTGCTGTCCTTGTCCTTCTGGATGGTAGCAGTCATGGGTTTGGAAAGAGCTGTTGAAGGAGACTTGAAGAATTTGCACAGTGCGTCCAGGAGATTATATACACTGCTGCTACTGTATGCTGATGGTGGAGAGATGGATGTTTGTGGATGTGATGCCAACCAAGCCGGCTGCTTTGTCCTGGACGGTGTCAAGGTGTTATTTCTCCTCATTTCTGCATTAAATGGTTGGCCTTTATTTTTAAACATTGCCCCTAGTTCTAGATTTTTCCACAAGTGCAAACATCTCTTCAACTTTACCTTATCAAAGCCGCTCAGGATTTTCTGTTTCAATCATTTTGCCTTTAACCTGTCTTCACTCCAGGTATGCAAGCCTGTCCAAAGAATCTTACAAGACAACTTCCTCATACCAGATACTAGTGTAGATTTAGTCTAAATTAATTTTAGATCATTGTTAATCTCTTCTTAACTCCATGTTTCTGCCTTGGTTCTGTTACCTTAATCCTATTAAAAAGTCAAAATCTATTGATCTCCCTCTTTAAATGTAGAACCTCACGGATGTTTTTAGAAGAGGTGGGGTAAGTTCCAGAATTCCACAATCTTTCATGTGACGAAGTGCTTTCTGACATCGGTCCTATATGGTCTTACTCTAATTGTAAGGGCACATCCTCCAACCATTCCCTTATCTCAACAAGGTTCTCTGCAGCACCCAACAGAGAAAACTTTTCTAGCTACCGACCCTATCAAACCTGATAAGATTCTTAACATCTCAATCATGACTGTCTGAATCATACTGGATGGTGACATCCTCCGTTACACCCTGGTCTCATTGAGTCAGATCAGAAGCATATTGTGAGCCCTTTGAAAATGCCTCAGGGATGAGCTTTGACCAAGAAATGAGGGGAATTTGGTGGCAATCCTGTGTACCTACTGCCTTCGGATTTCTTGGTGAGTGTAAGTCGCAGGTTAATAGCACATGCAGAAAGTTAGCCAACTCTTCATGCCCCATCAAATGCTTTCAAATACAAAGGATGGATGCTCAAGTCATTGGCATGTGAAATGAAATGACTTTCAGCAAAATAAAGAGCTGAGGCTCGAGTGCCAGACAATTGTTTGGAAAGCTAGAACTCCTACCAATTCCCTATATGCTGTAGCAGGTTATTCAGTCACTAGGTGGTTTTGTGTAGAAGTGATGGAATCATCAATGTATCCCACTGTGGTTCTGAGTGCAGCTTCATTTCAATTTATTAATACTCACTCACAAGGGTTTGCATTAACTTGTCTTTCATTATAGCATCACTGATGTTAATGTTTATCTGAAGGAGCATATCCACTAATGCGGCAGGACGAGACTGAAAACAGTCTACTCTGGAGGTTTCAGTACAGTCTGTCCAGGACTTGAATGCATAATCCAGCCTCATATTGGCAGCATGGTACTGAGGGATTGCTGCATTGGCCAAGGTTCCAGCATTCACATGAGACATTAGACAGAGGTCGTGTTTGCAGTCTTTGGCAGCCATCAATTATGTTTATTATATTCAGGTGATACGCATTAAGTGGGCATTCACTTGTGTTCCTATATCTAAGAGTAGAGAGAGAAGCTGAGCTGATTGTGTGAGGGGATGTGTGCTTTTAATGTGTATCTCTGCAAATAAATCCTTATAAAGTCGTGTAAAGAGCAGCTTAAAAGCAAAACAGGAACTGCTGAAAATATAGAGCATGTCTGGCCACATCTGTGAAACAAAGTAAAAGACAGAGACTGAAATCCCATTGGAATGAAGACTGGAACTTTTTCACAATGGGCATTCTGGAAAAGAATTGATAGTGGATTAAATTTGAGCACAAAATAAAAATGCTCAAAGCAGAGCACTTCAACTTTTGGCAAGGCGTTCCACAGACTCTGGATTTAAACTTGTGTTGAACACCTTTAATTCAGAACCTCCATCACCATCTTGTTTCTATTTTTTGCTGGTTCATGTTTTCTCTTTTCTTTAATCCTTCAGTTTTAATGCAACCTCATCTGGATACAAGTTTTGTTTCTTTTCTTTATCAGTTACCAGGAAACCACTGGTAAGTTAATCTCCACTGCCCTCTGCCTTATCACAGACCTCTTGTTTCCTTCCTTTCCCACTTGCAATTATTCAAAACCTATTACATTTCTTTCTTTCCTCCATTCTGATGTTTCTCTCTCCACCAATGATGCCTGAACTGCCGAGCATCCCAACAGTTTTAATTTTATTTGCATAGAGCTTGGCTCCAGTTCCACCCTTCACCTACTGGATTTTCATCACCATAGAATCCCTGCAGTGTGGAAACAAGCCCTTCGGCCCAACAAGTCCACACCAACCCACAGAGCATCCCACCCAGACACATCCCCCTATAACCCACCTAATCTACACATCCCTGAACACTATGAGCAATTTAGCATGGCCAATCCACCTTGCCTGCACAGCTTTGGACTGTGGGAGGACACCGGAGCACCCGGAGGAAACCCACGCAGACACGGGGAGAATGTGCAAACTCCACACAGACAGTCACTCGAGGGTGGAATCAAAGCCACGTCCCTGGCGCTGTGAGGCAGCAGTGCTAACCACTGAGCCACTGTGCTGCCCTAATTTTTTTTTAACAGGCAGAGAAGAAAGTTGGATGCTTATTTTCACTGCTATAATTTGAAGACCATTGCAGCAGGAGGATGTCTTTTAGCCTCTGGAGACCCTTTCAGCATTCAATCAAATCTTAGCTGATCAATATGTTAGACCCCTCTCCTAGACATTACTCCTTACTGTTATACCTCACTGAGGGAATGCATTGGAAATTGAGACCAGCTATTCCAGGGTCATCGCAAAGTTAAAGATTTTATAAATGTATGCAGAATTCCCCAATTCCCCAGGTATCAGCCTGGTCTCTTGGCAGTAGGTCAGCTTGGTCTCTTGTGGCTTATGGCGGTGTCTTGGCTCTGCATGCAAGTGGGTCCCACTGGGGCATGGTCCCGAGGCACTGGGGGGAAATCAGAGAAGTGGTAGCTTCAGCAGCAGCGACGGTTATCTGTTTTTGAACTTTTAACTTATTCCTTTATCTTCTTAGTTTAAATTAAGAAAGATTTTAATATTAGCTATTACCTATTTATTTTTATGCTTATTCTTTGAAGTAATACTTAACTTTTTAACTTTGTTTCTCTTGCTACTTTGTACCCAGGACTTTTGTACCTAGGCACCTTAGTACCTAAGATGACGCCATGTGTGTTAACATTACACACTTTTCACTGTACTCCTGTACTCCTGTACTTGAGTACATGTGACAATAAAATCTAAATCTAAATCAAATTTATCTCCATTTTAAACCCAGCTTGAAAGAAAGCGCAGAGCAGATTTCTGTACTTAAAGAATTATCATTTATTATAAATAAATAGATTCTAGCTTCAGATAAACATTTATGAACTGTTGGCATATAACACTGTTAGTTAAAATTCTAATCCCCTTACAAAAAACTCGTCCTTGCACAAATAGAGTTAGACACAGACAGGAAAAAAGGGTGTTATGGTTAGAGGGAAGGATTGGGAAGGCAGTTCAGTGGGTTCCTGTTCACAGGATCTGCTGAGATGATTCTTGTTCTGATTGGAATGCTGCTTCTCAGACTTCTTTCTCTGGAAGTTTTCACCAGTTTGCAAAAGGCACAGGGTGCCTGGTCCATATTTATAAAAGGCTTCTGATTTATTAGTTAAAAGGCACAGCTTACAGCAACTGCTTAATGACAAATAAAATGGTTTTCTTCAGGCTTAAAGTGACTTTTCTGCCGAGATCAGAGACAGCTTCTGGACTTGTGGAGGTCTGAAGCTTTCTCTCTGTCTTGGGCAGAGTTCCAAGCTGTTCAGCTACTTGGGAACCAATCACATCATTGTTGGCAGATAGAAATGCTTCATCATCAATAACTGTCACAGACTATTCATTAATTTGTTGCCATTTGTACACAGTCCTTGGATCCAACTTGTTTGCAAATACTTCACTATTGCCTGAGCCAGCAGTTGCGTAAATACCACTCACAATGAGTGTCAGCTTACTTGCTTACTAAAAAAAA
>NC_063340.1:88954697-88969177 GCF_021869965.1 Rhincodon typus
TATAGGGAGAGGCTAAATAGGCTGGGGCTATTTTCCCCGGAGTGCCAAAGGCTGAGGGGTGACCTTGTAGAGGTTTATGAAGTCATGAGGGGCATAGATAAGTTCAATAGACAAGGTCTTTTCCCCAGGGTGTGGGAATTTCAAAACTAGAATGTATAGGTTTAAGGTGTGAGATGAAAGTTTTAGAAGGGAACTAAGGGGCAACTTTTTCATTCAGAGGGTGGTGCATGTGTGGAATGAGCTGCCAGAGGAAGTGGTGGAAGCTGGTACAATTACAGCGTTCAAAAGATATCTGGATGAGTACATGAATAGGAAGGGTTAAGAGGGATATGGGCCAAATGCAAGCAAGTATGACTAGTTTAGTTTGGGAAACTTGGTTGGCATGGATGAGTTGGACCGACAGGTCTGTTTCCATGCTGTACAACTCTATGAGTCTATGATCCTATCTAGTGATCTCACTCTGGAAAGAAGCACAAGTAAATTCTCCCCGTACCCTGGCCAATATTTACCCATAAACGAACATCACGATGAAGGAAGAGTATAGGCATGCTACCTACTTGCCATTGAGGCTTTATATGATGGGACACACACTGCAGTTCAATATAACCTCAGATATCCTGCCAATGCAGTCACAAAACTAACCCACTGGTGTTCCACAATTAAAATGTTGACAATGGTTTATTTGTTGAAAGGGCCAATAGGGATATTGGAATCCATTTTTACCTTGTATTGGATTGAGTCTGACCAGACAAAGTGAATGTGATTTAACCTTCATGTATTTTCCCATGGAGAATGTAAAACTTCACACCATGCCCCACAAGAGATTACCAAAAAAATTACAACATAGAACAGGCCATTTAAGGCAACCAGTCTATATGTCAAAAGAGTTTTACTCTATATTTAACTCCATACCGCATCTATCCTGGGAGTGTTTGATGTAGACAATGTAGAAAGAGCTTTACTCTGTATCTAACCCCATGCTGTCCCTGTCCCGGGAGTGTTTGATGGGGGCAGTGTAGAGGAGCTTTACTCTGTATCTTAACCCCCTGCTGTATCTGTCCTTAGAGTGCTTGATGGGCACATTATCCACTGGAGGGAGTTTTTATCTTTCAGACCAGATGTTAAACTTAGACCCCATCTGCCCTCTCACAAAATAAACATTGGGCCAATGTTGAAGAAGAGCAGGGTGATCTGACCAACATTTATCCCTCAGTTAGCATCAGAAAAGTTAAGATTAGCTTGTCATTATTTCCCTGATGTTTGTGGGACTTTGTGCGTGCATGAGTTGACTGCTGAGTTCTTTATATTAGAATGGTGACTACACTTCAGAATAGACTCCATTGGCTATAAATTGCCTTACAATGGCTGATCACCAACAAAGGCGCTACAGAAATCCAGGTTTTCCTCACTTCGATCCAGGTGATGTGAGTTTGTCTGTTGCTCAGCACTGCCCTCTCTTGACCAGTCAGGGAAACTGCATTAAATAGTCAAACCAAAGGTGGCATTTGTGTGAATCTCTACTGGACCTTCTTAATTGCAACTGATTTTGCTGAAAGTATTTTGATGATCATCCATTCATTGGCAGGTACATTGGCATCACCCACCAGTAATCTCTAAATGGTCTGAGCCGGCAGATCTTACTGAACAGGAGGTGCAGTCATTCACTGAGGTCCTCTGTTGCACTGGGGGATGCACTCCAGGGTGACAATTCCTTTCAATAAATTGGAAAATTCCTGTGGTCCAGTTCCAGTAGAGAAGGGAAACTTCACCCTTACTGGTCTGGCCAATACGTGACTCCTGTCTGTCATGTCCAGTTGTTTCTTCATAACTGTTTTGTGAAGCAGCTTAACACAGTTCAGGACAGCTTGGGTTGGGTGTTAAATCACAACCGTTCCTATGGTATCCATGACCTGAGAATTACTAAATTATTTTTTTCTTAAATTCTAATTTAACTCGGGCTCCACATACATTCAGACTTTTTGTTGGTGTCAATATTGTGTCCTCTTCAATACCCCTCGAAGGACAGTTTGGTTGCATTTCCAAAACGGTGCCAGAATTCTCCTGCCTCAATCATCATCACTATTCTACACGTTGATGTTGGGTCTAGTTCAGATATTTGGCTGCAGGAGGAATCACAACTTAAGCTGCTCTCTGCCTAACCCAATGTCCGCACAGGGAAAGGCCTTCAGGAGAGGGTCAAGTGGTAGAAGATGGTCAGAACTGGGCTGAGTGGCCTTTGACTAGCCCAGGAATATGGAGGTCACTGGTTGTATTGCTGTACTACAGAGAAGAGAGACAAACAAGCAGCAGCTGCAAAGGACCCCTTGGTGGAATAAAAGCAATTCTATAGCTAACAAAACGAAATCAAAAATTGCTGGAGAAACTCAGCAGGTCTGACAGCATCTGTGGAGAGAGAGAAACAGTAGTAACATTTCAAGCCCAGTGACCTTTCTTCAGCTACCAGACCTCCTGGCTTTCTCCAGCGCTTTCTGTTTTTGTTTCCGAGTTCCAGTATTCGCAATCTTTTGTTTTATTTTATCCATAGTTAATGATATCACTATTGATTATGTAAATGATTAACAGTTCAGTGTCTACAGAATACAGGTTTAAAAGTTTAACACAAATTTAAAGTAAGTTCCCTTAAAATCAAGGAGCCAAGCAGAAGTAAAATGCAAAAATATAAAAATTATGATCATTAATGTTTGCAAGCTGAAGGCCTCAAAAATGTGTGACCGATTTCTAAGAAAGGGAGCTATATATGAACAGCATAGTGGCTCACAGCGCCAGGGACCCAGGTTCAATTCTAGCCTTGGATCACTATCTATGTAGAGGTTGCACATTCTCCCCACATCCTCGTGGGTTTTCACCATGTGCTCCAGTTTCCTCCCATAGTCCAAAGGTGTACAGGTTAGATGGATAAGCCATACTAAATTGCTTTGCAATGTCCAGGGATGTGCAGGTTTGATGGGTTAGCCATAGTAAATATAAAGTTACAGGGATAGGGTGGGGGCTAGATGGGATGCTCTTTGAGGGGTCAGTGCAGACCTGATGGGCCTAGTGGCCTCTTTCTGCACTGTAGGGATTGTATGAATCAAGTCATTATTCAAAATAAATCTATCAAATTCTATGCAAAAGCCCATATCATACTGGTCAAACCATCCCATGTAAATTCAAATAATCATTTCATTTTTCATACAGGTCACCTAGGGCTAAATCCATCTCAATAACTTTCTACTGATCTCAAATTAGTAATGGATTTGTGCAATTTCTCCAGCAGCAACATGCACATCTTTTATCTTCTTGAGTCACTTCTGTAAAAATACAGAACAACATTTATGAGCATGATGTTTTTGTATGTGCATGTGTGTCTGTGTGTGAGAGTGAGTGTGTCTGTGTGTGCGTGTGTGTCTGTGTGTGTGAGTATGTGTGTGTACGCATGTGTCTTTGTGTGTGTGTGTGTATGTGTGTGTACCATTCCAACTTATCCTTTCTGCCATCAAGCCACCAGGTATACAACCAGATAACCATTTTACAGTAGATGATGAACTTCATCAAATATAATTGCATTATTTTAATCTACATCGCTCAAAGTATCATTTTAAAATCTCCCAGATTGTTTTCAATAAGCACCAGGAGATTGATGCTGATTCCTGTAAACTCCCAGATATTCCGGGAATGTTGGCAATGTTAGGAAAGAGGGTGGTGTAAAGCATAAAAGCTGTTAGAGATCAGATGGACCAAACAGCCTGTTTCTGTGCTGTGAAAGTGGAGGCAGTGATATACTGGTAAAATTAATGGACTAGTAATCCAGAGACTCAGATTAATGGTCTGGGGACGTGGCTTTGAATTCTGCTGTAAGTGGTGAAGTTTGCATTCAATAAAAATCTGGAAATGACACTTGCCTAATCCAACACTGATCTGAGAGGTAAGTGAAGAGGTATGGCCTGTAAACCAGCCACAGAATTGATCTGGGGTGGAGGACTGGGGGTGTCAGCGTTAAATGAAGTGATTCACGCTTGTCAGCAAATGAACAAACAGCTCAGTCAGTAATGCTGAAAGGTGCAATTGTGTCCTCGTTTCTGGCTCGTAAACATGAAAGGTCCCACATACCAGCAAAGGCTTCACTCGATACCGATCTGCACGTCTGGAATAGATCGTGACTCACAGATTCAGTAACGAAAAGAAATCGCATTTCATGGAAAGGACAGTGATTTGATTGAAATGCGTATTATATAAAGTCACACAGAACACAGTTATTGAATTTCGATCTTCCAGTTTGAGGTGTGAAGAGAACATAAAAGAGTCGCCAATTAAGTTGAAAAGCAATCAGATGAAAAGAGATGTCACAGCAAATGGAGAAATGCTTTTTCCAGGAACGGATGATGCACTGTATCAGGAGAGAAGAGAGAGAAAGTAAAGGAACAACAGGAAGAGGAGAGAAAGCTAAGGCGGCTGCAAGGGAGAAAAGAGGAGGCGGGCTTTGGTGGGTGAACAGAAAGAGGAGGACAAAAGTGTAAAAGTGACAGGTAGAGGAGATTGAAAAAAGAGAGTGGAGCAAAGCACAGAAGCGAAAGGGACGGAAAGAAAGAGGAGATGAGCATGAGAGATCTGATAACAAAGAGAATAGTAGAATAGGTTAAAGTCTGGAACTGACACTTGCCTAATTGTGATTATTTATCCACTGTTAATTATGATAAAACCCCATTTGGTTCACTCTTGTCCTTTAGGGAGGGAAATCTGCCATTCTTACTTGGTCTGGCCTGGAGGGTTTGCTTGCCCTATCTTACCAAATTCATCTCATTAACTAGATACCACACCCTTATGGCATTCATCATACCCAGTTCAAGCCCAGTCGTACCACGTGCTGTTCCCAGAACAACTCAGCGCTCAGTGGGTGTCCACTGAAAGACTGGCGTCCCTTACATCTGTGCCATCTTTGGAAAGCTACTGTGTGCCCGCACAAGCGTTGGTAATCCAGCATTACCCTTCATCGGCTATGGCATAGCTTAGCAGCCACAAAGCCTGCTTACTCATGGGCACAAAGTCAGTATGGCTGACACTCTCAGCTTCGTCGCTGTTTAACCCACAAGCTATCCTTAACTACATCCCATCTAAACATGGTCTCTAAGTCATCACTAATCCCTCATGCCCACTGCACAGCTAAATGTTATCATTGGTCAGGTAGGGGAATAACAGATGCAGGCAAATAATTATACAATTCCAAATATGAAATTCCATTTTGGGGCAGCCAAAACAAACACTAACACAAATAGAGACTGCAGTTCTCCCCCTCAGTGCAAACCAAATGCTGGCATCATGACCAACAAATATTCCACTGTTGTTGTTTACCGCAACCATGTGTCAATGAGAATGACACATCCCATATCCATAACCCCACACCCCCAGTGGGGTTTTTACATGGCTAACCCACCTAACCTGCACATCTTTGGACTGAGGGAGGATATCCACGCAGGTACAGGGAGAGCGTGATAATTCCATGCAGGTAGTCACCTGAGGGTGGAATTGAACCCGGGTCTCTGAAGTTGTGAGGTAGCAGTCCTAACAACTGAACTACCATGCTGCCAGATTTAAGAGCTGGAGCAGCACCTCCTAAAATACCATCAATATGGCCTTACTGAGACCTGTTGGTTTTCATGAGGTGCCAATGCACTGGCAGGCCCAGAATGGCATGGCAAGGAAGGGATAGACAAGAAATGCTGTGAGCATGTAAGTAGTTGCTAAGTGAGCAAACACTAAGAGAGCAAGTGAGCTTCTCTGAGATACAGAGAGTGGTGGGCATGTGGAATGTGCTGCCGGCGGTGGTAGTGGAGTCATATACTTTAGAGACTTTTAAGCGACTCTTGGTTAGGCACATGGCGGATAGTAAAATGTAGGGTATGCAGGGAAGATTGATCTTAGTAGGATAATAGGTCAGCACAACATCGTGGGCCGAAGGACCTGTACTGTTCTGTATTGTTCTATGTTCTATGTTCTATATCCTATAAAAGCTGATCCCTTGGGTAAACTCGATCTCTTTCTTTGCACGCATGGTGTCCTTCCTGCAGCTTTTCAAAGCTAGTTCCCCATGTATCTTGTGATTTGTTTTGTATTTATTCATGTGCAGGACTTCAGCATCACTGCATGGGCCAGCATTTATTACCACTTATTTATTATCATTTATTGAGGTGGTGCTGAGCTGAGTTCTTGAACCTCCACAGTCCATGTGCTGTAGGTAGATCCATATTACTGTTAGGGAGGGAATTCCAGGATTTTGAAGGAACAATAATGTATTTCCAAGTCATGATGGTGAGTGGCTTGGAGGGGAACTTGTAGGTAGTGGTGTTCCCATGTATTTGCTGCCCTTGACCTTCTAGATGGAAGAGATCATGGGTTTTTAAGGTGTTCCCTAAGGATCTTTGGTGAATTTCTGCAGTACATCTTGTAGATGCTTTGGTAATGGAGTGACTGAATGTTTATTGATGTGATGCCAATCAAGCAGTCTGCTTTGTCCTGAATGGTGTCAGGGTCCTTGAGTGTTGTTGGAGCTGTACCCATCCAGGCAAGTGGGATGTATTCCATCACACTCCTGACTTGTGCCTTGTAGATGGTGGACAGGCTTTGGGAGGTCAGGAGGGGAGTTGTGAATCTTGAGTGCATGATTCGTAGCCTCTGACCAATTCTTGTATTCATTGTATTTATATGGCTAGTCCAGTTCAATTTCTGGTAAATGGTAATCCCCAGGATATTGATAGTGAGGGATTCAGTGATGGCAATGCTACTGGATATCAAAGAGCAATGGTTAAGTTCTCTTTTGTTGGAAATGGTCATTGCCTGGCACTTGTATGGTACGAATGTTACTTGCCACTTGTGAGCCCAAGCCTGGATATTGTCCTGATCTTGTTGCATTTGAACATGGACTGCTTCAGTGTCTGTGAAGTTGCAAATGGTGCTGAATATTGCACAATTATCAATGAACATCCTTGCTTCTGACCTGATGATGGAGGGAAGGTCATTGATGAAGCAGCTTCAGATGGTTAGACCTAGGACACTATTGTGAGGAACTCCTGCAGAGATGTCCTGGAACTGAGATGACTGATCTGCAACAACCACAACCATCTTCCTATGTGTCGGGTATGACTCGAACCAGTGGAGAGTTTGCATCTTGATACCCATTGATTCCAGGTTTGCTAGGGCTCCTTGATGTCACACTCAGTCAAATGCAACTTCCTTAGTGGCCTATAACTGAATTGGACAGATCCCATGATGGTTGTGAGGAGTTAAAAATGTTAGTGTCTGTGGTTTAGGAGCATGTGTAGCTGGTGCCCAGAAATTACACCCTAAAATGTTCAATGTTAGTAGTCCTTCACCTGATGAGGGGGCAGCCCTCTGAAAGCTTGTGATTTCAAATAAACCTATTGGACTATAACCTGGTGTTGTGTGACTTCTGATTTTGTCCACCCAGTACCTCCACATCATGCCCTGAAGTGTTGCATGGGCAAACATAACAACCGGGGGTCCTTCAGAGCAAGAAGTGAGGTGAAATCACTGATTTCATAGATACCCTTACAGTGCAGAAAGAAGCTGTTTGGACCACTGAATCTGCACCAACCCTCCAAAGAGCATCTCACCTAAAACCCAGCCTCCCACCCTATTCCCCTGACCCCACATTTTCCATGGCCAGTCCACCTAGCCTGCACATCCCTGGACACTTTAGCATGGCCAATCTACCTAACCTGCACATCTTTGGACTGTGGGAGGAAACCACAGCACCCGGAGGAAACCTTCACACACAGACACGGGGAGAATGTGTAAACTCCACACAGACAGTCACCCAAGGCTGAAATCAAACCTGGGTCCTGATGCTTGAGGTAGCAGTGCTAACCACTGTGCCACTGTGCCACCCATTTCTGAGGCCTGTTTTTCTGATGTTCAGCTTGTTTGATGTATTTTGTAAGATAGGAGGATAAATATAAATGAGGCGAGTTGTGCCAGTATGCTTAATAATGTTTAAAAATTATTTTAAAATGTTTAACAAGCCAATAAAATGACAGCCCACCATAGCCAAGCACAAAGCTCATGACCCCACTTTGTGAAAGTATAGAACATGGAGCGAGATGTTCCCAAGGCTGAGATAGACCTCAGTGAACTCCACGTTCGATTCTGCCACAAATCTCACCATTGCTCACACCACTCAGACCCCATAAGATTTCACTCTGAGGTCATGTGCCAGGATGATGGGGTGATTTTTTTGCTGTTTTGCTACACGATTACTTTAAGCATTGATATTTAACTAAATTCAATCAATGATTAAATCTCAACCCAATAGGGGTCAAGTCTAAATTGATCTTACAAGTGAGCCAGGCTTTTAAGAAATAATTTTCATTTGTGGCTGAGTTCAGAACAAAGAAATATCAATAAATGAGTCACTAACAGATCAAATGATTAACTTGCAAGATTTATATACACAGAGGGTGATGGGTGGTGTGGGACATGCTGCCACATGCAGTGACTGGAACAAAATCCATTAGTGCATTGAAGGGGTAGTCATTACTCAAAATAAGTCCATCAAATCCTATGCAAAAGCCCATACCCATTTCTCCAACAACAGTATGCACATCTTTTATCTCCTTGAGCCACTCATCAGTAAAAATACAGAATAACATTCATGAGCATGATGTTTGTGCGTGTGTGTCTGTGTGTGTGTGCGCGCTCAAGTGTGGGTGTGCGTAGGGGTAGTTTGAAGCACTAGTGAAGGAGAAAGGATTGAGAGAGATAAAGGTTAAGATGGGGAGAGTTTGGGGAATATTGGAATATGGACCAGGTGGATTGCATGCTGAGTCAATGGAAGGCTCTGTCAATGTTTGCTTCCATTACACTGCCAAGTAGCCCACTCCACCCTGCATTGATCACTCCCTGATTGAGGAAGGCTTAATCAGCCATTTGAACTTATGTCTACCTTCCCACCATTAAGATTTAGCTGTAAGTCAAATTCATCCCATTTAATATCATCCACACCTCGAGGCATAAGGGAGTTTGGAGAAGAGAATGACTCATTCTGACCTTGATGCTGAATTAATGTAACAGAAACAGAACATTAGAACAAGGCACAAGATGTATAATACTTTCCTGAAGGACGAAATACCCTGTCATTACTGTATTAGATATATTGTTTGTGAATGGGATATGATAAGTGGCAATGTAATTCTTACTTGAAGGACAAGATTAATATTGATCTTCACTATTGTATAGGAGCTGGCACTATTCTGGGCATTGCCATGGACATTGATATGATTATCTTTGTATCCACACAACTTTATAAAACTCTTTAGATTACGTAGAGCTCGGCTTACCTTTGGAACTTGGCTAATTTGATACAATAAAACTCAGAGCTCAACCTGAAATGATGGGTGGAATTCTCTGCTCTCATTGTTGGTGAGTTTAGTAGTGGCAAGGTGAAATAATTGCACAGAGGCTGGTATCCTGCCACCAAGTCACCCTTTATTTACATGTGCACGGTACACTGGCTGTGACCAGCCAGCTCGAAGTCAATCCCTCGAACTGAGGAGATTCTAAATCCCCTGATTAAACTTTTTCTTTCCATTTCTTTCTTTTATCTTTTTTTTCTCTGCCATACAGCAGTCGTGCTTATTATCCCCAGCACCCATGTGTGTGTGTGGGTGTGAGACACAGTAAGAACAACAGGCGTGTAGATAACTTTATTAACATACCAACACCAGGAAAAACACTCATGTGACCAAAGAACCAGGGCAAGCAGAGCCCCCTTGGGGCAATGCCTGTAGAAACAAAAAGGTGAAAGGGAGGATAGAGATCAAATCAAAATGGAATTGGAGGCAGAAATAAAGCACCCCACACACTCCGGTGCCCACCTCTCCCGAAAGACATCAAGGGTGTTGGTGGAGACCATGTGCCCCTTCTCCAGGGACACCCAGGCGCGGATGTAGCCACGGAAGAGGGGCAGGCAGATGGCCATAGTGGCCCCCTCCAGGGCCCACTGCCAGGACTTATTAATGACCAGTTTGGCCGTGCCCAGAACCAGACCCATGAGGAGATCCTCCAACCTGCCCACTCCCCTCCGCATCAGATGCCTAAAGATCAGGAGTGTGGGGCTGAAGGGCAGCCAAAAACACAAAAGGAGGTCTTTGAGGTAACTGGAAAGGGAGTGCAAGCGCCTACATCCACGTGGTATATACACGTGGTCCACGGACCCCACAGCGTCACAAAACAGACAGGAGGGCCGGGAATCCGTGAACCACCGCAATCTGCGGCTACAAGGGACTGCTGCGTGCAACACCCTCCCCCCCCAGATTCCCAAGGAAAAGGGGGAGAACTCCCATGTAGATTGCCCTCCACTGGGGATCCTGACCCCCCGGTGAATCCCATGTTTATTTCGGTCAGCCAGGGCTTCCTGATTGGCCCAGGATAACAACACCAATCAAGAATCTTGTAGTCAACAAGGTCCACCTGGTCCCAATCACTACAGAAGGGCATATAATGAGGTGGGATAGTGTTGTACCTGAGTCCCATTGCATTCTCGCCTCCTCCTGAATTACACTGTGGGCTGAATGGCTCATGATTGACTTTTCTGTATCACTGCCAATTATTGGCCTTGAAGTAACCAATTAATGATCACTTCAGGATCTCAGCCACCCAATGAACCCAACTGTATGCAGGTCTGTCCATTTGTGGACTCCACAGCAACTAAAACCTGTGTGGTCCCTTGATCAAAGACAGTCAGTGCTGATTAGAAGACTGGATACCAGGAAAAAGGGGGATGCAAACAGCTAAACCCTTATCCTTGTGATGGACTTGCTCCCCCCATACCTCTCTAACTATAACCCCCTTATCCGGTGAACAACTGTAGCCCCGCTCCCACGTTCCATACCTGTGGCCTGGGTCACTCCAACAGTCCTGTGCCTCGAAGAGGGTGCTTTTCCTACAGCATCTATGGCCTCTCTTGGTAGGTCAGACCTCTGGCCTTGGGGATGCTGAGATGGAGGGGTCCAGACATGGGGGGGAGGTGCGGGATGTGTCCCTCCCCTACCCTCTCTTGTTTTGACCATCTCTTTCTCTCTCTCCCTCTCTCATGCTGCCCATTTATCTCTCTCTCCCCCCTTTCGTTCTGACCATCTTTCTCTCTCTCCCATCTCTCGTGCTGTTCATTTATTTCTCTCTCTCCTCCTCTCATTCTGACCATCTGTGTCTCCTTCTCTGCCTCTCTTCCCTCTCATGGTCTTGCCAGTTCCTGATTGGTGCATGATTCAGCAGACTTTCCTATGAAGAGGGCGGTGGGGGCCCTGACAAGACCCTCGATACTCCAATGAGATTCTGGCCATTAACTCTGTTTGTCTCCAGGGACACAACCTGACCTGCCGAGTATTTCCAGATTTTTTTTGGTTTTAAGAACAGAGTCTCATTGCCGGAAGAGTGAATGACAAGCTCCAGGTATGAATGGAAGAAGCCAGGGGCCCTATTGTGATGCAGTGGTAGTGTCCTTACCCCTAGACTAGGAGGCACGGGTTTATGTCCCACCTGCTCCAGAGATATATATTAACAATTCTGAGCAGTTTAATTAGAAAAATAGGTTAAATTTAAAATAAGGGTTCCTGCAGTTCTTAATTCTAACCTCCCTGATAATGCAGAATGAACCTTGTTTCAGCACAGACTGTCACTGCTTCAATCAGATGTTAGTTGAAGATATGGCAACATTTTGGGAGCAATCATCATGAGTTTCTGTGGTTGCTGGAGACAGCCTGATCAAGATTCCGTCTTTATCCAAACCAGAACATTCTTCATGGGTCTCCATCATAAAAGCCCTACAGTGTGGAAGCAGGCCACTTGAGCCATTGTGTCCACACAGGCTCTCCAAAGAGTAACATTCCCCATGGCCAATCCACCCAACATGCATGTCTTTGGAGGAAACCAGAGCACCCAGACAAAACCCACACAGACATGGGGTGAATGGACAAACTCCACACAGACAGTCACCCAAGGGTGGAATCGAACCTAGGGTCCCTGGTGGTGTGAGGCAGCATTGCTAACCACTGAGCCACCATACCACCCATTGTTCTCAATTCCTTCTTGTCTAAAGCCTGTGAATGGTTTGATTGACCTATGCTTCTCAAGCATACAATCTGGATGTGTAGTCATGGAAACTGGTGCGGAAAGATATCCAGGCAGACAAACTTCATCGTACATAAACTGCAGGCCTACTCTATCCAGCAAATAGAGATCTCCAGATAATCGATGAGAGAACAAAAGTCACACCAATCAAAAATAACAATTTTGCTTCTCACGAGAAATAGACATCGATGGTGTGTAGCTCCCTCCAAATCCAATTCTATTTTGAATTGATGTCCAGCTGTGGAATGTGTGTGAAAATGAGTCAGAATATCTCAGCAGAGATAGTAGGAACTGCAGATGCTGGAGAATCTGAGATAACAAGGTGTAGAGCTGGATGAACACAGCAGGCTAAGCAGCATCAGAGGAGCAGGAAGGCTGACGTTTCAGGCCTAGACCCTTCATCAGAAATGGGGAAGGGGAAGGGGGTTCTGAAATAAATAGGGAGAGAGGGGGAGGCAGATAGAAGATGGATAGAGGAGAAGATAGGTGGAGAGGAAACAGACAGGTCAAAGGGGCGGGGATGGAGACAGTAAAGGTGAGTGTAGGTGGGGAGGTAGGGAGGGGATAGGTCAGTCCAGGGAGGACAGACAGGTCAACGGGGCAGGATGAGGTTAGTAGGTAGGAAATAGGGGTGCGGCTTGAGGTGGGAGGAGGGGATAGGTGGGAGGAAGAACAGGTTAGGGAGGCGGGGCCGAGCTGGGCTGGTTTTGGGATGCGGTAGGGGGAGGGGAGATTTTGAATCTTGTGAAATCCACATTGATACCGTTGGGCTGCAGGGTTCCAAAGCGGAATATGAGTTGCTGTTCCTGCAACCTTCGGGTGGCTTCGTTGTGGCACTGCAGGAGGCCCAGAATGGACATGTCGTCTGAGGAATGGGAGGGGGAGTTGAAATTGTTCGCGACTGGGAGGTGCAGTTGTTTATTGCGAACCGAGCGTAGGTGTTCTGCAAAGCGGTCCCCAAGCCTCCGTTTGGTTTCCCCAATATAGAGGCCACAACGGGTACAGCGGATGCAGTATACCACATTGGCAGATGTGCAGGTGAACATCTGCTTGATGTGGAAAGTCTTCTTGGGGCCTCGGATGGGGGTGAGGTGGGAGGTGTAGGCGCAGGTGTAGCACTTCCTGCGGTTGCAGGAAAAAGTGCCGGGTGTGGTGGAGCTGGAGGGGAGTGTGGAGCGGACAAGGGAGTCACGGAGAGAGAGGTCCCTCCGGAAAGCAGATAAGGGTGGGGAGGGAAAGATGTCTTTGGTGGTGGGGTCGGATTGCAGATGGCGGAAGTGTCGGAGGATGATGCGTTGGATCTGGAGGTTGGTGGGGTGGTACGTGAGGACGAGGGGGATTCTTTTTTGGTTGTTATTGCGGGGACGGGGTGTGAGGGATGAGTTGTGGGAAATGTGGGAGTCCCGGTGGAGGGCGTTCTCGACCACTGAGTGGGGGAAGTTACGGTCCTTGAAAAACGAGAACATCTGAGATGTACGGGAGTGGAATGCCTCATCCTGGGAGCAAATGCGGCGGAGGCGAAGGAATTGGGAATAGGGGACGCAACTCCACCCACTGCCGATGCCGACGCAACTCCGCCCACCTCTGACGCCGACGCAACCCCGCCCACAGCCTACGCCGACGCAAGTCTGCCCACCGCCTCCACAGCCAGCAGCTCCAGAGGAGACAGTAACACCCAGCCCTGCCGAGTCTTCACCATCCCCCCAGACCTCCCCCTCACTGAGGACGAACGGTCAGTCCTCAGTAAAGGGCTCACCTTTGTCCTCCTCCACCCACACATCAACGAATACCGGTCACGTTTGGACGTTGAACAGTTTTTCTGCCGCCTCCGCCTCCACGCTTACTTTTTCAACCATGAACCTAACCCTCCCCCTATTGACCCCTTCTCCTGCCTCCAACACACCCCTCCTCCTGGACACCACCCCAAGGCCTCCTACCCTCCCTCGACCTCTTCATCTCCAACTGCCGTCAAGACATCAATCGTCTCAACCTCTCCACCCCTCTCACACACTCCAACCTCTCCCCCGCAGAACGTGCAGCCCTCCGCTCCAATCCCAACCTCACCATAAAATCCGCGGACAAGGGAGGCGCAGTGGTAGTATGGCACACTGACCTCTACATCGCCGAGGCCAGACGCCAGCTCTCCGACACCTCCTCCTACCGCCCCCTTGATCATGACCCCACCCCCGAGCACCAAACCATCATCTCCCAAACCATCCACAACCTCATCACCTCAGGTGACATCCCACCCACGGCCTCCAACCTCATCGTTCCCCAATCCCGCACCGCCCACTTCTATCTCCTTCCCAAAATCCACAAACCTGAATGCCCTGGTCGAC
>NC_063340.1:88974177-88998981 GCF_021869965.1 Rhincodon typus
CCGCATCTGCTCCCAGGATGAGGCATTCCACTCCCGTACATCTCAGATGTCCTCGTGTTTCAAGGACCGCAACTTCCCCCCCTCTGTGGTCGAGAACGCCCTCCACTGTTTCTCCCGCATTTCCCGCAACTCATCCCTCACACCCCGTCCCCTCAATAACAACCAAAAAAGAATCCCCCTCGTCCTCACGTACCACCCCACCAACCTCCGGATCCAACGTATCATCCTCCGACACTTCCGCCATCTGCAATCCGACCCCACCACCGAGGACATTTTTCCCTCCCCACCCTTATCTGCTTTCCGGAGAGACCTCTCTCTCCGTGACTCCCTTGTCCGCTCCACACTCCCCTCCAGCCGCACTACACCCGACACTTTTCCCTGCAACCACAGGAAGTGCTATACCTGCCCCCACACCTCCTCCCTCACCCCCATCCGAGGCCCCAAGGAGACTTTCCACATCAAGCAGATGTTCACCTGCACATCTGCTAATGTGGTATACTGCATCTGCTGTACCCGTTGTGGCCTCCTCTACATCGGGGAAACCAAGCGGAGTCTCGGGGACCGCTTTGCAGAACACCTACGCTCGGTTCGCAATAAACAACTGCACGTCCCAGTCGCGAACCATTTCAACGTCCCCTCCCATTCCTCAGACGACATGTCCATTCTGGGCCTCCTGCAGTGTCACAACGATGCCACCCGAAGGTTGCAGGAACAGCAACTCATATTCCGCTTGGGAACCCTGCAGCCCAATGGTATCAACGTGGATTTCACAAGCTTCAAAATCTCCCCTCTCCCTACCGCATCCCAAAACCAGCCCAGCTCGGCCCCGCCTCCCTAACCTGTTCTTCCTCCCACCTATCCCCTCCTCCCACCTCAAGCCAAACCCCCATTTCCTACCTACTAACCACATCCCGCCCCGTTGACCTGTCCGTCCTCCCTGGACTGACCTATCCCCTCCCTACCTCCCCACCTACACTCACCTTTACTGGATCCATCCCCGCCTCTTTGACCTGTCTGTTTCCTCTCCACCTATCTTCTCCTCTATCCATCTTCTATCCATCTCCCCCTCTCTCCCTATTTATTTCAGAACCCCCTTCCCCTCCCCCATTTCTGATGAAGGGTCTAGGCCCGAAACTTCAGCTTTCCTGCTCCTGTGATGCTGCTTGGCCTGCTGTGTTCATCCAGCTCTTCACCTTGTTATCTCAGAATATCTCAGCAGTCAAGTTCTGGGATAATAAAGGCAAACTGAGGTGATTGTTATATATTTTAAATCTTGGATCTCTGCAAGGATGACACTTGGTTTCTATGTGTGTAATCAATTTTACCCACAGTGCATTAAAAAGTCTTCAACTTTGGCTTTTAGCTCTTTTGATCGCTTTGTTTATTCTCCTCCATGTCCACACACAGGGCTTAACCAAACAAGCAGTGATCAGAGTCCAGGCATACAGAAACAAAGACTGAAGGACCACGAGAATGGTCAAAAAGGCACATGGAATGCTTGCCCTTATAAAATGGAGTGTAAGAACAGGGAGATTGTGCCAGAACTGAGTATATCATTAGCTGTATCTTTCAGGGTGGCACAGTGGTTCAGCGGTTAGAACTGCTGCCTCCCAGCGCCAGGGACCCAGGTTCAATTTCCAGCCTCCGGTGACTGTCTATGTGGAGTTTGCACATTCTCTCTGTGTCTGTGTGGGTCCCTTCCTGGCACTCATTTTTCCTCCCACATTCAAAAGGTATGCAAGTTAGGTCGGTTGGTCATGCTAAATTGCCCATAGTATCCAGGATGTGCGGGTTCAGTGGATTAGCCATGGGAAATGCAGGGTTACAGGGATAGGATGGGGGGGTTGGATCTGGATAGGATGCCTTTTGGAAGGTTGCTGTGGAGTCAATGGGCTGAATGGCCTGATTCCACATTGTAGAGATTCTATGATTCTTCTAGGTGCTGCTGGGATATTGGGATCAGTTCTGGTCATTGCATTACTAACACTTATAATGAGTACCAAGCTAGGCAAGTTGGAGAGCTACTTACGACAAACAACATCCCAAACAGATCATGAATGAAGCAGGAACTAATTTTCTTGTCACCGTAGATTGATACTTTAGCTGCTGGGAAATGGAACAGTTGACTTCAGTGATTACTGATGAGATAGTTGAATGCCAAAACGCACACTTCAGCTGTTACGACTTTCCTGTCATTCTGAGGAGCAACATTGGCTCAGTTTACCAGTAAATTCATCTACTTCGTAAATAAGTGGGAAATTCAACAGCACACATTGTTTCCATACAATCCTCATACAAATGTAATTGCTAATGTGACAGTGAAAATTGCCAAAGAAACCAAGAAATTAAGCATATCCAGCCCACATCTATTCAAGGCAATCCTCAAATGAAAACATAGGCATGGATAGTAAAGACTAATGTCACACGACACCCACGTTACTCTACCAGTAGCAGAAAAAAGTTACTGAATTATAGAATAGAATCCCTACAGTGTGGAAGCAGGCCATTCAGCCCATCAAGTCTACACTGACCCTCTGAACAACATCCACCTAGACCCACAACATCACTGTAACCCTACATCTCCCACAACTGATCCACCTAGCTTTCACATCCCTAGACACTATGGGCAATTTAACATGACCAATTCACCTAACCTGCACATCTTTGGACTGTGGGAGGAAACAAACACAGACACAGGGAGAATGTGAAAACTTCACACAGACAGTCACCCAAGGGTGAAATTGAACACAGCTCCCTGGTGCTCTGAGGCAGCAGGGCTAATCACTGAGCCACCATGCCACCCTCTGTCCAAGTTATTCCAATATACCTTGAGTTAAAGGAAAATTACCACCTTAGAAAGTTCAACCATCGTGAAATCTTGGACGTGTCCAGTACACACATTCGTTGAGCAAAACGCCATGAGCTATTGGGTTTATTGCCCTCATTCTGTTCCTAAAGAATCTCCTGTCTGATCTGCCGCCCTAATTTGAAATCATGTCTTCCACCTCACAAAGCCAATGTTTGGCGTTTTAACTATTAAAATGTCAGATTTAAAACATTGAGCAAATATTCAGGCTTAGTTAGAGTTGGATTTAATTGGCGTGTTGAGTATGATCTATGTAGTCTGCAGTCAAGCGTGACAGTAATCAGAGACTACAGCTACTGAGCACTGAGCTATTGACTCCAATATTCTCCTAATGCTCCATTAAATGTGTATGATTTATTGAGAACCAGAAAACAATGTTACATAGCTCATTCACCTCAGTTACTTCCAGGATCTGTTCTGTTTCAATAAATAGAAGCTGGGAGAACATACAGGCAAAGAGAAGGGAATTAGACAGGTTCATGCACTGCATCGTGTAGTTTTGTTGGAGAACTGCATTCAAAGATGGAAAGGTCTGGAGCTCAGATGTTGATGTCTTCTTTAAAAAGTTGGCACACACATGGATTTCTAAAATTTTTATTCGTAGAGTCATAGAGTCGTTCAGCATGGAAACAGACCTTTCAGTCCAATTCATCCATGCTGATCAAGTTTCCCAAACTAAACTAGTCCCATTTGCCTGTGTTTGGCCCATATCTTTCTACCCCCTCCTATTCATGTTCCTATCCAAACATCTCTTAAATGTTGCAACCGTACCTGCATTTACTATTTCTTCTGGCAGTTCATTCCACATACAAGCCACCCTCTGTGTGAAAAAGTTGCCCTTCAAGTTCCTTTTAAAATTTTCCTCTCTGACCTTAAAGACATACTGGCTAGTTTTGAACTCTCCTACCCGAGGGAAAAGATCTTTGCTATTCACCTTATCTATGCCCCTCATAATTTTATGAACCTCTATAAGGTCAGCCCTCAACTCCTATGCTCCTGTGAAAAAAGTCCCATCCCATCCAGCCTCTCCTTAAAACTCAAACCCTCCAGTCCCATAACATCCCTGGAAATCTTTTCTGCAATTTAACATCCTTTGTATAGCAGGGCGACCAGACCTCAATACAGTACTCCAAAAGTGGCCTCATCAATCTTCTGTACAAACACAACATGACATCCCAACTCCTAAATTCAATGATCTGAGCAATAAAGGCAAGCATGCCAAATGCCATCTTTATCACCCTGTCTATCTGTGATGCAACTTTCAAAGAACTATGTACCTGAACCCCCTGGGTATCTCTATTTGACAATACTCCCCAAAGCTACCATTAACAGTGTAAGTCCTGCCCTTGCTTGTCTTACCAAAATGCAACAAACTCCATCTGCCACTCCTCAGCCCATTGGTCCAATTGATCATGATCCCTTTGTAACCTTAACCTTCTTCTGTCCACTATACCACCAATTTTGCTGTCATCCACAAACTTATTAACCATGTTTCCTATATTATCATCCAAATCATTCCTGTTTATGACAAACATCAGTGGACCCAGCACTGATCCCTGCAGAATACTGCTGGTCACAGGCCTCCAGTTGGAAAATAACCTTTCACCATCCTCCGTCTCCTGTCGCCAAGCCATTTTTGTATCTAATTGGCAACTCTACCTAAATCCTATGTGATCTAACCTTACTGAATAGCCTAACATGCAGAACCTTGTAAAAGGCCTTACTAAAATCCATGTAGACAATGTCTACTGCTATGCCTTCATCTATCTTTTTGGTTACATCCTCAAAACCCTCAATCAAGTTTGTGAGACAGGATTTCCCACGCACAAAACCATACTGACTATTCCTAATCAGTCCTTGCCTTTCCGAATGCATATAGATCCTCTCAAAATCCCCTCCAACAACTTACCCACCACTGATGTCAGACTCTCAGGTCTATAGTTCCCAGGCTTCTCCTTGCAGTCTTTCTTAAATAAAAGCACAACACTAGCGACCCTCCAGTCTCTGGCACCTCATCTGTAACTGTTGATGATACAAATGTCTCTGCTGGGAGTCCCATAATTTCTTCCCTAGCTTCCCACAATATCGTGGGATATACTTTATCAGATCTCAGAGATTTATCTACTTTTTTGTTTCTTAAAACCTCCAGCACCTCCTCTTCCGTAATGTGGACAATTCAGGTTTCCAACCTTCATAAGTCTGTATTTTTAGAGGTACGGATCTTGAATCAAGCTGAAAAGAGAGACAATTTACTGAAGCTTTTCATCTTGCACTCGTCAGGACAAATGCAAGAATGTCACATTTTGAATGATCAAAACAATTTACACTACAGGAGAAAATGTCGTTGATTGGCTGGCAAGTTGACTTTGTTGACTTTCAGATAAATACAATGTAAAAACCTCAGTAATGCGTCCCTTGAGCCAGCACATTTTTTCTGTCTGTAATTCCCAAATATATCATTAGCTTCATTGGGCCTGTTCTGTTCAACTGGATGGGATGGTGAACAAAGTTAAAATCTCACTCAATGTTTTCTTTGAATTAACTTCTTTTTAAGGGAGGTAAGTAAGATGCTTAAAGAATCCTTGCTTTGGCAGGAGAGGTTAAGCCTAGAGACCCTGCTCTCAGGAGAAGGAGTGAGCTGTTCAGCACTGAGATAAGGAGAAATTTCTTCACTCAAAGGGTTATAGATCTTAGCATTCCATACCCCAGAAAGTTGTAGATACTCAGTCATTGGCTACATGCAAGATTGAGATAGATGGATATTTGGACACAAAGACAATGAAGGGTATGGCATTTTCGGAAATCTTTTTCTGCAGTTTAACATCCTTTCTATAGCAGGGTGGCCCAAACTGTATGCAGTACTCAAAAAGTGGCCTCACCAACCTTCTGTATAACACAGCATGGAGGAAATGGCATTAAAGAGATAAAGTAGAGTTGATGTCAAAGATTAGCCATAATTTTATTGAATGGCAGAGCAGGCTCAAGGGGCAGAATGGACTCCTCCTAATGTTACTGTTTTAAGTTTGTGCTGATGCTTGACATCTACTCGGCTAACTCCCTACTCCCCACATATACTTTACAGCATGTGTTGTCTTGATCTGCTCTGTCATTCCTGGGGGCTCCCAGTACCACTGTTTCTTACTGAGGACGTGTAAGAGAAGGTGTCAGAAGTTAAAAATTGTTGACTTCGGGCAAGAATGGGTACAGTTTAGTCCACCTCAGTTCTCCTATACTGAGGGATGGAATCAGCCAGGGCTTGGCCAATGTTGTGGTGATCGTCTGGTTCACAACCTGACCACCGCTGTGGAGGTTTTGTTTGCCGTCAATGACCCCAAGCAGTGAATGGGACCTTGGAATGGAGCATGATTTGGCTTCTTCATGATGGAAGGTGAGGGAGCGGGAATAAGAAGTCATGCTTTTTGATGAACCAAATCATCACATTTCACACAGAATAATGTGAATATTTCGCCCAGATCCTACTCTCTGATTGTAATGAGGAATTAAGTCTCCATCAAAGATGAGCAAAGTGTCACACAGTTTGTTGAGAATAATTATAAAGCAGACAGATTGTGATCAATTTATTTATCATCAAACAAACTTGAGGAATGCTCTGTCTCCCTCAGTCCCTGCAGTAAAGATTTGAGATCATATCTGGAAAGTCTCACTGTCTGGATTGTATGTCGTAGCTTTCAAATAATGTTGCACTGAATTTTACAAGCAATTCTTAAGCTGGAGAAGGTTCAGAAGCAATTTACCATAATGTTGCCAGGAATGGAAGATTTGAGTTATAAGCAGAGGCTGTATAGGCTGGGCTTCCTATCACTGGAGTGTAGGCGGTTGAGGGGTGACCTTATAGAGGTTTATAAAATCTTGAGCATTTTAGATAAGGTGAATAGCAGGTGTTTTCTTCCCTAGGGTGAGGAATTTCAAGGCTAGGGAGCGTAATTTTACGGTGAGAGGAGGAATATTTAACAAAGACATGGAAGCAATTTTTTTTATACAGAGAGTGTTTTGTGTGTGGAATGAACTTCCAGAGGAAGTGGTGGATGCAGGTAAAATTACAGCATTAAAATGACATTTAGATCAGTAATGAAAAGGAAAGGTTTGAAGGGATGTGGGTCAAATACAGGCAGGTCTGATTATTTAATTTGGGATTATGGTTGGCATGAACTGGTTGGACCGAAGGGTCTGTTTCCTTGCTGTATGACTTTATGACTCGATGACTTCTAAAGGTTCATGGTCAGCCTCTCCAGTTGAACCCTTCCTGACACTGTAATGAGATCTGGGAGCTGCCCCATCTCTGAGCTAGTGTCACCTGACAGTCAGTTGTCAACCTGTTTGGTTGGGAATTCTACTTCCTTGGATCAAGAAATAACCATTGCTGAACCTCCCTGAAGAGGGAGATTGATGAATCTTGGACTTCAGGTAAATCCAAGGGTTTTGGAAAGGACCTCTCCAGCAGACCACAGGGAAGAGAATGGAATAAGGTGGGGAGTGGGGTACAGGGGTTACAGAGGCCTGAGCTAGGGGTTTGAAAGGGTGACTACGATCTTGGGTGGGTTTCTCTAATAAAAGCAAGATATTCCCCAAAGGAGGTGTCCCCTCAAACCTGCCCAACAGCCAGACACACGTCAAAAGCCATCGTCAAGTCACCCATCATGCCACTTGCCTACTATTGTCATGGGTGTGACAGCAACAGGGATGGAATGAGGTACTTAATTGCTCACGTGAGGTCCAGTGCTGGCCAAGCTGCCTGGCACCTTCCCTGCCCGCCAGGATACGGACACAGATCGCAAGTCAAATGATCAGCCTTTTTATCTTGTAAGCATTCCACACAACCCAACCCTCAAATAGTCCTGGGTGTGGGAAACGGGCATAGGGGAGGTGAATGAGAGAGTGTTATATCTCGCCCGTTTTACATGGATTTTGGTCAAGCCCAGAGCTAGTGGGTGAGTTGTCCAGGACACTTCAGGAGACCCACATCAGGATGAAAAGGGTCCAATTAAGGAGATTTAGATTTTAGATTTAGATTTTAGATTGTATTGGCAAATGTACTCAAGTACAGAAGTACAAGTGTACAGTGAAAGGTGTATAATGTTGCCACACATTGCGCCATCTTAGGTACCAAGCTACCTAGGTACAAAAAACTTTGGTACAAAGTAGTGGGAGGAACGTGAGTTAAAAAGTTACGCTTGACTTCATAGATAGGTAATAGTTTACAGTAAAGTTTTTCATAGTTTAAACTAGGAAAATAAAGGAATAAGTTAAAAGTTCAACAGTCTTTTGTTGAGTCCTTCACTTATCTCATTCTCCAATGAGACCTCAGCTGTCTGTTCTCAACGTCACCGCTGCTGAAACTGCCCCCTCTTCGATCTCCCCCAGTGCCTCAGGACCACGCCTGAGCAGACTGAGCCAAGGCACTACCATGAGCCGCTGGGAGACCAGCTGACATACCACTAAGAGACCAGGCTAAGAGCCACCAGGGGAGCCAGGCTGGAACACTTAATGAGCTGCCGAGAGACCAGGTCTGGATCCACCATGAGACTGCGAGAGACCACGTCAGGATCCACCATGAGCCTCCGAGAGACTAGGCCAGGATCCACCATGAGCCTCCGAGAGACTAGGCCAGGACCCACCATGAGCCTCCAACAGACTAGACCAGGATCCACCATGAGCCTCCGAGAGACCATGTCAGGACCCACCATGAGTCTGCGAGAGACCACGTCAGGATCCACCATGAGCCTCCGAGAGACGAGGTCAGGACCCACCACAAGCCTCCGAGAGACCACATCAGGATCCATCATAAGCCTCCAAGAGACTAGGCCAGGACCCACCATGAGCCGCCAATAGAGCAGGCTGAGAGCTGCCACAGGGGAGGTGGACACCAAGAGGATCAAAACACCAAAAAGGGGATAGAAGAGAAGGAAAGGAGAAATAACAGAAGCAGCAGAGGAGCTCTCGTTGGAGCCTCCTGCCCTGCTGCCATCTTGACCAAAGGAAGTGGGGTGCAGAAGAGGTGGTACTGCTGGGGCAGCTCACGAAGGGTGGTGTCGGGGAGCCATTAGGATGGAACGGTAAGTCAAATGTTTACATTTGGGGAGGCTGCTTAGGCCAGCCCCTCTATGTTGCATGGTTCCACCAGCTCCAATGGGTCCTGGGCTGCTCAGGAAGGCTAACTCTGTGTAACTGGCAAATGCCCAACTCCCCCCCAACTTCCTGGTGGGAATCATCCCACTATTAACAGTGGGCTTTTGTAAGGGTCCTCAGTGAAGTGGGGGACTCATTTGTGCTAAGATCTAGCTCCTGCCACCATTCCCCATTGTGCAGGGCTGTGTTAGGGCAGCGTTTCCAATGTACTTCCCCTTTATTTACTGACACTCGAACCTCTGACTCTGGTTCTACCACTTGGGATGTGATAACATTCAACCCAAGTGTGTGTGAGTCTGAGAAAGTATGTTTGAGCACATGTGTGTTTGTATATAGGTGTGTATGTGCATGCGTGTGCACTTGAATTCATAGTTGTCAGTGTGTTCATATGCGTGCGCATATCCGTGAGCATGAAAGTATGCATTTGCACATGTGTGCATGGTGCATAAGTGTGAATGTGGGAACCTTCCTGCTGAGGGTTGTGTCACTGACACACATTGATCTGTGTTTGATATGTATTGATTAAATATGAGAGAATGTAAGCAAAGAAAATGTCATGGGTGACTGGGACCTACCTCCTGCTTTGTAATTAGCTATATTGTATGGTCACTATGTATAAGAAAGACCTGTGTCAAGTAAGACAGATAAAGGGAAAATGTTCAGTTCGAAAGTGCCTTGCTGGAATTCAGGACAATGAAACGTTTATTCAATTACCTTTGTTACGAAGAGGCTTTCTATTTAATATTGAGACTTTGAAGGATTATGGAAAAAGGAATTTATTTCAAGTTTGGAATCATTTCTTTAAATGAGGTAATTGAAAGTTCACCGTGAACATCGGAGATTTTTAAACAAGGTTTCTAGAAATCACATGATTTGTGAGTGCTGTTTGCTTTTCTGTAGACCCTGCTGAGGCTATTTTAAGAGTGTCTGGCGTGGAGTCTCTTGTTTTATTTGGTTCAGTTAGAGGGAATCCAGCTAAGAACAAGTTGAGTTGGAGGAAAGCCTGCTAAGCACAAGTAGCCTAGCTGATCTCACCTATTTTTGAAAAAAATACCCTCTACTTCAGTTCGGGGAGAAACCTATTTTTTTCTTTTGAAAGAATGACTGAAAGAACATCTTAAAATTGTATTTGTTGAGCAAGCTGCGCCTGCAAGACTTCAGAGACAATCACACATAATTAATGACTTGATCACACATTTGAAAACATCAGAGCAATTTGCTTCAGAATAGAAAAACAAAAGAACTGTGGATGCTGGAAGTCCAAAACAGAAACAGAAACTGCTGAAGACATTCAGCAGGTCTGGCAGCATCTGCAGATTGAAAGCAGAGTTAACATTTCAGGTCTAATGACTCTTCTTCTGAACTTTGATCATAATAACCATCCATGGATACCTTTTACACCTCTCGTTGCTGCAGAAAGGCTGCCAACATCATCAAAGACCCATCCCACCCCGGTAATGATATCCTACAACTTCTTCCATCAGGCAGAAGATGCAGAAGCTTGAACACACAGACCAGCAGGTTCAAAAACAGCTTCTCCCATGCCTTGGTTAGGCTGATGAATGGACTCTCTAACTTCAAATAATGTTGATCTTGCCTTGCACATGTATTGTGTCATATAACCTGTATACCTCACTCTGTCCAAGTTTTTCTTTTTCACCCTATGATCTGTACATCCTTGCTTACTATGATCTGCCTGTACTGCTCGCAAACAAAGCTTTTCACTGTACTTAGGTACATGTGACAATAAATCAATCAATAACCGTTGGATAAAGTGTTTTTCTGTTCAGAAAACCAATCGCTGCAGAGAAAAATGCTCTCTCTTTTTGGAAGAGGGAGAGGGTGTGTGAGTGCATGTTACTGATTGTGTACATTAACCTATTACTACATCTTTATAGAATTTTTTATTGATAATAAAACAACAATTCCGTTCTATTAAGAAATTTGGTTGATATAACTTTTTGTTTTAAACCTGATTTAGATCAGGCATTTAATTGGTCACATTGATGACAAGGAACTTTTTTTAATTTTATATTGTGACCCATGGAGAAGTGAAATTAGAGAATTGGTAAAAATACTTTGGAATGTAGTTGCTTTTGTAATATACCAAATGCAGCAAACAATTTGTGCTTAGCAAACTCTCACAAACTGCAGTTGATGTAGACCAAATGATCTGTTTTAGTGATGTTAGTTATGGGATATAGATTCCATTGATATCATTAATTTATGAATAATACACTGACATCATTGGCTCACTGATTTAGTCCTGAGGTTTAGGTTAGTAACTGTCCACTCTGTGCCAATATTCCCTGAGATGTGATTTAATTCCCCAGAATAATTTGAGCAGGTGACTGGTCGCTGTTGGCATGGAAATATCAAAGCCTGTCTGAGCAGTTACATAAAACCTGGAGGTAATTTTTTCTGTAGATAGTGGCTTGTTGGGTATTTGGTTGATTTCTGTGACAATGTTATTTTAACCTTCAACAGCTGGTAAAAGACAAATGAGCATGACTCTCCCTCCTGGCTCACACCCCGTCCAAATCTTACAAAGAGACTGGTCGAGAGAGAGCGAACAGCACTCTCAACAGAGAATGAGAAAGAGAATGAAAGTGTGTGAAAGATGGTGAGCTTGAGAGAGGGAACATGTGAATGAGTGTGAAAGAGAGAAAAAACAAGGATTTGTAAGACCAAGAGAGCAAGAGGCAGAGATTCTGAGAGCAAGTGAAAGGACAGAAGAGGAAGACTATGAGTGAAATTGATTGAATTTAGGGGAAAGTGTAAGAGAGGTTGCACTTAAGAGCAGGGGGATACAAATGAGAGCATGAGAGAGGCTTGTTAAGGTCCACAAGCCACAGTGTGGACCATCCCTCTTAAAGCTTTAACATCAAATGTTGCTTAAACAGAACCTCCTTGCCCAGTGACGCCCACCACTGAGGACACAAAAAGAAGCAACTCCATGTTCCCCTCCAAGTCTTAAACATCCATACATAAAGATTAAACACCTTTCCTTCTCTGTCACTGAACCAATATCCAAAGATTTCCTACCGAGCATGACTGTGAGAGCACCTTCATCTCATATTTGTAACAATTCACTCCCATCTTCTGAAGGTGCATTTGCGATGGGCAGTAAATGCATCCTTGGCAGTGACACCCCCATCCTGATGGCACAGAAAAAAAAAGACTCAAAGTAATCTCTAAAGGGGGCTGGTATCCATATAGATTAGCTCTAATTTGATAGGATTGGAGAGATAAGTCACATTTGTCCAATCACATTAACATCCCCAGATTATTTGAGATAGATTTCTCTTTCTGACCTTGCATTGACCCTGTGGTTTATCAGAATTCACTCCCAATGTTTGAACAATGACCCAAGAAAAAGAGTTTGCTTTTAGCAGTTTTCACAATGCGTCGTTTCTTTGGTGACCAAACCTACTGAATGGTCTTGCTGAAGAATGATTAAATCTGTACTTCCGTGATTGCCAGCATTTACTTTCAGAGGGAAGTGTTTCCTAGTATGATGCGACCGCGCACTCCCAGTTTCAACACCTCACCCTTTTTCTCCAACCCTGTCTCTATCACAACTCGCTGTGTAACACACAACTGCCCAAGTCAGATGCTTATGTGTTCAAATCCCATTTCAGAGACTTATCACCAATATCTAGTTGACCATGCAATGCTGAGGAATGCTGCATTGTTGGAGGTGCTGACTACAGATGAGACCCTAAACCAAGCCCTGTCTGTGCACGCAGTCAGACATAAAAGATCCAAGGATATTTCTCAACTTACAGGAGATGGCTTCTCCCTCAAGTCCTGTCCAATGTTCATTAATATCATTCAAATAGATAATCAAATCATGATCATTAATTCTAGTGCTCAAATTGGATCCATTATTTCCTATGGCAGTGAAGAGCTATGAGATATTCTGAAGTGTTAAAAGAGAAACATGAGGATAATTTCTTTCACAAGAATCTATTCCTCTTTGCCCTCCTTTCTCAAGTAGAATTCAGAGGCTTTTAATCATCTCAAATTAGGCATGATGGGCTGAAAGTCCTCCTCCTGCGCAAACCAATTTTGTGATTCTGAGAATTAGATTGCTTCAAATAACACAGATAAATCATTTACAATATCGTCAGACTTGATGCTCAAATTTTCACACAAAAATGTCAGTGGTTCTGATTTGATTCAACCAACAATATCACCAACACATTATAATAAAATTCCACACTCTTCTTTCACAAGTTTCTATTGTCAATTGTCACATTGCCCAGTTTAATTGAATTATGACTCTTGCTTAGGTCATGGGCTGGAGATATAACGTGCTGTCTGGAAACTCCACATGCTTCGTAAAGTTTGATGCCAAGAATTGGACACTCTATCTCATATGAGCACCAACCAGTTTTTAAGAAGATTCATTAAAATTTCCTTGCCTGTATATACGACTTCATTTTTAGTCGGGTCCGGTGCTGGTAGAGGCAAAATGGTGTCGGAAGGGTATCACAGCAACATCGACAAGGTGAGCCAAGGTGAGAGACTGCAACATTGGTGAGTCTGGCACAGATGGTGGTGAAGGTGAATTGGCCCAGCAGCAAAGGTTGAAGCCCTAGAATCGGTGTCTTTAACGTTAGTTAGATCTAGCAAGACGGTGGTAGTTCTGAGGTGGCTCAGAACTCAAACATAGGTGGACTTCTCTTTAAGCTAAATCTTTTAATTTTTCTCTTATTCTTAAGCTATCAAAATGGAGCCATATTGTGGCCAAGAATGAAAGCTTTACGCTGTATTTCTCACTGTAAAACACATGTGACAATGAAAAGCCATTCATTCATTCAACTGATGTTATTACTGAACAACTCAGGTTACAGACTGGAATCTGGCTGGATACATCAAAATTTCTTTTGTTTTGCTTATAACCAGGTGGTCGTTCACTGAAACATAAGTTGTTTTAACAATAAAACAGAAGTTTATTAACCAAGAAAAAGTATAGACCAATTTATTTACACATAATACAAATTCAACAGTTTTTTAATCACGTTGGAAGTGTGATCCCATTAATCCCAAAACACTCCCTTACAGATCCTAAGACATCATTTGCATAGTACCCAAAAGCACCCACTGTTGAGTACTCACACCAGAGGAAAAAATCTTTTTCTTACACTGAAAGGTAACTGACTTCAATTCCCATTCTGGAGCTTTCATACACTTGGGTTTGTACATACTCATATTGGTGAGATGTCCTGAGCAAATGAGTAGGCAGCACAGACAGCACGTAGAGCTAATTGTCTGGGGGAATTGGTTGAGGAAAAGTGATAGAGGGAAGTAGTGAGAGAGGTAAAGCATGAGCCACAGTGGGAGTTATATGCAGTAGCAGAGCTAGAGTGAGTGTGCCATAGCAGAGAGAAGATGGTAACATTTACCTTGGCAGAATAGGGAATGTCATTGACTTTTTCCTTGCATTGCTGGGCACTCCTCCAGATGGCTGAGATTGCACTGACCAACACGGCAATCTCGGATGAGGCTTGCAGGGTCCGGTGTTAAGAGGACCTCCCTCTTCTGCATTACACCATCCACCATGACTCCCAGGTGCCTGTCCACAAAGAAGGAAACCAATATCCCCTTATCTAGTATGTCTGGGACAAATGTCACAAACCATACAGTGTAGCTGTGGACTGACAATGCACAACAAACTTAACAGTATGAGAGTTGCAGATATATCCTGGGATATCCTGGCAGAGAAACGTATTTCCAGTGACATAGAGTTGGAGGATCTGGCGCGCATCAGACAAGAGGGTCAACACAGGGACGAGGTTGTCAATTAAAGAGACTGGTTTGGGATGGTCATATGAGAGCCTTGTGAACAGAAGCCTTCCATGAGAATTAACAAAAATTACACTTTAACAAAACATGGTCAAATTCAGCCCATGGCCTCCTGTGCTATGCGTCTTTAAGGTTTCTTCAATTTTCATTGCGACCTCATTGTGCCATAAAGCTCAGGGAAAGTACGCTTCCATTTCCTTGTTTGATTTTGACAAGGCTTTTAAGTTAACAGTTTACATTGCTTTCACAAAGCTAACCTGTAGATCTCGCCTTGGGCTGTGCAAAGCTGTGATAATGTACTTTAGATGACGCAGTATTTCCCATTTTCGCATCCGAGGTGGAAGGTCATGGGTTAAAGTCCAACACCAACACCCAGCAATAGCCAAGCACCGATTGTATAGCAAGGGAATGGGGGCAACAACCATCCAACAAGATGTTGTCTGAAGCCCTTTCTGCCCTCTCTCCTGTGGCAAATTTTTCATTGAAGCCCTGGGGAGTTCCAACAGGCTAATGTTTATTCCCCAAACAACATCAAAACCAGATTGTCCATCCTGAGCATGATCGTATTTGTCAGAGTATGCTTTGCACAAATTGGCCATTCCTTTGCATAAATAAGTTTACAGTAAACACACTTTAAATGGACTGAATGGCCTAAATCATGAGATCCTAAGAAATAGAAGGAAGCCATTTTGTCCTCTGTGCCTGCATCACCATTCAACAAAATTGTTGCTGCCATGATTATGATCTCAACTCCACTTTTCTGCCACCCTCCCTGGATTCCCCTCTTGACTAAGAATCTGTCTAAATGAACCACTCTCCGTTGCCATCTGCAGAAAAAAGTCCAAAGATTAATGACCCTCTAATAGAAGAAATTCCTTCCTGCTTTTAAATTGTAGACCTCCATTTTAAACTGTGCCACCTCATTATAGATTTCCGCATGAGAATCTCCCACTCAGCCTGTTCCCTGTCAAGCCCCCTCAGAATAATATTCCATCGCATCTTACAAGGCACCAATGAATATAGACTCAATCTGCTCAACCTTTCCTCATAAGGCAAATCCATTCATCTCAAGAATCAGCCAACTTAACCTTCTCTGATTTGTTTCCAATGCAAGTCTATTGTTTCTTAAATAAGGGACCCAAGGTGAAATAACTCCACAGAGGCCGGTATCCAGTCATCAATTCATACTTTATTTACATGTGGCTGGTCCTTGATACTGATCCAGCTCCCTCAGAACCAGCTGTCAGAGTGAACAGAACCTCTGACACTCCTGTTCTTATCTGGTCCAATCAGGACTCCCTGATTGGGCCAGATTAACAGCCCTAATCAGGGAACTCATATTCTATGAGGTCCACCTAGCTGACCTTGTTACGATCACTACACAAAGCTACACACAGCATTCTAGATGGAGTCTCACCAGCACACTGCATGATTGTAGTAAGACTTCCCTTGTTTGATACCTTGCAATAAAGATTAACATTCTACTTGCCTTCCGAATCACATTCTGCAATTACATACTGACTTTGTGTGATTCATGCACGAGGATTCTCAAGTCCCTCTGTATTGCAGAGTTTGCAATCTCTTTCCCTTTAAATAATGTGCTGTTTCCCTGTTCTTCTTCTTACTAAAGTGGTTGTTATATTTCCCTACATTATATTCCATCTATCTGCCACCTTTTTGCCCACTCACATTATCCATCCAAGGCCCTTTTACAGACACTTTGGGTAAAATTTGGCTCAAGAGCCAGAGGGGGGCCCTATATTGTCACAGTTTGAAGATTTGTCACAATGGAGGCTATCCTCAGGACTGAGGACAGCAGTGGGGGAAGACAGAACGGAATTATATGCAATTACCTTAATATATTTGCTAAATTTGTTTACTTTGTCCCATGGGTTTGTAATTCACAAAATCATATCATAGAAACCTTACAGTGTGGAAACAGTCCATTCAGTCCAACACCAACCCTCCGAAGAACATCCCACCCAGACACATCCCCCTACCCTATCCCTGTAATACTGCATTTCCCATGACTAATCCACCTAGTCCACACATCCCTGAACACTGTGGCCAATTCACAACCTTCACATCTTTGGACTGTAGAAGGAAACCAGAACACCCGGAGGAAACCCACGCAGACACAGGAAGAATATGCAAACTCCACACAGACAGTCGCCCGAGGGTGGAATTGAACCTGGGTCCCTGACAGTGTGAGGCAGCAGTGCTAACCACTGAGCCACCATGCCGCATCGTCATGTCCCAGAATGAAGGAGATTGTTCCAGCTGCAAATTTAATTTCAACTTTTACAGTCAATCGGATGCCAAATGAATCCTTTCTAAATGACACTGGAAACATTCCCAGTCTAATGTAGTTCTGTTTTAATACAACAATTATATTGATAGCAATGCATGTACAAATCATTCAGGAGCACTTTAGCTTCTCTTGTTTATCCAGCACATGAAGAAATACTGCGACTACTGGGGTGCCTACAGATGAGCCAGTAATGTGCCAAAACATCTAAATGATGGTGAACAAGCAATCTGTTGTTGTTATTTTGTGTTGGCCATTGAAGGAGTTGGATTCCCCTGAGAACGTCTGACTTTTCATGATATTGCGGCTTTGCCATCCATCCTTGCCTCAGCACACATTTGCCACTTCCATACTTATTGTACCAGCCTATTCTGAGCAAACCTCCCTCCTTCTAGCCTTCATAAATGAGACGGCAACCAAAACTCTGCCATTCATTACAAAGCGTTCGCAGCAGTCTTCAGCCAGAAGTGCCGAGTGGATAATTCATCTTGTCCTCCTCCACTGGCTTCCAGCATCATAGATGCCAGTCTGCAGCCAATTCAATTCACTCCATATGAAATGAAGAAACGATTGGAGGCATTGAATTCTGCAAAAGCTTTGGGCCTCAACAACATTCTGGCAATAGCGATGAAAGCTTGTGCTCCAGAACTAGCCACACCCCTAGCCAAGCTGTTCCAGTTCACCTACATGTTCCCAAAAATGCAAAAAAATTGACCAGGCAAGTCCTATGCATAAAAAGCAGGACCATTACAACCCAGAGACAGCACGAACTGCAGATGCTGGAGTCAGAGTCAATACAGTGTAGAGCTGGAAGAACACAACAGGTCAAGCAGCATCAGAGAAACAGGAAAGTCAACGTTTCAGGTCAGGGACCCTTTATCAGGACTCATTCGACTTTCCTGCTCCTCTGATGCTAAGACTGACAGCTCTTAACATCAAGGTCACAATTGACCGAGTGTGGCATCAAGAAGCTCAAGCAAAACTGGAAACAATGAGAACTGGGGCAAACTCTCTGCTGATTGGAGTTATACATGACAAAAGGAAAGATGGCTGTAATTGTTGAAGGTCAGCCATCTCAGCTCCAGTACATCTCTGTAGGAGTTCCTTAAGGTAGTGTCCTAGGCCCAAACATCTTTAGCTGCTTCATCAATGACTTTCCCTCCATCATAAGGTCAGAAGTGGGGATGTTCGCTGATGATTGCACAATGTTCAGCACCATTCGTGACTCCTCAGATACTGAAGCAGCCCATGTTCAAATGCAACAAGATCTAGATGACATTCAGGCTTAGGCTGAAATGTGGCAAGTAACATTCACGCCACACAAATGCTGCAAAATGACCATCACCAATAAGAGACAATTTCACCACTGCCCCTTGACATTCAATGGGATTACTTATCATTGAAACTCCACTATCAACATCCTGGGGGTTACCATTGAACAGAAGCTCAACTGGACTTGCCATACAAATACAGTGGCTGCAAGAACAGATCAAAAGCTAGGAATATTGTAGTGAGAAATTCACCTCCTTACTCCCCAATGGCCTGCCCAACGGCTACAATGCCCAAGTCAGGAGTGTGATGGAATATGCCCCACTTGCCTGGATGGGTGCAGTTCCAAAAAACTCAAGAAGCTTGATACTATCCAAGACAAAGCAACCCCCTCTTGATTGGCACCACATCCACAAGCACCCACTCCCTCCACCACAGATGTTTAGTAGCAGCAGTGTGTACTATCTACAAGATGCACTGCAGAAATTCACCAAAGATCCTCACTCAGCACCTTCAAACATAGTTCTATCTAGATGGTCAAGCACAGCAGATACATGGGAACTCCACCCCCTGTAAGTTTCCATCTGAGCCACTCACCATCCTGACTTCGAAACACATTGCCATTCCCTCAGTGTCACTGGGTCAAAATTCTGGAATTCCTGCCCTAATGGCATTGTGGGTTTACATACAGCACATGGTCTGCAGCAGTTCAAGAAGGCAGCTCACCACCATCTTCTCAGGGGCAATTTGGGATGGGCAATAAATGTTACCCCAGCCAATGATGCCCACGTTCCATGAGAGTGAATAAAAAAAACTGGCCTGTAACAAGTTTCACTCATGAATCAACCCTACGGTCACTATCTACGCTAACTCCTACGCATGGATTTTAAAATTGGCAGCTTTTTCCCCAAATGCCTCCACATTCTCTGCCCTCCAAGTCTCTGTAATCTCCTACAGCCCCATGACTCTCCGTTACACTCTTTATTCATTCCAGATTTTAAACAGTCCACCATCACCATCTATGTCACACAGCATCCAGACCAGGTAAAGGAGCAGATATCCTAATGATCTGGTGACATGGATTGAAACTCCACCACATGCAGATGGTGAAATTTGAATTCAATAGATAAAAAAAAAAATGCTAGCCTAAAGATAACCATTCAACCCACTGTCGATTGTTGTCAAAACCTGTCTGACTGAGCCCATCAATTCTACTTCACCATTCAATGAGCTCATGGCTCTTTTGATAATCCTCAACTCTACTTTGCTGTCTTTCCTCCTTTATCCTTGATTCTCTTGGATGACGGATTATAGTTTAGTGAAGGCATTGAAGGTGATTCCTAGAAATCTTGTTACATTAAAACCTGGAATGAGTGGGTTATATTATCTGGAAGGATTGGACAGGCTGGGCTTGTTTTCATTGGAGATTCAAAAAGCGAGGTGAATTTCATCAAAATATATAAGATTTTTATTTTCTGAAGAAGGGTACCGACCTGAAACACCAACTTTCCTGCTCCTCTGATGCTGCCTGGCCTGCTGTGTTCCTCCAGCTCCACGCTGTGTTATCTCTGACTCCAGCATCGGCAGTTCTTACTATCTCTGACATAAGACCTTGAACAGTTTTGACAAGGTGGACTTAGGAAGGATATTTCCTCCCATGGTTAAGTCCGCAGCTGAGGACACTTTCAAAATTAGGAGTTGCAATTTTAGAGGAGAGAGGAGGGGAATATTTTTCTCTCAGAGGGTTGTGCATTCTTGGAACCCTATATTTTTAATATTCATTCACAGGATGAGGGCATCACTGGCTAGGCCAGCATTCATTCCCATTCCTAATTGCCCAGAGGGCAGTTAAGAGTCGACCACATTGCTGTGGGTCTGGAGTCACATGTAGGCCAGACCAGGCGAGGATGGCAGTTTCCTTCCCTAAAGGACATTAGTGAACCAGGTGGGCTTTTCCCCAACAATCAGCTCATGTTTACCATTAGATTCCTAATCCCATATTTCTTTTTTCCTCTGAATTCAAATTCAACCATCTGCTGTGGGGGGATTTGAACTCAGGTACCCAGAACGTTATCTGGGTCTCTGGATTGACAGTGATAATAATACCACTAAGCTATCACCTCCCCCTTACTCTGCCTCAGATAACATTGGACAGGTATCATTAAATATTTTTAAGGCAGCGGTAGATAGATTATTTTGAGATAGGAGAATCAAAGGTTATAGGAGGTACGTGGGAATGCAGAACTCAGAGCACAAACAGATCCACCATGAGCTTATTGAATGATTGAGCAGGCTTGATGAACCAAATTGCCTACTACTGCTCTGTATTCGGATGTACATAGATTTGTTTGGACCCAGTTAGAGCAGTTGAGAATCGAGGGATTACAGTTAGAGATATTTGATTGAGGTGTTTAAAATCACTTTACATGGACTAAATACTTCCAGTAGCTAAAGCGGCAATAACCAAGGGACACAGATTTAAGGTGATTTGCAAAGAACCAAAGGTGATGCGAAATAATATTTTTTATTCAATAAACTAGGATGTGAGACATGCTGACTGATAGGGCAGTAGATTCAGTTTCAACTATAGCTTCCAAAATTGCATTGGATAAATACTGGAGGAAGAAAACAATTGCCAAAATATGAGGATTGGGACTAAGTGGAAGACTGCCCTTTTAGATCATAAACATAGATTGAATGGGCCAATTTGCCTCCATCTGTACTATTCGACTGGATGGTTTTATGAGTTTATATCACTGACTCTGGCAAAATGGTTAGATTCTATTTTGTAAAATCTTCAGGAACTGGCAGGAACCTTGAGATGATGTCATACAGATGCACATTACTGAGCCTAAATAGCACAGAGTGGGCAGAATTAGAATAGCCTTCATAGTTCAGACTTTTGAGTATAGGAGTTGGGATGTTATCTTGAGGTGGATACTAAGTAAAAAAAACAAAAGAACTGAGGATGCTGTAAATCAGAGGCAAATATAGAAATTGGTGGAAAAGCTCAGCAGGTCTGGCAGCATCTGTGGAGGGAAATCAGAGTTAACGTTTCGGATAAATGACCCTTTCTCAGAACCATTCTGTTCTGTTCTGAGGAAGGGTCACTTGACCCAAAACATTATCTCTGATTCTCTCCACAGATGCTGTCAGACCTGCTGAGCTTTTCCAGCAATTTCTATTTTTATCTTGAGATTGGACATTGATGAGGCCTTTTCTGGAGTATTGTGCCCAGTTCTGGTCTCCCTGTAATAGGAAGGATATTATTAAGCTGGAGAGGGTTCAAAAAATGTTTACCAGGATGTTGCCAGGAGTGGAGGATTTGAGTTATAAGGAAATGCAGGATAGGCTGGGACTTTTTTCACTGGACCGTAGAAGGTTAGGAGGAGATCTGATCGGAGTTTATAAAATAATGATGGTATAGATAAGGTAAATGGTAAGTGTCTTTTCCCTATGTTGGGGGATTTCGAGACTAGGGGGCATATTTTAAGGTGAGAGGAGAAAGATTTTAAAAAGACATGAGGGGCAAATTTTTTACACAGAGAATTGTTTGTGTGTGGAATGAACTGCCAGAGAAAGTGATGGAGGCTGGTACAGTTACAACATTTAAAAGATATGTAGTTAAATACATGAATAAGAAGCGTTTGGAGGGATATGGGCCAAGCTTAATTTGGGATTATGGTTGGCATGGACTAATTGGACCGAAGGGTCTGTTTCTGTGCTATCTGACTCCATGACTCTGTGACTCTCAAGACCATATGAATGTTATCACACAAAGTCCTTAGTCAGAGCCTGGCAAGTATACAATTACAATTTATAAAGTATTCAGCATTAATTTATAATAAATGTTGTACTTCGAAGTCCAAGCTTGAAGTCAGTTCTTGACTTTGCCTTTTCCTAACCAGTCTGTTTTCATCCTAAATTCATTCTGTGGCATCAAACCACACAATAAAAGAAGTTCCAGTGAGGAGAGAGAAGGAGAATCAGATGGAGCCTTTCTGTTTGCGCAAAGGTCAATAGAATTGCAGAGAAAAACAGTGAAGTTCAGATCGATCAAAAGGATTTGACTCATTTGTCTCAGTATCCTTTCCTATTTCCGAAATAACTGTCCCTGATTCCACCTTCATTTCGCTATTGTCAGGAGGGAGTGATGATTAGCATTCCGGGTGGTTAGATGATGTGGATGGGTAAGGTTTTGTCAGAATATCATTGGCGCATGAGGGGAATATGAGAAAACTGCAGTCAGTTCATTAGAATGATGTGCAGAGAGGGAATAATTCCCAGGAGGACATGCTCTGCAACATACTGCTGAACCTTCACGAGCATTATCACTAGAGGGACAAACAGCCATTGTTTAGGATCTGAGAAAGTGAAAAACCATGCTTATATAGAATCTTTCACAGTTTCTGGATGTCAAATGACACTTCATGGGCAGTGCAACACTTTTGAAGTTTAGTTTGAACATTCGTAAGACAGGGAAATAAGACAAGCAGGGCACACTTTAAAACATCTGCTGAAAGTGCACAGCAAAATCCCACTGACAGAATTTCTGTGTTCCAATCATCTACGTGGTCTGCTGTGGCATTATTCGCCATCAGGACAACAGATGATCTGTCTCTAGCTTGTCGAGATTTAAGCAAATCTCATTGTCATTTGACTCAATCCAGAAACATGTGTTATGTTATTATGCAACAGACGTATTAAAGTGTGAAATGAGATATAACATTTTTAATCAAATTAAATTCTTTAGATTTAATTAATATTGTCACGTGTCCCTAGGTACAGTGAACAGTGTATAATATCACCACGTTCCAATGTCATCTTGGATTAGGAATAAATTAATGAATAAATTGTACAAATGGTAAAATACTGAATAAATTAATATTAAATTGATATTACTAAAACTGAAACAGCTTCAAATGTTCATCAAATCTACATTGGCTTTATTCACTTCTAGCCAGTAGAACTTGTACATTGATTGTTCTAACAAGTCAAATGATGGGTATAGAATGAGACGATTTACACCACATCATTGGTTCTGGAAGGATTGAATGGGCATAAAAGAGCTGCCAATTAATAGTGATTGGTTTATCTGTAAAATTTAAGGAATACCTCTCAGAGTCAGGCATCTCTCCACCATCTTCCTAAGGGCAATTAGGGGCTGGGCAACTAATGCCAGTTTTGCCAGGAATACCCACAACTCATGAAAAAAATAAATTGAAGCAAACTTGACTGAACCTCCTGCAGACCTACAAACCAACCAAGCTCTCCATTACACTCTCTCCATCCCTTTGTGAATCCTTTCTGTCTACCATTAGCTGCCATCTCCTTAGTTGCCTAGGACCCACTCTGTGGAATGCCCAAGAAATGATTTCCAGCATGTGTGCAATCAAGATTACTCCTGCACCCTTCTCCTTGAGATTTCTAAAGGCAAGGCAAAGACAAACTGCACCCAACTAAAACAGATTCTCAGGGTTTATACTAACTCTTTATTCATTCATGGGATGAGGGCATCACTGGCCAGGCAGCATTCATTGCCCAGAGGGCAGTTAAGAGTCAACCACATTGCTGTGGATCTGGAGTCACATATAGGCCAAACTAGGTAAGGATGGCAGTTTCCTTCCCTAAAGGACATTAGTGAATCAGATGAGTTTTTCCTGACAATCAACAATGGATTCATGGTCATCATTAGATTCTTAATTCCAGATATTTATTGAATTCAAATTCCACCATCCGCCACTGAGAGATTCGAACCCAGGTCCCCAGAACATTATCTGAGTCTCTGGATTAACAGTACAGCAATAATACCACTAGGCCAACACCTCCACTATGTTAGCGTCAAAGAATTGCAGTTCATGTTTAGTACTGACCCAAACATGAATCTGTAGATTAAAATCTTGTGGCCATCAATGCTTTCAGATGCAGGAGGGAACCAGGTAGGTTTTCCTGTCACTGGGTGCTCTGCTAAAAAGTGCATGAACAAAGCAGCCCACATGACTGTCAAAAATTTGCCAGCTGTTTGCCACCTTAAACATTCACTTCCTCCACCGCTGGCACATTGTAGCAGTAGTGTGCACCACTTGCAAGATGCACTACAGCAATTCGCTCAAGTGTGTTTGGCAGCACCTCCCAAACCCATAACCTCTGCCATCTAGAAGGACAAGGGCAGCAGATACATGGGAACAACACCCCCTGCAAATTCCCCTTCAAGCTACTTACCTTCCTGACTTGGAATTATATTCAGAAGTCACACAACACCAGGTTATGATCCAACTGTGATAGTAGGAACTGCCAATGCTGGAGAATCTGAGATAACAAGGTGTAGAGCTGGATGAACACAGCAGGCCAAGCAGCATCAGAGGAGCAGGAAGGCTGACGTTTCGGGCCTAGACCCTTTTTC
>NC_063340.1:89033981-89046050 GCF_021869965.1 Rhincodon typus
GTGTCGGAGAAAGGAGATAGCAAGAACTGCAGATGCTGGAGTCAGAGACAACACAGTCTGGAGCTGGAGGAACACAGCAGGCCAGGCAGCATCAGAGGAGCAGAAAAGTAGATGTTTTGGGTCGGTCTGAAACGGCAACTTTCCTGCTCCTCTGATGCCACCTGGCCTGCTGTGTTCCTCCAGCTCCACACTGTGTTGTCGGAGAAAGGAGATGCCCCACACAACTACAATATATCTTGTGCATCACAGAGTAGACATTCAGTCACTTTGCCTGGAAGCAATCTCCTTGGAGAGGCAGGGAATCAATTTAAAGCAAAAAAAAATCCTCGGGCCAATGAGAGGAGAAAATGCACAAAACTTCCTCTCTGACCACCTCAGACAATGGAAGCGAGACTAGGAAACCAATGTTTAACCAACATCACTAAGTATTCACCTCTTGCACAAGGTGGTCCCTGCTCCACTCAGAAACTATTTCACCTCTCATTTGAAGGAAGTTAAAAGCCTGAAAAGGTTCTTATGCCCAAAGCTCACCTAATCCCTGATATAATCAATTCATTTTCAGAACTGGTTACCACCATCATGCTCAGAACAATCAAGACAATTCGTGGATCCAACTGCACTGGCCTTCAAATGTTGTGAGACTGAAAGGAACTGATTTTATTTGATTTATTACTGTTATTAGGTATTAAGGTACAGTAAAAAATGTTGCCTTACATGCTTTACAGACAGATCGTACTACACAAGTGTGTCAGGTTAATAGAATGAGTGCAGGATACAGTGTTATAGCTATCGAGAAGGTGCAGAGAGAGATCAACTTTAACATTAAAGAGGTCCATTCAAAAGTCTGATAACAGTGAGGAAGAAACTGTTCTTGATTCTACTGATGTGAAATCCAGTCCTTTCGTAAGTCCTTACTGAAGTACTTAACGACGGAATTACAGGGACTTACATTTTTTTCCTTTAATCATTCACAGGATGAGGGCGTTGCTGGCCAGGCAGTATTTATTGTCCATCCCTAATTGCCCAGAGGGCAGTTAAGAGTCAACCACATTGCTGTGGGTCTGGAGTCACACGTAGGCCAGACTGGGTAAGGATGGCAGATTCCTTCCCGAAAGGGCATTAGTGAGCCAGATGGGTTTTTCAGGACAATCGATTCATGGTCATAATTAGATCCTTAATTCCAGACTTTTATTGAATTCAAGTTTCACCATCTGCCATGGCAGGATTCAAACCCGGGCCCCCAAAACGGTATCTGGGTCTCCGGATTAACAGTCTAGCAATAACACCACTAGGGCATCACCTCCCCATATGCCTGTATATTAGAGATGAAGGATTGGTTTGCAATTTTAATTTAGCATTCTTTTTATTTTAATAACCTGTCCCCCCCACCTCACTGTTACCGGCTGAATTTGTTTGTGTCTTTTTGCTATCTCATGATGTTTGCATTGTCTTCATGCTTTTAACCTGAGCCCAAGGCCCAAGTATCAAATGTCTGATTGAAGTTACATTACAATTCAACCTTTGAGTTTCAGAGGATCATTTAGTACAGAATAGACCCTTCAGCTCTTTGAGTTTGTACTGCCAAAAGTACACAACCTACGTTAGTTACACTTTCCAGCTACTTGAATAAGAGACCATTGTTATTAACCATGATGTGGAGGTTCTGGTGTTGGACTGGGGTGGACAAAGTTAGAAGTCACATGACACCAGGTTATAGTCCAACAGGTTTATTTAAAATCACAAGCTTTCAGAGTGCAGCTCCTTCGTCAGGTGAAGTGGAGGGAAGCGCACAGGCACAGAATACATAGGCGAAGAGATAATAGCAAGATAATTCCTGCATTCTGAGGAAGGGTCACGAGACCCAAAACATTAACTCTGATTTCTCTTCACAGGTGCAGCCAGTTCTGCTGAGCTTTCCCAGCAATTTCTATTTTTGTTTCTGATTTACAACATCCACAGATCTTTTGGTTTTTATTTGGCTCAGTGGTTAGCACTGCTGCCTCACAGTGCCAGGAACACAGGTTCGATTCCACCCTCAGGTGACTGTGTGGAGTTTGCACATTCTCTCTGTGTCTGCATGTGTTTCCTTTCGGTGCTCCGGTTTCCTCCCACAGACCAAAGATATGCAGGTTAGGTGGATTGGTTATGCTAAATTTCCCCATTGTGTCCAGGGATTTGCAGGTTAGGTGGATTGACCAATGGGAAATGCAGAGTAACAGGGAAGGGGTAGGGGGTTGGGTCGGGGTGGGTCTAGGTAGGATCCTCTTCGGATGTCGTTGTAGCTTGATGGGCCAAATAGCCTGCTTCCACACTGCAGGGATTTTATGATTCTATGATATGAAAGGCATATTCCCCTTAACAGAGGTGGCAAAAGCCAGAAAGTATCGATTTAAAGCAAAAGGAGTGTTAAGGAATTTCTCTGGCCGGAGGTTGTTGGGATTCCAGGACTACTGGCTGAAAGCAGGATAGAGACAGAATCACCACCACATTTGAAAATTGACTTGGATTTGTAACGAGCTCCCAAAACATATAGGGCAACACCTAAAAGGCTGGAGTTTGAGATGAGACTGGACAGTTGTTTTCTGGCCAACACAGACTGGTGGAACAAAGGTCTCCTACTGTTTTGCATCACTTTTTATCTTCCATATTCTAAACTAAAGTGGTATGAGTAGTGCACAGAGATCAAGCTTTTCACTTCTTGATTTCTACAAAATTGTTCTCACATTTTTGTAACTCAATTTATTTTTGAAACATTTTATTAGTTTTCTATCATCCTTCAATAAAAAGCTGTGAGTTCTTACATTTTGTTTCTAAACATCTGGATTCAATCTACTGATCTGCCATACCGAAGAATAGAAATTGATTTCATCTGGCTGGAAAGTGGAAAATGGTTCTCAGAAGTGATGTGAAAGTTTCAAATGTAAAGGATTGGTATCAAAGTAAAGCTCATTTCGAGAGTGAAAACATCCTGGGAATAGCCTAAGCCATAAATTTAGGGCAACGTGGTGGCTCAGTGGTTAGCGCCAGGAATCCAGGTTCAATCCAAGCCTAGGGTTACTGTCTGTGTGGAGTGTGCACATTCTCCCTCTGTCTGTGTGGGTTTCCTCCCACGGTCCAAAGATGTGCAGGTTAGGTGGATTGACCATGCTAAATTGCCCATAATGTCCGAGGACGTGCAGTTTAGAAGGATCAGCCATGGTAAATGTGGAGTAATGGGTTTGGGTGAAATGCTGTTCAGAGATTTGATGCAGACTTGATGGACTGAATGGCCTATTCCTGTAGTGTAGGGATTCTATGACCATGCGCAGCGTACAGGGACTTCATACCATCCCACCTTAGGCATCTATTACCATTCTTTCATTGCCATTGGTTTAGAATCCTATTTTATCAGCTGGTCCATCTACTTTCAAAGATTTATGTATGTGAACTTCAGATCCAACAGTCCCTTGAGAATGTTATCATTTACCTTCGGTTGTATCTCACCTTGTTGTTTTCAAGAAGGAAATAGGTATCATTCTTAGGGCTAAAGGGATCAAAGGATATGGGTGAACAGAGCACTGAGTTCATTGATCAGCCATGATCATATTGAATGGTGAAGCAGACTCAAAGGGTTGAATGTCCTATTCCTGTTCCTATTTTTCTTATTCTTCTGATGAGAATGTGTCACTTTGGGCTTCTTAGCAATAAACTTCAAAATTCTGCCTGGAGTTTCAAAATTCTGCACTGAATTTCAATATTTTGTATTGAAATTCAACATACTGCATTAAACTTCAATATTCTGCCTTGAATTTCATACCTCTACATTAAATTTCAAAATTTTGCTTTAAGTTTCATGACCATGTGACCAATTCGCCAGACTGTGTCTAACCTGCTGAATTCTGTTACCAGATGGGATATAATGGCGGAATCTTACATCTGATCTCATCTAAGGCACTTGCAAAATTCTCATGCCATCCAGAACCATGTGATTGTCACAGTGCAATTGCGTCCCTACATTAGCAAGATGCTGCACTAGGGAAAGTGCACGTGCACACCGACACAGAGGCACACAGACACACTTTCACATTCACAGACGCCTCATTCTCACAGTCACACAGACACACATTCACATACAGACATGCATGTACACTCACACAGACACACACAAACAAACATGCACGTGCACTCACACAGACACACACACAGTGTCACGTACACACTCACATACGAGACTTTGCCAAACACCTTTTCGAAGCTGTTGCTGAGGGACCCTACTGAAAGGGAACCCAGGTAAGCAGAAGTGTGTAGGAAGATCATAAATGCAGTCAGAAGAGAGTGTCTGCTGGTGTTTAAATGACAGACTGCGTGAATTAGCAGAAACACAGCATGATGGGATATTTAGCTCATAATCGGAAGGAGCAGAATGTGTGTGTACTGGAGCTCAACGGTTTAAATGAGCTTGGCTGACAGGGAGACATAGATAACACAAAATCTGGACAGATGGTGCAAGAGGGAATAACTCTTAAATATAATTAAACCGGAGCAGTGTTGCAAGCAGAATGAGAGTTTGATAATGTTATATAAAAACACAATAAGGCTGTAAGACTAGAGTTGATCAAGTGAGTACATTATACTGAGAGATAGCTGGAATATGGCAATGAAGGGAAGGCAGGAACCTTGAAGACACATGTAGATAATGATCAAAAACCATTGTGAAGCTGAAAACAATGGTGTGACATTTGAGGAGTCAGTCTGAGTCTCAGTCTTAGAGAGATAGAATGAGTTTGTGCTTTCTGACGGGCGTTTATGGATGAAATGTAGCTCTCAGTTCAGTGAATGTGACATTAAAGAGTAGGGACAAGTGATGATCCCAGCATGCAATAAGTCTCTCAAGGGTGAATTTACAGACACTTCTCTCCTGTATCTGTCACATCTTATTATTGTTTTTCAATACAAACAGAAAGTGCTGGAGAAACTCAGCATGTCTGGAAGCATCAGTACAAAAAGAAATAGAGCTAAGGTTTTGAGTCTAATATGACTTCTCTTTTGAGCCTTTTTTGCAAAGTTGATACAGCTCATGGGCCTACAACTGGTTGATTCTGTGACATTTCTGATCTCGGTGAACATCATGACCATTTTGTCTTTTCTGTCAGCACATGGTTCTGCACATTGGATAAGTCATTTGATAGGTCTTGTGGATCCAGGGGAACTGGCTCAATCATAAGAACATAAGACCGTAAGAAGTAGGCCATTCAGCCCACGAATCTGCTCTGCTATTCAATGAGTTTACGGCTGATCTGATAAGTTAAATGGGATCAAGGCCTTTTAAAGAACCCTATTTACAAGAAAAGAAGAGGACAAACAAGATGTCTGTATGTTGCTTCTTTTGTTTTCTTTTCTACCCAATTATATGATACAACCAAGTAATGAAGGGCCAGAAGACCATCCTTTCCACCTCTCTCTCACTAACTCTGCAATGTCACGACTACTTTGTGAGATGTTGCTTATCTATTTAGGGGAAGTGGCAGCCCAGTAGTAATGTCCTGGACTAGCAACCCTGAACCACAAGCTAATGTCCCGGGAACATGGGTTTGAATTCCATCATGACAGATGTTGACTTTTGAATTCAATAAAACAAAGTTGGTCTAATGATGATCACTATTGATTATCACAAAAACCCATAGGGAAGGAAATCTGCCTTCCAGACCTGGTGTGACACAGATATCACTCCAAACCCACAAACATATCGTTGACCCTTAACTGCCTTCTGAGCATTGAGTGATGGACAGTAAATGCTGACCTAGCAGGGATGCCTACATCCTATTCACAAATAAAATAAACACTTCACCAATTTAACTTTCAAGAGATTTGGAGCAAATTACTGCAAATGATGGAATCTGTACAGAAAACAAAAAGTGTTGGAGATCACAGTGGGTCAGACAACATCCATGGAGAGAGAGCAAGCTACAGTTTCAAGTCTAGATGGCTCTTCATCAGAGCTCTGACGAAGAATCATCTTGACTCGAAACATTAGCTTGCTTTCTCTCCATGGATGCTGCCTGACCCGTTGTGATGTCCAGCACTTTTTGTTTTCTGTAACTTTCCAGAGTGTTGGGTCAGGATTGTGCATCATTTCTTTCTAGTTTATCAAACTATCAGTAAATTGGAAGCTGAAGGATTAAGTGCAAGTGGATATTTTATTACTGCTGGTAAACAGCAATACAAGATCACAAACCTAATTGCAAATTTCAGCACTTCTAATTGGTTTGCTGGAAACTATTCAGCCCCCGTGCTTAGAATATAGCTAAGAAGTATTCATTAGCAAATATTGCACTATTAAAAAATATTTATGAGATCTGGACAGCGAGAAGATTGCAAAGTCAATGTGTTCCAGATTTTCTGAGTCACACTTCCTCAATTGTTGTTGACTTTCAGTGCAGCGAATGTTGGGAGCAGGCAGCCTTGAGTTTACTTTGGAGGGACGTTTGCTGGGAACTGCTCAGTAAAATGTTCATCGGTTACATGCCAACTTCAGAAACAAAAGAGCATAACAGCCAATGTAAAATGATGGAATTGTTGATGTTGGGGCAGCACTGTGACTCAGTGGTTAGCACTGCTGCCTCACGGTGCTAGGGACCTGTGTTCGATTCTAGCCGCGGGCGACTGTCTGTGTGGAGTTTGCACATTCTCCCCGTGTCTGCGTGGGTTTCCTCCGGGTGCTCCGGTTTCCTCCCACAGTCCAAAGATGTGCAGTTTAGGGTGGATTGGTCAAACCAAATTGCCCTTGGTGTCCAAAGATGTGCAGGCTAGTGGGTTAGCCATGGAAAATGCAGGGATAGGGTAGGTGGTTGGGTGTGGGCAGGATGCTCTTCGGAGTGTTGGTGTGGACTTGATGAGCTGAATGGCCTGTTTCCACACTGTAGGAATTCTACAAATAAATCTTATATGTAGTGTAAATGACACGCTAAATGGTCTGATGTAATCACAGAGTAGGGTAGAATATTTAGCACATCAAATGAGGAAACAGAATCACAGAATGGAGGGCATTGTCTGTTCTGTCTATCTGAAAAAAACACAGCAAGTTCCAATCCCCTGTCCATTCCTCAGAGACATAGATATATTTTTCTTTTCGGTTTATGATCCAATTTTCTTTCAAAAGCCCAGATTGAATCAGCCTCCACTGCACTTACAGGCAGTTCATTCCAGCATCTAACCACTCACTCTGAAATGTTTCTCATCACATTACTGATGGTTCCTTTGCAAGTCACCTTAAGTGCTAACTGGTGCTTGACTCCTCAGCTAATGGGAACAGCTTCTATCAATTTGCTCTGTCAAGACCCTTGATGCTTTTGACCCCAGGAAATTTAATCAAGTCTTTTCTTAACCTTCTGTAAAGAGATGACATGGCTTTCTCCAATCACTCCATGGAACTGAAATCACTGTTCTGAAGAAAGGTCTTTGGACCCAAAACATCAACTCCACTTTCTCGCTACAAATGCTACCAGAATTTGACTATTTCCAGCAATATTGATCCCATGTAATTCCACTTATCCCTGAAACCATTCTCCTAAATCTTTTACTCAGATACCTTTACATGCTTCTTACAATTTTTAAAGTTATTAATTCACAGGCTGCAGAAGTTGCTGGCATTTATTGCTCATCCCTAATTGCCTGAGGGCAGCTCAGTGTTAACTACAGGTCACAGGTAGGCCAGACCAGGTAAGGATGGCTGATTTTGGAAAGGACTTTTGTGAACCAGATTTTGTTCTAATGATAATCAACAGTGGTTACATGGTTGCCATTGGGATATCTTTCAATTTCAAGTGTTCATTGAATTCTGTGGCAAGATTTGACCCATGTCTCCAAAACATCTATCCGGTGATCTGATTACTAGCCCGTTGATATTATCACCACCGTTAGTTCACTGATGCAGCCCACATTTGAATTCAATATCCCAGTTGAGGCCAAATCATCAGTTTATGAACAAAAATGGAGAGTACTGGAGAAACTCAGCAGGACTGGCAGCATCTGTAGAGAGAAAACAGAGTTAATGCTTCGAGTCCAATGACTCTTTATCAGAACACATGGCATTTGGGTGACAAGTGATCCATTTTTGCCTGTCAACTTGGATTCCAATTTACATTGTTCGGATCTATAAGACACTAAAGCAAATATTGGCCAATCTGCTCATTGAGTCTGCTCTGTCATTCAATCAGACGATGGGTGACCATTGACGACTGTTTACCATTCCATAGACCAATCACCTAGACTTTCCTGGCCAAATTGCCCTGGCTCCAACCTCACCGCACTCCTCGAGTAAATAAATAAAGCTCAGTTTTGTTTTTCCTGTACCCATTACACCAATGTTTTATTTTTCATCTGTATGTCCGTCTGTGAGTGTATGTGGGGAAAGTTATATAAGAGGGTTAGATTTTAAACTCAGAATTCTATGTTCATGTTTCATAATTGTTTACCTATAGCTATAATCTATTTATTCTGATAAATAATAATCCTTTGTTGAGTCCGTAAAACTTGCCATGTTTTCTGTCAACCTGGGTCTAAAAGGATAGGTAAAATGGGAATTCTTGCATATTTTTATAAACTCTAACTTTTGTGACAACTCTGGGAATAGAAGGGCTTGATTCCCAGCATACTACCCCAATTGGGTGTGACACTTGTTGTAGATGGTCATTGCCTGGCACTTGTCTGACACAAATTTCACTTTAAAGCTGAAGCCTGAATACTATCCAGGTCTTGCTGCACCTGAACATGGACTGCTTCAGAATCAGAGGAGCTGTGAATGGTGCTTAGATTATGTAATTATCAGCAAACATCCCCACTTCTGTCCTCACAATGGAGGGACGGTCATTGATAAAAACACTGAAGACACTTGAGCCTGAGGAACTGTTGCATAGAGGTCCTGGAGCTGAGATGACTGGCCTCCAACAACTGCAAGCATCTACCTTAGCAGGATCAACAGGGCTGAGTTTGCCATTGTCTTTTCTGGTGCCTAAACTGATGCCAGACGATCCATCCATTTGCTTTCCTTTTTTAAGATTTCTAAGCAGCTGAATGGCTTGCTGCGCTATGTCAGAGGGGCATTTAAGAGGCATCTCCATTGCTGTGGGTCTGCAGTCACATGTAGGCCAGGCCAGGTAAGGACAGCAAATTTCTTCCCTAAAGACAGATCAGTGAATCAGATAGGTTTTTACAGCAATCGGCAATGGTTTAGTGGTCATCATTTGACTTTTAATTCGAGACCTTATTGAATGTATATTCCATTATCACCTGCGGTGGGATTTCAAATCAAATCCCCAAAATGTTACCTGAGTCCCTGGATTACTAGTCCAGTGACAACGGCATCATCTCCCTTTGCCCCCCCAGAGCCTTGTATAGTTGTCAGAAGATTTCCCTCCTTTTACACTCTATTCCCTTCAAAACAAAGGTGAATATTCCATTTGCCTTCCCTATTTCTTTTCACTGTACCTCTATACTTCTGTATTGTAGTACATGTGGTAGTAAAGGATATTCTATATTCTGTTTCCTGCTGAACTTGGATACTAGCTTGTTGTGACTGATGCACAAAGATCCCCATTCCGTCTGTGCTGCAGTATTTTGTATTCTTTCTCCATTTTATTAATATTCAACCCTTCTATTCTTCCTGCGAAAATGTATAACCTCACATTTTCCCACATTATATTCCACCTGTCAAGATTTTATCCATTCATTTAACCTTACGTCTCTTTGTAGACTCTGGTTGCTTCGCACTGAAATTGGCCTTGCTCTAATTAAATTTTTTTTTTACCCAAGATTGTTCTTTTTCCTTTTCCACAGCTAATCTAAACTTACTGATCCACTGATGATCACTGTTCATTAAACATTGCTCAACACGGACTTGGTCGACCTGATCCAGCTCATTCCGCAGAAGCAGATGTTGAAATTTCTACTTCCTCATAAGGCGGGAATTCAATTGATGTAGAAAATTTTCCTGAACACATCACAGAAACTCCAATTATTCACTACTCTGTGCACGTAGTGAAGATCAAAGGATTATCACTATATTAACACAGAATTTCGACAGATGGTGCCAAGGGGAAAAACTTTTCAGTGAAATTAAACCGAAGCAGTGTTAGAGGTAGATTGACAGTTAGGTAAACACACACAAGAAAAACATATTAGGGTATAGAGCTGGAGTTAGTCAATTGAAAAGACATTATACTGAGAGATAGCTCTGGAATGGCAATTTGAGAAAAACAGCAATAAGCAAAGGCTGAAGGTAGAGATTAGAGTAGACAGGAATTAGACACGTTACAGTTTCAGCGTGAAAATGCAGCTAGGAATCAACAGCGCAAAAAAGGCCTTTTTGCCCATCAAATCTGTGTTGGTCAAAACCAACCGCCTGTCTGTTTTAATCCCATTTTCCGATACTTGGCCCACAGCCTTGTATGCCTTGGCATCATAAATGTACATCTAAATACATCAATGTTATGAAAATTTCTGCCTCCAACGCCCTTACAGGCAATCAGTTCCGGTTTGAAATATGAAATAGGCTGTGCCTTTCCCAAGGTCTTCCCTTGAGCACTATATTCTCCTATATTCTAAGGTATGTTGAGGCACCTAATTTACTCTGCTAAAGCCTGAGGTTATATTGAATACAAAGCTCAGACCTTTCTGTTCTGCACTTCTGTAATTGTGCTCAGTGTGGGTTGTGAAGGAATTTAGGATGCATTGATTCTAAAACATTTTCAGATGTGCAAAACTGTTACACAAATGTCACATTTCTACAGTAATAGAGACAGAAATATAAGTTGAAAAATAAAGTCACATAATGAAACATTCTGCCTATTCTGTTATTAATAAGTTTTTTTTTATTCACTTGTGGGTTATGTGTATCAGTGGCTGGGGCAGCATTTAGTGCCCTTGGAAAGGTGGTGGTGAGTTGACTTCTTGAACTGCTGTAGTCTACCTGCTGTAGGTTGGCCCACAATGCACTTAGCAAGAGTATTCCAGGATTTTGACCCAGAGTTTCCATGTGTCTACTGTCCTTGTCCTTCTAAATGCAAGTGGTCATGGTCTAGGAAGGTGCTGTCTCAGGATCTTTGGCAGTTTTCTGCAATGCATCTTGTAGATAGTACACACTGCTGCTTCTGAGCATGAATGGTGGAGGGGGAGGATACTTACGGATGTGGTGCCAGACAAGTGGGCTGCTTTGTCTGGGATGGTGTCAAGCTTCTTGAGTGTTTTTGGAGATGCACACATCCAGAAAAGTGGGGAGTATTCCATCACATTCCTATATTGTGCCTTGTAGATGGTGGACAGGCTTTGGGGAGTCAGAAGGTGAGTTACCCCCTCACAAAAATGTTGCACTGAATTGAGGGCATTGCCTGCTTTGCATGAAGAACTGAGGTTATTCCTCTTGTCGTTTACTCCAATTTTCTCATTGCCCCTTCTCCTGTTAGTCAAGTCAGTTATTTGGAATCACGCAAGCTTTCGGAGCACTGCCCTTTCATCAGGTGCAGTGAGAGAGCAGGGCACACAGACATAATGTTTATAGGCAGACAGATCAAGGGCAGAGAGGTCAAAAGATCATACAACTGGTTTGAGTGAGTGTCAGATGACAAGTCTCTGCAGGGGACCAAGAGTGTTAGACGGTGTGTAAAGTGTTTATAAAGTCAATGTCAGTGCTGTGCTGGCATGACAATCAGGCAGAACCATAGGAATATACAAAAGGTAACATCTCAGCTCAGACACTGAATTGTAGGTGTGAGGCTTTGTTCAGAATCCGTCTCAGAGTTTTAACCCGGAATCAGCTGGTTTTATTCTGAAAGCTGGAAGTTACACGGTGCCACACTGACTGACTGTGACTACAAATTGTGTGCTTTTTTGAACAAAATAGAATGTAACTGCAAATAAACAAACATCTTGGATGAAATGATTCACCCCATAGCTTTGTGTGTGTGTGTGTGTGTGTGTGTGTGTGTGTGTGTGTGTGTTTCTGTGTGTGTGTGTGTGCGCGCGCGTGCGCGTGTGTGTGTGTGTTCCAGTGTGTGTGTGTGTGTGTTTGTGTGAGAGAGAATGTGTGTGTGCGCA
>NC_063340.1:89046060-89061167 GCF_021869965.1 Rhincodon typus
TGTGAGAGAGAATGTGTGTGTGCGCATCTGTGTCTGTGTGTGTGTGTTTGTGTGAGAGAGAATGTGTGCGTGCGCATCTGTGTCTGTGTGTGTGTTTCAGTGTGTGTATGTGTGCATGTCTGTGTCTATGTGTGCGTGTTTCAGAGTGTGTGTGTGTGTGTGTGAAAAAAATGTGTAATAAGTAATTCAAAACTGCACAAACTAATTAAGGTAGAGAGATCATAACAATTTATGAAGGTGATACTGTCAAAACAGGAAAGTAAGGATGATTTTACAAATACAGAACGTGTGGTGGGGACTCCTGTAGCGTGACATGAACCCAAGATCACGGTTGAGGCCATCTACATGGGTATGGAATGTGGCTATCAGTCTCTGCTTGCTTGGTGATTCTGCGTTGTTGTGTACCTTGGAGTCCACTTGAGGATGCTTACCCAAAGACTGGAGGCTGAATGCCCTTGACCGCTGATGTGTTCCCCGACTGGGAGGGAACATTCCTGTCTGGAGATTGTTGTGCGGTGTCCATCATTCATTCATTGTTGTTCACACACACACACGCACACACACTCACACACACCACACACACACACGCACACACACTCACACACCACACCCCACACACACTCACACACACCACACACACCACACACACACACACACACACACACTCACACACACTCACACACACCACACACACGCACACACACGCACACACCACACACACCACACACACACGCACACACACGCACACACACTCACACACACCACACACACACACCACACACACCACATGCACCCGCACACACATGCACACACACCACACACGCACACACACGCACACACACCACACACACAAAGCTATGGGGTGAATCATTTCATCCAAGATGTTTGTTTACTTGCAGATACATTATATTCTATTCAAAAAACACACAATTTGTAGTCACAGTTAGTCAAGTGTGGCATCTTATAAATTCCAGCTTTCAGAATAAAACCAGCCTGATTCTAAGTTAAGACTCTGAGACAGATTCTGAACAAAGCCTCACAGCTACAATTCAGTGTCTGAGCTGAGATGTCACCTTTTGTATAGTTCCATGGCTCTGCCTGATTGTCATGATAGCACAGCACTGACATTGACTTTATAAACACTTTACACACCGTCTAATACTCTTTCTCATCTGCAGAGACTTATTATCTGACACTCCACTCACACCAGTTGTACAATCTTTTGATCTCCCTATCCTTGATTTCTCTGCCTATAAACTCTGGGTCTGTGTGCCCTCCTCTCTCACTGCACCCTACGAAGGGGCAGTGCTCCGAAAGCTTGTGTGATTCCAAATAAATGTGACTTCTGACTTTGTCCACCAGCTGCAAAGGCAGGATTTGATCCCTTAGAATATTAGCCTGGGTCTCTGGTTACTCGGGACATTGCTGCAATGCCACTCCCTAACGAGGGTTAATTACCAAAACAATATATTTCCACTAAAGAGAGAAAGTGGCAAATTATGGGGAATGATAGATCAGACGGAGTAATTCTGAAGCGTTTGGAGGCACTGTTTTTATTCGGGATCTTTTTATATCTTTACTGTTCAACTGGTAACAGTTGAGGGTGGATAAACTATTTTCTCAAGAGAAATCAAGGATGGTCAACATTTGCTGACCTTGCCAGAGGTATTCACATCTCATGAACAAATAAAAGGAAAACCTTTTTGCTCTGAGCCACAACATGACCCAGATGGGAATAGTGCACTGGGAATTAAGTACATTAAATATCACAAATCCGAAATCTGAACAAATTTGTTCTCTAGGATGTTTAATGTTTGACTGTAACTACTATCTAAGTAATATTTTTTACTCATTCGTGGGATGTGGGCGCTGCTAGCTGGGCCCAGCATTTATTGTCCATCCCTAGTTGCCCCTTGAGAAGGTGGTGATAAGCTGCCTCCTGATCCATTGCAGTCCACATGCTGTGGGTTGACCCACAATGCCATTAGGAGGGAATTGCAGGATTTTGACCCAGCAACAGTGAAGAAACGGCGATATGTTTCCAAGTCAGGATGGTGAGTGGCTTGGAGGGGAACTTGCAGGGTGTAGTGTTCCCATATATCGACTGCCCTTGTTCTTCCAGATGGAAGTGGTTGTGGGTTTGGAAGGTGCTATCTGAGGACCTTTGGTGAATTTCAGCAGTGTATCTTGTAGATAGTACACACTACTGCTACTGAGCGTCGGTGGTGGAGGGAGTGGATGTGATGCCAATCAAGAGAGATGCTTTGTCCTTGATGGTGTCAAGCTTCTTGAATGTTGTTGGAGCTGCAGCCATCCAGGCAAGTGGGAAGTATTCCATCACACTCCTGACTTGTGCCTTGTCAATGGCAGACAGGACAGTAAAAAGAAACTTACTCCAAGTTACATCGATGAATAAGAAAACAAAAAAAAATTGCTATAACAAGTCTATCCACTAACAAATGGAAAAACAGATCATCAATTACTAAAATACAAATTTAAACTGTACCCCCGCTAAATCTAAATGTGCATGCATGCATTTATTCATTCATAAATCAGACAGACAAGATAGATAACTAAAAGTATTTTGAGAAGATTTGTAGCTCGGCTTGTTGATGAGGAGCAGAATTGCTCGCCGAGCCGGTGTGTTTGATTGCAGACATTTTGTCACTCTGCTGGGTAGATAGATTTTCAGGATTATTGTTAGTCTGTGGATCAAGAGTTCCAATGAAGAGGGGTAGAATAAGATAACAAGGTGTAGACTGGATGAACACAGCAGGCCAAGCAGCATCAGAGCAGCAGGAAAGCTAATGTTTCGGGTTTAGACCCTTCTTCATTTTTCTGAAGAAGGGCCTAGACCCGAAACGTCAGCCTTCCGGCTCCTCTGATGCTGCTTGGCCTGCTGTGTTCATCCAGCTCTATACCTTGTTGTCTTATTTTCCCCAGCATCTGCGGAAGCCTCTATCTCGGGTAGAATAAGATGATTTTCTCACAGTTCATTGTTTGCTTTTTGTTGATGACATCACATTTTTGTCAACCGTAGCAATCCGCAATTCAGTAGCTGGACGGTTAGACATAGGTCTCAGCTTGAGTTAATAATTTTCTAACTTTGCAGCAACTTTGAGTGTTATTTCTTTTCCACTCATGGATAGAGAGAAAGAGTAACCTCACTTGATTACAGGCTTCTGGAGTTTTCCCTCAAACTGTTCTCTGTCCTCTCAGTTCTGTGACAAGCCACTACTGAGACCAAATACAAAAATGTTGCTGAGCAGATTCTTTTCTCTTTCAACCCACTTAGTGTCACAAAAGTATCACATCCAGCTTCCTAAAAGAAAATGACATGCCCTTAAGTAACCAATTACGGAAGTAAAAGCAAAAAGTGGTGGACAAATTCAATAGGTTGGGCACCATTTGTGGAGAGAGATAGAGAGGGTTAATGTTTCAAATCTAATCTGACTCTTGCTCAAACTTTCCACCCCCATCCAGTTAATACTGACAGCAGTGATAAGTAATTGGAGATTCAACATCTACCCTTTCTGAGGGTAGAAGCCACCCTCTAAGAGACCTGCCAGCTAATCGGATGACTGGCTCTGTCATCACAGCAGCACAATTAATAGCAGTGGTCACAGGTGGCACAACAGTCTCGATGCTCTGAGATGGCCAGGCAGGTCTCATGGCATTGGGGTCAAGGTGGCAGACTGTGACAAGATGACAGCGAGGGACCAAGAGACAGATGGTTAGAAGGGGGCTTGGGCATCACCTGTTACAAGTACAATACTCATGGGGCAGATGAGGTCTTTGGGGTCATTATTTGGTCACTTCAATAGTCTCAAGAGCAGGCGGGATACTCAGCTGCCTGCCTCTCCCCTATTTCAGTGGAATGTGGGGAGTTGGATGGTGATGCAGTGCCCGCTGGATTTTACTTGTGTCTCCCTCTGCTTTCAAAGCCACTGGGTGGGAAAACAAATAATCCAACCATCACCATTGCGTCAAGCACATAACATGGAAACAGACTTTTCTGCCAACTACAGAGAGGGATTTCAAAAAGGGCAGATCTGTGTAGTAATGTATTGAACTGAATATTGCTGTCACTGGCTACTAAATTATGATTGAAAAGTCTAACAACTAACCAGGAAAGTTAAGAACATTAGGACTAAGAGTAGGCCATTCAGCCCCTTGAGCTTGGGCTGCCTTATGTTCAATGAAGACACTTGGAACCCATGAATGGGAAAGGTCCATCTCCCCGGGTAAGCACAACAATAACATTTGAAAAAAAGATTCATTTAGTTTATTGTGCCCAACTGTTCAGTCATTTGACTTGAAGATAATTTAATTTACCCTCTTCCATGTAGCAACAAATCTTTGATAAAACGAGATAACAAGGTGTAGAGCTGGATGAACACAGCAGGCCAAGCAGCATCAGAGGAGCAGGAAAGCTGACGTTTCGGGCCTAGACCCTTCTTCAGAAAAAGTGTTCATTGTTTTAGAAGAAAAGAGATAGGAGGAGGCCACTCAGCCTGCTCTGTTCGATTTGATCATGCCCTCAATTCAAATTATCCATCTTTGCTCCATTTTCCTTAATACCCTCAAATATCAGAAAATCGAATCATTTCAGTCGCATATTTGTCTGATAAAGTGCTTTCTAGTTTCTTTGCTGGATGTCCTAGCACAAATATTTTTAACTGTCGCACTTAACAAGAAGGATTGTAGAGTTGGACACTTTCGTTATTTCTTCATTTTTCTTCTATATTCTATGTTTTGGTTTGTTTTTCTGTTTTAAGATAGCTCTGGAGAGTGGTGACACTGTACAACCCTTTTCACAGTATTTTGTGACAAATACACATGACAACAAATAAATCAAATCAAATCAAGCCAAATAAATCAAATCAAATCAACTGTGTTCCTCATTGTGATCTCCCCAACAGATGATCTGTTCTCTTGTTTTCACCTGACTGAATCCTTCTAACATTTTGGACATTTCTGACAGCTGAACCCTCAATAGTCCATACACAAGGGAATACAAGCCATGTTTTGTATAACCTGCCTTCATAAATCCCTACAATAGTTCCAGAGATGAGAAACCTTAGTTATAAAGATAGATTGGAGAATGCGATTTGTTTGCCATGGAGAGGAGTAGACTAAGATAGTTGATTGAAGTTTTCAAAAATTATGAGGGATGTACACAGTCTGGATAGAGAGAAATTGTTCCCATTTGTAAAAAAAACCAAGAATTTGATGCAGAAATTGCTGGAAAAACTCAGTAGGTCTGGCAGCATCGGTGGAGAGAAATCAGAGCTAATGTTTTGGGTGCAGTCACTCTTCCTCAGAACCAAGAATATGAATCCACAGATTTAAAGTGATTTGCAAAAGAAGTAAATGTGATGTGACAAAAAAGAGATTTATTCACAATGGCAAGTGTTTTTGATCTGGAACACACTGCTTGGAAGTACAGTGCAGGCAGGTTCAATTAAGGCATTCAAGAGGGTATTAGATGATTATTTAAACAAAAATAACAAGCAGGGTCGCTGGGAAAGGGCAGGAGAATGACATTGGAGAGCCAGAGATAGCACAATGGGCTGAATGTCTTTCTGCATTCTGTAATTCTGTGCCTCTGACAATACCCATGGAAGATAGACCAAATGACCTCCTACACCGCAACACTTCTGTGATTCTGTGAGAATGCCCATGGATGATTGAAATTCTGAAGGGACATATAGACATCAACAAGAGCCAAAAATTGAGTCACTTCTGAACAGAAGAACACAAGAATCAGGGCCATTCTGTTCCTCAAGGCTGCTCTATCACCATTCAGCTGGTGTTAAGTGGTCTTATCCACACTTGCCTGTTTGATCCCCTCCACGACATTTCATTCCATTGTCCACCAAACATGTGTCTAACTCAACCTTGAATATATTCAGTGCTCCAGCCTCTACTGCTCTAGATGGAAAAAAAATTGACTGACTCACAACTCTCAGAGAAAACGTTTCTCCTCATCTCTGTCTTAAATAAAAGCACCCCCTATTTTTTAACTGTGTCTCCTGGATCTAGATTACCCACCAGGGGAAACAGCTCTTATCATTCAGCCAATCAAACGTCCTCAAAACCTTACATATTTCCATTAGGTCAGTACTGCTCATTCTTCTGAACACTAGTAAGAATGGGCCCAACTGCTCAACCTATCCCCATAAGACAAACTCCTTCAGTTGGTCATCTGGCAAGATGACACCATACATAGAACATCACTTAAAGGCAATGTCAATGGCAAAATTAGTTGAATAAGACCAATTTTTTGACAGGCAACAGAAGGAATAGGCAAACATGAGCTATCAGGTTGCACTGAGCATGACTTAGGTTAGAAGCCCCTGGTGCAACATTGCATCCAACCTATCACAAACAGAAGAAATCAGGAACAATAAAAGTTCTGGAGTATTTTAAGTGATCCCTGTAAACCTGACAGTAATATCAAAGTTTGCATTAATATATGGATAAATTGAGCTGGTTTTTTCACTTGCAAAGTAGATAGATAACGCCTATCATTCCCCTTTAGCCTACCTAAATCCTCCTCAACCTAATCAGCCTAATTCTTTATCTGAGGAGATTAACTTCTGTTACTATGGTTACTGGAGCTCATTTTCATAAATACCAGCCAATTACAACAGATAGAGGTGATTTTCTTTTCCATGGATCGCCATTGGAGATGGGATTTAATGACTTTAGTCTCATTAAAGTACAGAGTCCTGGGAGGTTCTTTGAGAATGTTACCATTTTCATCACTCTCTCAGGATGTCTCAGCAAATCACCAGCAAATAACACAAACTGCTTGAGTTTCTATTCATACACAGACAAGGACACACTGCCTATTGCAAACATCAAACTCTCAACTAAATGGAAGAGAGAGGCAATCAGACAAGTATGGGCGTAGTATTATCTACCACAACAGTGCATCGTGCCAATGAAATTGAAAGCTGGGGTGACTAGAGTTCACAGTCACAAATACCTCCAGCTTGTGTCTTGCAGCATTCCCAATTTGTGTCATTGTACATTCCCAATCTTCCCATTTACTGTTGCACCATGTTTCCAGTTTTTCTTCATATTTCTCATTCCCACCACTTGCACTTACAAAGAACATTGAACAGAGAACAGTACAGCAACAGGCCTTTTGGCCCACCATGTCTGTGCTGACCACAATGCCTGTCATGATTGGAGCAATGTCAGCCAGGTGGATACCACAGAACCCGATGGGGGCTGTTAACCTGGTCCAATCAGGGACCCCTGACTGACAGATATAAACAAGAGTGTCATGTGTTCTCCTCACTCTAGGAGCTGGCTCTGTGCTTGCTGGGTCAGTGTCACTATGCACATGTAAATAAAGGGTGACTCAGTGACAGGATAACAGGCCTGTGTGGAATTATTTCAATGCCGTTCTAAACTAATCCCATCTGCCTGCACATGGTCCATATCGCTGTATTCCCTGCCTGTTCATATGTTCATATCTGCTTCTACCATCTCACCTGGTAGCGTATTCGGAGCTTCTACCACCCTCTGTTATAAAAACTTGCCTCACACATTTCCTTTAAATATTTACCACCACCCCCCTCCCACCCCCACCCTGCCCCCGCACCTTAAACACATACCTCCTAGTATTTGACATTTCCACCCTGGGAAAAAGACTCTATCGATCCAATCCATGCCTTTCATAATTTTGTATGCATTTACCAGATCGCACCCAGCGACCCCCCACCTCCTCCCACTCCACCTCAGTTTCCGACAGTCTAGCGAAAACAATCCAAGTTTGTCCAAACTCTCCTTGTAGATAATACACTCTGATCTGGGCAACATCCTAGTAAACCTCTTTTGCACCTTCTCCAAAACCTCCACATCCTTCCTATAGCGTGGTGACTAGAACTGTGCACAGTACTCCAATTGTGTCCCAACTAAAGCTTATACTGCTCCAACATGACTTGCCAATTTATCTACCCAATGCCCCAGCCGCTGAAGGCAAGCATGTCACTTGCTTTTTTCACCACCTTATCCAATTGTTTTGCCACTTTCAGGCAACTATGGACTTGGACCCAAAGATCTCTTTGTATATCAATGCTCCTAAGGGTCCTGCCATTTACTGTTAGCTTCCTGCTAATTTCCAATTCCTGGTGTTCAGAATTTGATCAAGGCCATTCAGCCCCTTGATCTGTGACCTAAATCCATATATCTGCCTTTGTTCCATATCCTTCAATCCCTCCGTTTAACAAAAATGTACCCGTCTCAGATTTAAAATTAACAACCAATCTAGCATCGACTGCCGTTAATGGAATTCAGTTCCAAACTTCTATCATCTTTTTAATGTCAGAAGTCACACAGCACCAAGATTTCTAGTAACTGATGAAACCAAGGGATATGGTGACAGCACAGGAAAGTGGTGGTGAAGCAAATGGTCAGCCACGATCAGATTGAATGGTGGAACAGGTTCAAGGATCTGAATGGCCTACCCCTGCTCTTCTGCTCCTATGAAACAGTCAGTTAGAGCTCTGCTGCACCCAAAGTTTAGGGCGTAATCTTCTATCCACTCAGGAAATTCAGATACTCTGATTATTGCTTGCGTGTGGAGCTAAGTTTCCAGAGATGTAACTATGGTGATAACTGGAGTAACGTTGGTGTAAATCAGTGATGTGTGTATTTCCTTGTTATGCAGTCCTTCTCATTCTCATGCTGTAGTTACATTGAAATTTCCTGGACACATCTAGAAGACTAGTTTGTGTGATAATTTTGCACTCACTGTCTCTTTGTGCATCAACTGTATATAATTGCTTTTCAGAGTAAGTTTATGGCTGAAAGATGGGTTGGGATGTTAAAAATCTAATTTTATTGCAGACAGATTTAGCTGTTTTTCCTCAATAAAGAATATTGGTGAGTACTGGTAGGTTTTTGTGACAATCCAACAGTTTGTGACCTTGTGTTGATTCGCTTGTGGGATGTGGGGGCTGTTGGCGAGATCAGCATTTATTGCCTATCCTCAGGTAAGGTCAGCAGATTTCCTTCCCTGAATAACATTAGTCAGCCTGATGGTTTTTGACAACAATCAACAAGACAGCCAACTTGAGCACAGCACACTGCTACAGACAGCAATGAAATAGATGATCAGATAGTCTGAATTTAATTAGGTTGGTTTGAAGGATAAGAAGTGGCCAAGGTCACCAAGGAGAAGGCTGCTGGTCTTCAAAACAGTGCTGTGAGATCTTTAACGTCCAACTAATAGGATATTGATATAATATTTCACCTGAAGGTCTACACTTTCAACAACATTGCCCTCCCCTAAGCATCACACTAAATTCTGCAGGATGTTTGTATGGTTTGTGTGGTCAGGGTGTGCAACATGGGAAGCACAGGCATACACATAGATTCCAGCAGAGGAAGCTAATGCATGGGATTCTCTGCTGCTTTAAACAACAGCAAAGCTGTCCCCTGTCTGCATCTATTCAGGTAAGTGCAAGTTTTAATTAAGGTGAGGTTTAGATTGCACACACACACGCATATCATGTGGTTTTTTACCTCATTTGTAGTGGGATTGCACTGACTTAACCCAACCAGAAGGTCAATGTGGAAAAAGTCAGCTAGTACAGAATAAAAAAGCCTTACTTTCGTTAGCTTGAATTGTTCATAATGGAAGGAGACTGGGCTATTGCATGTTCACGTCATCGATGACTCATACAGCTCACAAGGAGACCGCTGGGCCCATTATGGCTTTGACAACTCTTTCAGGAAGCTGCGCAATTAATCCCAATTCTCAGTTTGCTCAACACAGTCCTGCACATGTTTTTCCTTCTAAATTATTTATCCAATTCCCTTTTGTAAGTTACTATTGAATCTGCTTCCAATATCCTTTCACAGAGTGCTTTCCACATCGCAATAATTCACCACATAAAAATAAATTTTCCCCAACTTCCCTGAGGTTATTCTGTCAATGATGTTAACTCACTGTTGTACAGTTACCGATCTTCCTACCAGTGCAAACACTTTGTCTTTGTTTCTTTGTCAAAACCCTTCTGTGTTGTCCTCAATGCGAAAAGAATTAATTTGCTTGGCACAAGGTGAAATCTGAGACCAAATTTTACATTATTAGTAATAACACTGAGATGTCTGAGTGCACAGTGACCCATAAGTCACAGAGCTCAAAATTATACTTCAAGTTGCACTAATTGAATGGATTGTACTGAGATGAACTCACTAATAGAAAAGTTCTTACAAGAAGCTTGTATAATCTGAACAGAAATGAAGGCTATCCCTTGGGAATGGAAAGATGTTGCTGTGCATTGAGTTGAGAAGTTCACTAACGATTAGAATTCAAGTTGCCTGCACGTCCGAAGAAATACATCCCCATGTGAATATGTAAATATTTATATCCCTGACCTCAGCATCATCACTGAGGTATGTTCTGCAGGGGAGGTGATGGATGAATAGTTGGAATGCAATGGGAGGTAGATATGCTTTATTTGAACAGAACCTCCACAGTTTGGGCACAATATATCAGCAAGGATACTCCAGCCTCGGATCAGGTGTTTAGAACATTCAGCAGGATTTACAAGGTTAGCATTCGGTGTCAGTTTGAGTATGGGATATTGATTGGTGCCCTGTCCAAGATGCTTAAAACTATGAAAAGTATTCCGAAAGCAGAACACAGAGAAATTACTTCGTCTGGTGGCAGAATCAAGAACAAGTGATCACAACCTTAAAAGTAATGGCAGAAATCAACAACTATCTATCTTACAGAAGTCATGTGAAAACCTTGAGCTCTCTCCCAGACAGGCCTGTGGATGGAAACTATCATCTTCATGATGAAAATTGACAAAATTTTGACAGGTGATGTTTTCAACTGATTTGGAGCGACAGAAGAGGATTAGAGTTGAAGTGTACATCAAATCCAATCAAGTTGAACTGAGTAGGTTTAAGGAGCTGAATGGTCACTTCCTATCTCTAAGCTCTTCAAGCAACAAATACAGGGGATCTCTGATTTACAAACGGCCAAGTTACGAATGCTTATACTTATGATTGAGATCTTATACAGGAGTGTAATTTGAAAGATCTGACATACAAACACTTCCTCTACTGACGAACTTTATACTGCCCTGCATTGTATTCCGACTTCCCTACAAATTAACTTGTGAATGGACTCCATAAAGGAACCTTTAGCAACCCAGGGTCTGCCTGTACTGTTACAAGTGTGAGGTTTATATGATTACCATGACTTCAGGATGACATCTTTTTGGTTAATAAGATTGTCATAGTTTGGAACTATATTATTAAAAGTAGGATAAATGAAATGAGCCCATAAGACCATAAGAAATAAGAACTGGAATAGGCCATTCAACCCCTCAAATCACACAGCATGGAAACAGACCTTTCAGTCCAACTAGTCCATGCTGACCATGTTCCCAAACTAAACTAGTCCCACATGGCTGCGTTTGGCCCATATCCGTCTAAACCTTTCCTATTCACGTACTTATCCAAATGTCTTTTAAATGTTGTAATTGTACACACATCCATCATTTTATCTGGCAGTTCATTCCACACACTAACCACTCTATGGGTAAAAAAGTTGCCCCTCATGTCCCTTTTAAATCTTTCTCCTCTCACTGTCAAAATTTGCCCCTTTCTTTGAATTCCCCCATGTTAGGAAAAAGACCTTTGATATTCACCTTATCTATGTCCCTCCAACCTCCTACGCTCCAGTGACAAAAGTACCAGCCTATCCAGGCTATTTTTATATCTCAAACCCTCCATTCCCAGCAACATCCTGATAAATCTTTTCTAAACTCTCTCTTATTTAGTAATATCCTTCCCATAACGGAGGTGACCAGAACTACACATAGTATTCCAGAAGAGGTCTGACTAACATGCTGTACAACCTTAACATGACATTCCAACTGAACTAAAATTCCTCACATCCACTTTCCTGCCCTTTCCCCGTAACCTTGATGTCCCAACTGATCAAGAATTTATATCAGCCTTAATGATTCCGCCCCCACAGCTTTCTGTGGCAAGGAGTTCCAAAGAATTCACAACCCTCTTGAGAGGAGAAATTCCTCCTCATTTCAGTCTTAAATTGGCACTGTTTTATTCTGAGACTATGCCCTCTGGTTGTAGACTCTGTCATGAGGGGAAACATCCTCTCAGCATTAACCCCAGCAAGTCCCTTAAGAATCCTATATGTTTCAATGAGATTACCTCTCATTTTTTAAACACTAGTGAATCAAATTTCAACTTGTTTAGACTTTGATCATAACCCTCCATACCAGGAAATTTCAAGCCCAGTGAACCTTCTCTGAACTGCCTCCAATGAAATGAAATGACCTGTGCTATATCCTGACCTGAATGGGTTTAGCTGTTTGATCAAATGAAGATTCGCATTGCATTATTGAAAGAGAGATGCCAAATGTTAACACCTGGAGACAAAGACAGGTTGTTTCAAGGTATACAATGAGGAAACCCTGAGTATCCTAAAATCCAGAAATGTGTCATGGTATCAGGTTGTAAATAGTTCGCACAGAACCAGTCCCATTGTTTCTAAGATGAAAAGTAGTTACAATTAGTGAACCCATCTGGGTCACTAATGTCCTTTAGGGATGGAAACTGCCATCCTTACCTGGTCTGGCCTACAAGTGACTTCAGACCCACAGCAATGTGGTTGACTCTGAAATGCCCTCTGGGCAATTTGAGATGGACAATAAATACTGCCTAACCAGTGATGCCCTCATTCTGTTAATGAATAAAGAAAAAATATTAGGGAAAACTAATTCATATTTCTACTTGGTTACAGGTCCAGAGGAGAGTGGAAATAGCCACTTTGAGATGGAATGAACAAGTGGTGGAGGCTGGTACAATTACAACATTTAAAAGGCATCTGGATGGGTATATGATTTGGAAGGGTTGAGAGGGATATGGGCCAGATGCTGGCAAATGGGGCTAGATTAATTTAGGATATCTGGACAAGTTGGATTGAAGGGTCTGTTTCCGCACTGTATAGCTGTAAGACTCTATGACTGTATATAACCATAAGTTTCCCTGTAAACTCAGAGATATCATGGGTGGAAAAGTAGTTCTGTTTTGCACTTGACCTGCAGCCACACATCAGTTGAAAAGTGAAAAAAAAAAATCAGTTGGGCAGGCCTGTACCTTAAACAGAAAAAAATGGTGACTCTGTCATTCACTCACATAGAATATGAGAAGCAACTCATACCCATGAAAGCCTAGTTCATAATGAGTTTACAAAGTGGCTGGAGAGTCTATGCAGCTGGTGCTGGAATAAGAATTCCCAGGGAAGACACTCACCATGGAAGACAGCATTCAGAAAGGAAAAGAACAGAGGTAAAGCTTCAGGAGCAGCGAGAAACTTTGGTTTGGTTTCAGAATATATGAATGTCTACTGAAGAACCCAAGCGATGGAACAGCATTGATGTTTTCACTTGTCATTGAGGTGGCAGACTCTACTTGATCACTAAAGGAAAAGTTACTATGGTCTTGCCTGCTGCTGTCAACAGAGAGACAACTGGTGGTGGTTTAACCTGAAGGTCACCTTGCCTCAGATGAGGGGAGAGGTTGAAGAAAGGGAAGTTCTTCATGCTAACCTCAGCTGGAGCAGAAATTAAACCCACACTGTGGTGTCACACCTGCACTGCAATCAGTCATCCAGCCAAATGAGCTCACCAACCCCCTTATTTAATGTACAAACAAACAGTCTATAAAGCATTTATAGGGTTTAACCAGTAGCGCTTGTCTTCAGTCATTAATACAGTGAAAGATTTTTTTTAAATGGTAAATCTCAATGTGTAATCCTTTCAGTGAATAACTGATTGTTATATCTCTTTAAATTGTTATTGGTCTCCATGGAGATCATAACAATGGTTCCTTGCCCCGCAGAAGAGGGTCAATTGAATGAACTTCAAATCAGACAAGTGAACTGTTTTATATTATGTAAAATGTTAATCATTTGTATTAGAATTGCTGTGATTCCCGGAGAATGGATCTTTACCACTCTGACTCTAAATGTCAGCATTAAGCACCGGCAAAATGGGTATGTCACAGTCAAAGACAAAATAAGTTATTCTCAGTTCTACCCCAAAATTCTGCCTGCACCCTACGTTACATCAATGTGTCAATATTTTCATTTCCTGCATCGACCATTCAGTGGCCAGATTCCAAAGTTTTCTTTTGTTCATTCACAGGATGTGGTAGTTTCTAGGCAGGCCAGCATTTATTACCCACCATCTCACACTAATCCAAATTGAATTCCATTTGCTACTAATCAGCCCAACTAACTAACCCCTCTAATCCTTCTGTAAGGCTACACTCCTCACCATTTACCACCCACCAATTTTCGTATCATCAGTGAACTTACTAATCAACCCTTCTCCATTCAAATCCAAATTGTTTATATAGACCACAAACAGCAGGGACCCCGTAGAACCCCATTAGAGACAGGCTTCCAGTCACAAGGCGAGCTTAGTGGTATTATCACTAGACTATTAACCCAGAGAGGCAGGTAATTAATTGGGGCCCCAGGATTGAATTCTGCCATGGCAGATAGTTCAATTTTAAAAAATCTGGAAGTCTAATGATGACCCCACATCGATTATCATAAAAACCTGTGGTCTAATTCTGCTCCTTTATTTTATGGTCATCTGACTCACTACTGTCCTTTCGGGGAGGAAACTGCCATCCATACCTGGTCTGGCCGACACATGACTCCAGACCCAGAGCAATGTTGTCGATTCTTAACTGCCCTCTGGGCAATTAGAAATGGACTACTAATGAACGTGCACTTCAAGGGGTCCGGCAGTGAGAGTGGGATCAGATAGCCTGAGAAGGTTGGTGGGGGTGGGGGCGATGTCGAGCTGGAGCAGGGGGGTCATGCCCTTGTGAGGAGTGTGAGCCCAGCATGGCCAGATGCTTAGGGACTGTGTAACTGTGTTTCTTTGTTTTTCTACTTTTTCGTATGAAGGACAATAACGTTTAACTTTTTAAAGATAGTAAGAACTGCAGATGCTGGAGAATCTGAGATAACAAGGTGTAGAGCTGGATGAACACAGCAGGCAAAGCAACATCAGAGGAGCAGGAAA